>NW_027459698.1:5000-311003 GCF_050624435.1 Tenrec ecaudatus | reverse complement strand
CCAGCGCACGTGACCACGCCCACCTGCGCCTGCGCACGTGACTACCCCAAACTGTGCACGTGACTACGGGCACTTGCGCACGTTACCATGCCCACCCGCTTACGGGACCATGCCAACATCCGGACGTGACAACGCCCACCTGCTCCCGTGACCACACCCACCTGCGCACGTGACCACACCTACCGGTGCGCGTGACCATGCCTACCTACACACGTGACCACGCCAACCTCCGCCCGACCACGCCCGCCTGCGCACGTGACCAAGCCAACCAGTGCACGTGACCACGCCAATGTATTCACATTAATTTCATTATCAGTATGTTCATGCCATTCTATAAAATAATTCTAAAGATTAGCTAGCAATATTATTATTCATATTTTTCTGAACATTGCATGGGAAATTAACTTAGCAAAGCCTAGAAACTTCTAACTTCATAGCTTTTTTTAAAAAACTTACTCTGTCTTCTTTAGATGTCTACATCTTATTAGTATTTTACTTCCCAGTACGAATACAAATGCACATAATCTCATGTCAACTTGAAGATTTATCAAAGTACAGGGTGCAGTGTAGCCTTCCAATTATGCCTAATGGTATCTCCTTGTGTGCGTGGCCTCCTGCTACGGCGAGTTCTGGGAACCTCCTCCTCTCTCTCTCTGGCTTCGGCTTCCTGTTGCCTGACCCTGGTGACTGCAAGACCTCTGGAGATGTGAACACGGCCATTCGATGCACAAGACTTTGCACCAACCCACCTGCGACATTCCTGCCGTCAGCAACAGTGCATGTGGCTTCATGAGTCTGGAGAAGAACTTATGGGCTAGTGTCAGATTTATGGACTTCAGTTGGACTGGGTTGGGATGTTTTCCTGATTCACAATTACTTCTTGATAGAAAGCTTTTTCTTACACCTATATGAATGTCACTGGATTTGTTTCTCTAGTCAACCTGGCCTTACACAATATGGTACCTAGGGAGTGGAATACTAGAGAAATAAATCATGAAGGCGGAGAGAGGATGTTTGCCTGACTTCTGCTTTCTGATAGTCTTTTCTCTTTCACTAGTTGGAGGTCAAATATAGTCCTGTATTTTACTTGTTCTCTTCTGGGAAGGACATGGGAAGTGAAGGTTCTGATGCCCAGAAGTGGTATTTGGTTATTTCTGTCTGAAATTTTGTAAAAATGAATGTGACCGGTGTAAATTTTGAGTTCAGGGGGCAAAAATACCCTTCGAACTTTTCTGGGGCCAAGCTGGTTAGTCAAACTGGGTGACCAGAGGCCTGGTCCTAGCTTGGTGCCACCAGAGGCCTAAGACCATAATGCATGTGAATGGGATAGTTGACATCAGAAAGGATTCAATTGGAATGTTTTCAGAATGTATTTAGTATCTGACTGTATTAGGATTACATCGGTCTTTTCTATCTATTTTTATTGCTATAACGCATACTAGCAATGATTCGTGGAAAATATGAATAGAGCATCTGGCCACTGACCCCTTGGACCTCGTTCACAGGGAGTAGAGTTGCAAACACGAGCAGATTGCCTGGTCTCAAGTTTAAAGAGCTGTGGGAAGCTGAGCCAATGACATGACTTAGCACCGGGGGGGCGAAAGTGGGTGAGTATTTGTGACAGGGACTCTTGGTCAAAAGTCAAGACAGCCCATGGGCACCTGAGTGAGGCCAAGTGAGGTGGCCCACAATGAGTTGACCAAATGAAGGAAAGATTTTTGAGCTTGTGAATTGGTGGGCATCTTCCTGCTGACTTGATGGATGGCCTGTCCTGGTTTGACTTTAACGATGGATGCAGACACGCAGGTGCCAACTAGAATGAGATTCTTCACATCAACGAAAATGCTTGTATCCTCGGAGTACTGGGTTGATAGAAGGGGCAGTGGAGACATTGGACACGCGGAATGTGGAAGACAAAGGCATGAAGAAGGTGGCTTAGCGACATGGATGGCTGGGGGAAATGTTGATAGGATTAAAGAATGATGATGGAGGTGTTCCCCTAATTGCAATGTTAGGCACAGGATATTTTTGTTTTGTTTACTTATAGAATTTAAATGAGGCTGGCACATTTTGAGTAGAGTGCATTTTAGTTTGATACTGTCAGATACAACTATGATTTTGTGATTGTTTTGTTTTAAAATTATCTATGGTTAAAGAGTTGTGGAAAGGCGTGAAGTTCATAAGGGGTGGTCTGTGCTAGTTACCTAAGTTCGTGTCAACTTGAAGATTTATAAAAGGACAGGAGTGGAGTCTAGCTTGTCAATCGGGTCACAGCATGGTGGTACCTCCTTGTGGGCATGGCCTTCTCATCAGGAAGGCCCTGGGAGCCTCTTCCTAACTCTCTGCCTTCATTCCTGCTGCCTGACCCCGATGGCTGCAAGAGCTCCGGTGATGTATACACAGCCATCAGATCCTCACGACTTTGCACCCACTGGCCTGTGACATTCCTGCATTCGCCATTGTTTCATGTGGCTTTGTGAGCCTAAAGAGGAACTTATGGACTAGTGTAGGCCTTAGGAACGTGAGTTTGCCCTGGCTGGGATTTTTTCCTGATATATAATGCTTCTCGATAGAAAGCTCTTTCTTATACCTACATGAGTGTTACTGGGTTTGGTTCTCTAGTCAACCTGGCCTAACATGCTCACTTTCATCTTTTTTTTTTTGGTAGAGCTCCTTAACTTTTCCTATTTATTCTGCTTAGCCTTATATATTATTCCCAAAATATATTAATGTAATGTATTTCAGGCTCAAAGAGATATACTTCTTTCAAGGAAACATTGGTAAAACAATATCCTACCTTGCTTTCTCTGTCTAGTGGAAAAAAAGTTTAAGCTGTGCACTCTCCAGGTGTCTATCCAAAATCATCCTTTATAAGGCTCTTTGTGAATTTTAAAATTACTTGACCCAGGAAGGGATTATTTGAAAATGACATATGCTACTCTAGGCAAGGAGAATTCTATGCAATTTATGATAAAGTAATTATACTATCATACAAATGAGATGTGTAATATGACCCATCAATAAAATATATTTATATATATACAACAAAAATTTTATGAGGGTTCTCGCTCTGATTTTTGGATTTCTACATCTTAGAATTCTCTGAGAATTATTTCATAGGTGTGGTACATTTCATTTTCCTTCAAGTAATTTGATTGCATTATAACTTAAGGTATATTCTCAGAGGAGATCTTACTCATTACTGTTCGTAGAGAGTAACTTATGGAATTATTTTCCGTTAAAATTCCCATACGGCATACCTTAATGAATAATATCTGAACGTCTTTTCCATATATATATATTTCAAATTGGTGCTCACTTTGCTTAAATTGGTTAGGCCCAGAATTGTTTTATTTGTAATTTTTGCTTTAATCTGTTTATCAATTTTATTTATTTATTTTACGTTAAAATATTTCCCAGTAGGCTAAAACTTTTAGACGATACTTTCTGATTGGAGCTACAAACCCCACAGTCTGCAGTTTGTATCCACCACTCAATCCCAGTGGGAAAGATGGAGAGAGACCTCTGTCCCTCTGAAGGTTTACAGTCTGGGAAAAAGAGGGAAGTCCTGCTCTGTTCTACAAGATCACTATGAGTCTGAATCAACTTGAGGGCTGTGAGTTTGTAGGAGGGATTTATTTATTTATATATTTGTTTGTTTGTTTGTTTGTTTATTTGGTTATTTTAACCACAATTCATCCTGTTCCAGCTTTATCCTATTTCTTTTTTTCTATTCCAACAAGTAATTGCAGATCAGATCATTATGAACCATAAAATTTCCATTAGCTGATTTAGCGTATTGCACTGTGAAGCACAGGGTCAGCAGTTCAAACTCACCAACCCTTCATGAAAATAAAATGAGGCTTTCTGCTCCCATGAAGAGTTACAACCGACACCATGTTCAACCTTCATTCTGGTTTCAGTAATTCCTCTCAGTTACCTTGGCCTTGGTCACTCCCTGCGACGGATGAATCCCTCAGGACCAGCGGTGGGAGTGGCGACACCGGGAGGCAAGGGGTGTAGAAAGAGAGAACCGGTCTTGGGGATGTATGGGGAACCTCCTCTCTGGGAGATGGGCAAAGGGAAGGTGGGTGAGGGAAGACGCCGGGCAGTATAAGGTAAGATAAAATAATTATTTATAAACTATTAAGGGTTCAGGGGAAAGGGGGGTGTGACCAAGCCCGCCTGCTCACGTGACCACGCTCACCTGCGCAAGTGACCTGAAAAAGAGTGCACGTGACTGTGCCCACCCGCGCATGGGACCATGCCCACCTGCGCACGTGACCCGCCAACCAGCACACGTGACCACGCCTGCCAGCGCGCGTGACCACACCCACCTGTGCACGTGACCAAACCCACCCGCGCACATATCCGCCCAAGCACGTGACCAAACTTACCCGCTCACGTGACCAATGGACCACTCCACGTGACCAGGCTCACCCGCACACGTGACCACGCCCACCTGCGCACGTGACCCGCCAACCAGCGCACGTGAACACACCAGAATGCGCACGTAACTGTGGGCACTTGCGCACGTGACCAGGCTGACCCGCGCATGTGACCACGCCCGCCTGCACACGTGACCCGCCAACAAGCGCACGTGACCACGCCCCCCAGCGCGCATGACCACGGGCGCCTGAGCACCTGACCACCCCAAACTGTGCACTCGAGTACGGGCACTTGCGCACGTGACCGTGCCCACCCGCGCACGTGACCATGCAAACCTCCGCACGTGACCACGCCCACTTGCTCACGTGACCAAACCCACCCGCGAACGTGACCAAGCGCACCTGTGCACGTGACCGTGCTCACCCGTGCACGTGACCGCCCAAGCACTTGACCAAACTCACCCGCGCACGTGACCCCTAGCACCACTCCACGTGACCAGCGTCACCAGCACACGTGACCACGCCCACCTGCGCACGTTAACCGCCAACCAGTGCACGTGACCACGCCCACCTGCGCACGTGACTGCGGGCACTTGCGCATGGGGCCACGCCACCCGTGCACGTGACGAGGCTGGCCCGCGCACATGACCACGCCCGCCTGCTCACCTGACCCGCCAACCAGCGCACGTGACCACGCCCACCTGCGCCTGCGCACGTGACTACCCCAAACTGTGCACGTGACTACGGGCACTTGCGCACGTTACCATGCCCACCCGCTTACGGGACCATGCCAACATCCGGACGTGACAACGCCCACCTGCTCCCGTGACCACACCCACCTGCGCACGTGACCACACCTACCGGTGCGCGTGACCATGCCTACCTACACACGTGACCACGCCAACCTCCGCCCGACCACGCCCGCCTGCGCACGTGACCAAGCCTACCAGTGCACGTGACCACGCCAATGTATTCACATTAATTTCATTATCAGTATGTTCATGCCATTCTATAAAATAATTCTAAAGATTAGCTAGCAATATTATTATTCATATTTTTCTGAACATTGCATGGGAAATTAACTTAGCAAAGCCTAGAAACTTCTAACTTCATAGCTTTTTTTAAAAAACTTACTCTGTCTTCTTTAGATGTCTACATCTTATTAGTATTTTACTTCCCAGTACGAATACAAATGCACATAATCTCATGTCAACTTGAAGATTTATCAAAGTACAGGGTGCAGTGTAGCCTTCCAATTATGCCTAATGGTATCTCCTTGTGTGCGTGGCCTCCTGCTACGGCGAGTTCTGGGAACCTCCTCCTCTCTCTCTCTGGCTTCGGCTTCCTGTTGCCTGACCCTGGTGACTGCAAGACCTCTGGAGATGTGAACACGGCCATTCGATGCACAAGACTTTGCACCAACCCACCTGCGACATTCCTGCCGTCAGCAACAGTGCATGTGGCTTCATGAGTCTGGAGAAGAACTTATGGGCTAGTGTCAGATTTATGGACTTCAGTTGGACTGGGTTGGGATGTTTTCCTGATTCACAATTACTTCTTGATAGAAAGCTTTTTCTTACACCTATATGAATGTCACTGGATTTGTTTCTCTAGTCAACCTGGCCTTACACAATATGGTACCTAGGGAGTGGAATACTAGAGAAACAAATCATGAAGGCGGAGAGAGGATGTTTGCCTGACTTCTGCTTTCTGATAGTCTTTTCTCTTTGACTAGTTGGAGGTCAAATATAGTCCTGTATTTTACTTGTTCTCTTCTGGGAAGGACATGGGAAGTGAAGGTTCTGATGCCCAGAAGTGGTATTTGGTTATTTCTGTCTGAAATTTTGTAAAAATGAATGTGACCGGTGTAAATTTTGAGTTCAGGGGGCAAAAATACCCTTCGAACTTTTCTGAGGCCAAGCTGGTTAGTCAAACTGGGTGACCAGAGGCCTGGTCCTAGCTTGGTGCCACCAGAGGCCTAAGACCATAATGCATGTGAATGGGATAGTTGACATCAGAAAGGATTCAATTGGAATGTTTTCAGAATGTATTTAGTATCTGACTGTATTAGGATTACATCGGTCTTTTCTATCTATTTTTATTGCTATAACGCATACTAGCAATGATTCGTGGAAAATATGAATAGAGCATCTGGCCACTGACCCCTTGGACCTCGTTCACAGGGAGTAGAGTTGCAAACACGAGCAGATTGCCTGGTCTCAAGTTTAAAGAGCTGTGGGAAGCTGAGCCAATGACATGACTTAGCACCGGGGGGGCGAAAGTGGGTGAGTATTTGTGACAGGGACTCTTGGTCAAAAGTCAAGACAGCCCATGGGCACCTGAGTGAGGCCAAGTGAGGTGGCCCACAATGAGTTGACCAAATGAAGGAAAGATTTTTGAGCTTGTGAATTGGTGGGCATCTTCCTGCTGACTTGATGGATGGCCTGTCCTGGTTTGACTTTAACGATGGATGCAGACACGCAGGTGCCAACTAGAATGAGATTCTTCACATCAACGAAAATGCTTGTATCCTCGGAGTACTGGGTTGATAGAAGGGGCAGTGGAGACATTGGACACGCGGAATGTGGAAGACAAAGGCATGAAGAAGGTGGCTTAGCGACATGGATGGCTGGGGGAAATGTTGATAGGATTAAAGAATGATGATGGAGGTGTTCCCCTAATTGCAATGTTAGGCACAGGATATTTTTGTTTTGTTTACTTATAGAATTTAAATGAGGCTGGCACATTTTGAGTAGAGTGCATTTTAGTTTGATACTGTCAGATACAACTATGATTTTGTGATTGTTTTGTTTTAAAATTATCTATGGTTAAAGAGTTGTGGAAAGGCGTTAAGTTCATAAGGGGTGGTCTGTGCTAGTTACCTAAGTTCGTGTCAACTTGAAGATTTATAAAAGGACAGGAGTGGAGTCTAGCTTGTCAATCGGGTCACAGCATGGTGGTACCTCCTTGTGGGCATGGCCTTCTCATCAGGAAGGCCCTGGGAGCCTCTTCCTAACTCTCTGCCTTCATTCCTGCTGCCTGACCCCGATGGCTGCAAGAGCTCCGGTGATGTATACACAGCCATCAGATCCTCACGACTTTGCACCCACTGGCCTGTGACATTCCTGCATTCGCCATTGTTTCATGTGGCTTTGTGAGCCTAAAGAGGAACTTATGGACTAGTGTAGGCCTTAGGAACGTGAGTTTGCCCTGGCTGGGATTTTTTCCTGATATATAATGCTTCTCGATAGAAAGCTCTTTCTTATACCTACATGAGTGTTACTGGGTTTGGTTCTCTAGTCAACCTGGCCTAACATGCTCACTTTCATCTCTTTTTTTTTGGTAGAGCTCCTTAACTTTTCCTATTTATTCTGCTTAGCCTTATATATTATTCCCAAAATATATTAATGTAATGTATTTCAGGCTCAAAGAGATATACTTCTTTCAAGGAAACATTGGTAAAACAATATCCTACCTTGCTTTCTCTGTCTAGTGGGAAAAAAGTTTAAGCTGTGCACTCTCCAGGTGTCTATCCAAAATCATCCTTTATAAGGCTCTTTGTGAATTTTAAAATTACTTGACCCAGGAAGGGATTATTTGAAAATGACATATGCTACTCTAGGCAAGGAGAATTCTATGCAATTTATGATAAAGTAATTATACTATCATACAAATGAGATGTGTAATATGACCCATCAATAAAATATATTTATATATATACAACAAAAATTTTATGAGGGTTCTCGCTCTGATTTTTGGATTTCTACATCTTAGAATTCTCTGAGAATTATTTCATAGGTGTGGTACATTTCATTTTCCTTCAAGTAATTTGATTGCATTATAACTTAAGGTATATTCTCAGAGGAGATCTTACTCATTACTGTTCGTAGAGAGTAACTTATGGAATTATTTTCCGTTAAAATTCCCATACGGCATACCTTAATGAATAATATCTGAACGTCTTTTCCATATATATATATTTCAAATTGGTGCTCACTTTGCTTAAATTGGTTAGGCCCAGAATTGTTTTATTTGTAATTTTTGCTTTAATCTGTTTATCAATTTTATTTATTTATTTTACGTTAAAATATTTCCCAGTAGGCTAAAACTTTTAGACGATACTTTCTGATTGGAGCTACAAACCCCACAGTCTGCAGTTTGTATCCACCACTCAATCCCAGTGGGAAAGATGGAGAGAGACCTCTGTCCCTCTGAAGGTTTACAGTCTGGGAAAAAGAGGGAAGTCCTGCTCTGTTCTACAAGATCACTATGAGTCTGAATCAACTTGAGGGCTGTGAGTTTGTAGGAGGGATTTATCTATTTATATATTTATTTATTTATTTATTTATTTGGTTATTTTAACCACAATTCATCCTGTTCCAGCTTTATCCTATTTCTTTTTTTCTATTCCAACAAGTAATTGCAGATCAGATCATTATGAACCATAAAATTTCCATTAGCTGATTTAGCGTATTGCACTGTGAAGCACAGGGTCAGCAGTTCAAACTCACCAACCCTTCATGAAAATAAAATGAGGCTTTCTGCTCCCATGAAGAGTTACAACCGACACCATGTTCAACCTTCATTCTGGTTTCAGTAATTCCTCTCAGTTACCTTGGCCTTGGTCACTCCCTGCGACGGATGAATCCCTCAGGACCAGCGGTGGGAGTGGCGACACCGGGAGGCAAGGGGTGTAGAAAGAGAGAACCGGTCTTGGGGATGTATGGGGAACCTCCTCTCTGGGAGATGGGCAAAGGGAAGGTGGGTGAGGGAAGACGCCGGGCAGTGTAAGGTAAGATAAAATAATTATTTATAAACTATTAAGGGTTCAGGGGAAAGGGGGGTGTGACCAAGCCCGCCTGCTCACGTGACCACGCTCACCTGCGCAAGTGACCTGAAAAAGAGTGCACGTGACTGTGCCCACCCGCGCATGGGACCATGCCCACCTGCGCACGTGACCCGCCAACCAGCACACGTGACCACGCCTGCCAGCGCGCGTGACCACACCCACCTGTGCACGTGACCAAACCCACCCGCGCACATATCCGCCCAAGCACGTGACCAAACTTACCCGCTCACGTGACCAATGGACCACTCCACGTGACCAGGCTCACCCGCACACGTGACCACGCCCACCTGCGCACGTGACCCGCCAACCAGCGCACGTGAACACACCAGAATGCGCACGTAACTGTGGGCACTTGCGCACGTGACCAGGCTGACCCGCGCATGTGACCACGCCCGCCTGCACACGTGACCCGCCAACAAGCGCACGTGACCACGCCCCCCAGCGCGCATGACCACGGGCGCCTGAGCACCTGACCACCCCAAACTGTGCACTCGAGTACGGGCACTTGCGCACGTGACCGTGCCCACCCGCGCACGTGACCATGCAAACCTCCGCACGTGACCACGCCCACTTGCTCACGTGACCAAACCCACCCGCGAACGTGACCAAGCGCACCTGTGCACGTGACCGTGCTCACCCGTGCACGTGACCGCCCAAGCACTTGACCAAACTCACCCGCGCACGTGACCCCTAGCACCACTCCACGTGACCAGCGTCACCAGCACACGTGACCACGCCCACCTGCGCACGTTAACCGCCAACCAGTGCACGTGACCACGCCCACCTGCGCACGTGACTGCGGGCACTTGCGCATGGGGCCACGCCACCCGTGCACGTGACGAGGCTGGCCCGCGCACATGACCACGCCCGCCTGCTCACCTGACCCGCCAACCAGCGCACGTGACCACGCCCACCTGCGCTTGTGACCACGGGCGCCTGCGCACGTGACTACCCCAAACTGTGCACGTGACTACGGGCACTTGCGCACATTACCATGCCCACCCGCTTACGGGACCATGCCAACATCCGGACGTGACAACGCCCACCTGCTCCCGTGACCACACCCACCTGCGCACGTGACCACACCTACCGGTGCGCGTGACCATGCCTACCTACACACGTGACCACGCCAACCTCCGCCCGACCACGCCCGCCTGCGCACGTGACCAAGCCAACCAGTGCACGTGACCACGCCAATGTATTCACATTAATTTCATTATCAGTATGTTCATGCCATTCTATAAAATAATTCTAAAGATTAGCTAGCAATATTATTATTCATATTTTTCTGAACATTGCATGGGAAATTAACTTAGCAAAGCCTAGAAACTTCTAACTTCATAGCTTTTTTTAAAAAACTTACTCTGTCTTCTTTAGATGTCTACATCTTATTAGTGTTTTACTTCCCAGTACGAATACAAATGCACATAATCTCATGTCAACTTGAAGATTTATCAAAGTACAGGGTGCAGTGTAGCCTTCCAATTATGCCTAATGGTATCTCCTTGTGTGCGTGGCCTCCTGCTACGGCGAGTTCTGGGAACCTCCTCCTCTCTCTCTCTGGCTTCGGCTTCCTGTTGCCTGACCCTGGTGACTGCAAGACCTCTGGAGATGTGAACACGGCCATTCGATGCACAAGACTTTGCACCAACCCACCTGCGACATTCCTGCTGTCAGCAACAGTGCATGTGGCTTCATGAGTCTGGAGAAGAACTTATGGGCTAGTGTCAGATTTATGGACTTCAGTTGGACTGGGTTGGGATGTTTTCCTGATTCACAATTACTTCTTGATAGAAAGCTTTTTCTTACACCTATATGAATGTCACTGGATTTGTTTCTCTAGTCAACCTGGCCTTACACAATATGGTACCTAGGGAGTGGAATACTAGAAAAACAAATCATGAAGGCGGAGAGAGGATGTTTGCCTGACTTCTGCTTTCTGATAGTCTTTTCTCTTTGACTAGTTGGAGGTCAAATATAGTCCTGTATTTTACTTGTTCTCTTCTGGGAAGGACATGGGAAGTGAAGGTTCTGATGCCCAGAAGTGGTATTTGGTTATTTCTGTCTGAAATTTTGTAAAAATGAATGTGACCGGTGTAAATTTTGAGTTCAGGGGGCAAAAATACCCTTCGAACTTTTCTGAGGCCAAGCTGGTTAGTCAAACTGGGTGACCAGAGGCCTGGTCCTAGCTTGGTGCCACCAGAGGCCTAAGACCATAATGCATGTGAATGGGATAGTTGACATCAGAAAGGATTCAATTGGAATGTTTTCAGAATGTATTTAGTATCTGACTGTATTAGGATTACATCGGTCTTTTCTATCTATTTTTATTGCTATAACGCATACTAGCAATGATTCGTGGAAAATATGAATAGAGCATCTGGCCACTGACACCTGTGGACCTCGTTCACAGGGAGTAGAGTTGCAAACACGAGCAGATTGCCTGGTCTCAAGTTTAAAGAGCTGTGGGAAGCTGAGCCAATGACATGACTTAGCACCGGGGGGGCGAAAGTGGGTGAGTATTTGTGACAGGGACTCTTGGTCAAAAGTCAAGACAGCCCATGGGCACCTGAGTGAGGCCAAGTGAGGTGGCCCACAATGAGTTGACCAAATGAAGGAAAGATTTTTGAGCTTGTGAATTGGTGGGCATCTTCCTGCTGACTTGATGGATGGCCTGTCCTGGTTTGACTTTAACGATGGATGCAGACACGCAGGTGCCAACTAGAATGAGATTCTTCACATCAACGAAAATGCTTGTATCCTCGGAGTACTGGGTTGATAGAAGGGGCAGTGGAGACATTGGACACGCGGAATGTGGAAGACAAAGGCATGAAGAAGGTGGCTTAGCGACATGGATGGCTGGGGGAAATGTTGATAGGATTAAAGAATGATGATGGAGGTGTTCCCCTAATTGCAATGTTAGGCACAGGATATTTTTGTTTTGTTTACTTATAGAATTTAAATGAGGCTGGCACATTTTGAGTAGAGTGCATTTTAGTTTGATACTGTCAGATACAACTATGATTTTGTGATTGTTTTGTTTTAAAATTATCTATGGTTAAAGAGTTGTGGAAAGGCGTTAAGTTCATAAGGGGTGGTCTGTGCTAGTTACCTAAGTTCGTGTCAACTTGAAGATTTATAAAAGGACAGGAGTGGAGTCTAGCTTGTCAATCGGGTCACAGCATGGTGGTACCTCCTTGTGGGCATGGCCTTCTCATCAGGAAGGCCCTGGGAGCCTCTTCCTAACTCTCTGCCTTCATTCCTGCTGCCTGACCCCGATGGCTGCAAGAGCTCCGGTGATGTATACACAGCCATCAGATCCTCACGACTTTGCACCCACTGGCCTGTGACATTCCTGCATTCGCCATTGTTTCATGTGGCTTTGTGAGCCTAAAGAGGAACTTATGGACTAGTGTAGGCCTTAGGAACGTGAGTTTGCCCTGGCTGGGATTTTTTCCTGATATATAATGCTTCTCGATAGAAAGCTCTTTCTTATACCTACATGAGTGTTACTGGGTTTGGTTCTCTAGTCAACCTGGCCTAACATGCTCACTTTCATCTCTTTTTTTTTTTGTAGAGCTCCTTAACTTTTCCTATTTATTCTGCTTAGCCTTATATATTATTCCCAAAATATATTAATGTAATGTATTTCAGGCTCAAAGAGATATACTTCTTTCAAGGAAACATTGGTAAAACAATATCCTACCTTGCTTTCTCTGTCTAGTGGAAAAAAAGTTTAAGCTGTGCACTCTCCAGGTGTCTATCCAAAATCATCCTTTATAAGGCTCTTTGTGAATTTTAAAATTACTTGACCCAGGAAGGGATTATTTGAAAATGACATATTCTACTCTAGGCAAGGAGAATTCTATGCAATTTATGATAAAGTAATTATACTATCATACAAATGAGATGTGTAATATGACCCATCAATAAAATATATTTATATATATACAACAAAAATTTTATGAGGGTTCTCGCTCTGATTTTTGGATTTCTACATCTTAGAATTCTCTGAGAATTATTTCATAGGTGTGGTACATTTCATTTTCCTTCAAGTAATTTGATTGCATTATAACTTAAGGTATATTCTCAGAGGAGATCTTACTCATTACTATTCGTAGAGAGTAACTTATGGAATTATTTTCCGTTAAAATTCCCATACGGCATACCTTAATGAATAATATCTGAACGTCTTTTCCATATATATATATTTCAAATTGGTGCTCACTTTGCTTAAATTGGTTAGGCCCAGAATTGTTTTATTTGTAATTTTTGCTTTAATCTGTTTATCAATTTTATTTATTTATTTTACGTTAAAATATTTCCCAGTAGGCTAAAACTTTTAGACGATACTTTCTGATTGGAGCTACAAACCCCACAGTCTGCAGTTTGTATCCACCACTCAATCCCAGTGGGAAAGATGGAGAGAGACCTCTGTCCCTCTGAAGGTTTACAGTCTGGGAAAAAGAGGGAAGTCCTGCTCTGTTCTACAAGATCACTATGAGTCTGAATCAACTTGAGGGCTGTGAGTTTGTAGGAGGGATTTATCTATTTATTTATTTATTTGGTTATTTTAACCACAATTCATCCTGTTCCAGCTTTATCCTATTTCTTTTTTTCTATTCCAACAAGTAATTGCAGATCAGATCATTATGAACCATAAAATTTCCATTAGCTGATTTAGCGTATTGCACTGTGAAGCACAGGGTCAGCAGTTCAAACTCACCAACCCTTCATGAAAATAAAATGAGGCTTTCTGCTCCCATGAAGAGTTACAACCGACACCATGTTCAACCTTCATTCTGGTTTCAGTAATTCCTCTCAGTTACCTTGGCCTTGGTCACTCCCTGCGACGGATGAATCCCTCAGGACCAGCGGTGGGAGTGGCGACACCGGGAGGCAAGGGGTGTAGAAAGAGAGAACCGGTCTTGGGGATGTATGGGGAACCTCCTCTCTGGGAGATGGGCAAAGGGAAGGTGGGTGAGGGAAGACGCCGGGCAGTGTAAGGTAAGATAAAATAATTATTTATAAACTATTAAGGGTTCAGGGGAAAGGGGGGTGTGACCAAGCCCGCCTGCTCACGTGACCACGCTCACCTGCGCAAGTGACCTGAAAAAGAGTGCACGTGACTGTGCCCACCCGCGCATGGGACCATGCCCACCTGCGCACGTGACCCGCCAACCAGCACACGTGACCACGCCTGCCAGCGCGCGTGACCACACCCACCTGTGCACGTGACCAAACCCACCCGCGCACATATCCGCCCAAGCACGTGACCAAACTTACCCGCTCACGTGACCAATGGACCACTCCACGTGACCAGGCTCACCCGCACACGTGACCACGCCCACCTGCGCACGTGACCCGCCAACCAGCGCACGTGAACACACCAGAATGCGCACGTAACTGTGGGCACTTGCGCACGTGACCAGGCTGACCCGCGCATGTGACCACGCCCGCCTGCACACGTGACCCGCCAACAAGCGCACGTGACCACGCCCCCCAGCGCGCATGACCACGGGCGCCTGAGCACCTGACCACCCCAAACTGTGCACTCGAGTACGGGCACTTGCGCACGTGACCGTGCCCACCCGCGCACGTGACCATGCAAACCTCCGCACGTGACCACGCCCACTTGCTCACGTGACCAAACCCACCCGCGAACGTGACCAAGCGCACCTGTGCACGTGACCGTGCTCACCCGTGCACGTGACCGCCCAAGCACTTGACCAAACTCACCCGCGCACGTGACCCCTAGCACCACTCCACGTGACCAGCGTCACCAGCACACGTGACCACGCCCACCTGCGCACGTTAACCGCCAACCAGTGCACGTGACCACGCCCACCTGCGCACGTGACTGCGGGCACTTGCGCATGGGGCCACGCCACCCGTGCACGTGACGAGGCTGGCCCGCGCACATGACCACGCCCGCCTGCTCACCTGACCCGCCAACCAGCGCACGTGACCACGCCCACCTGCGCTTGTGACCACGGGCGCCTGCGCACGTGACTACCCCAAACTGTGCACGTGACTACGGGCACTTGCGCACGTTACCATGCCCACCCGCTTACGGGACCATGCCAACATCCGGACGTGACAACGCCCACCTGCTCCCGTGACCACACCCACCTGCGCACGTGACCACACCTACCGGTGCGCGTGACCATGCCTACCTACACACGTGACCACGCCAACCTCCGCCCGACCACGCCCGCCTGCGCACGTGACCAAGCCAACCAGTGCACGTGACCACGCCAATGTATTCACATTAATTTCATTATCAGTATGTTCATGCCATTCTATAAAATAATTCTAAAGATTAGCTAGCAATATTATTATTCATATTTTTCTGAACATTGCATGGGAAATTAACTTAGCAAAGCCTAGAAACTTCTAAATTCATAGCTTTTTTAAAAAAACTTACTCTGTCTTCTTTAGATGTCTACATCTTATTAGTGTTTTACTTTCCAGTACGAATACAAATGCACATAATCTCATGTCAACTTGAAGATTTATCAAAGTACAGGGTGCAGTGTAGCCTTCCAATTATGCCTAATGGTATCTCCTTGTGTGCGTGGCCTCCTGCTACGGCGAGTTCTGGGAACCTCCTCCTCTCTCTCTCTGGCTTCGGCTTCCTGTTGCCTGACCCTGGTGACTGCAAGACCTCTGGAGATGTGAACACGGCCATTCGATGCACAAGACTTTGCACCAACCCACCTGCGACATTCCTGCCGTCAGCAACAGTGCATGTGGCTTCATGAGTCTGGAGAAGAACTTATGGGCTAGTGTCAGATTTATGGACTTCAGTTGGACTGGGTTGGGATGTTTTCCTGATTCACAATTACTTCTTGATAGAAAGCTTTTTCTTACACCTATATGAATGTCACTGGATTTGTTTCTCTAGTCAACCTGGCCTTACACAATATGGTACCTAGGGAGTGGAATACTAGAGAAACAAATCATGAAGGCGGAGAGAGGATGTTTGCCTGACTTCTGCTTTCTGATAGTCTTTTCTCTTTGACTAGTTGGAGGTCAAATATAGTCCTGTATTTTACTTGTTCTCTTCTGGGAAGGACATGGGAAGTGAAGGTTCTGATGCCCAGAAGTGGTATTTGGTTATTTCTGTCTGAAATTTTGTAAAAATGAATGTGACCGGTGTAAATTTTGAGTTCAGGGGGCAAAAATACCCTTCGAACTTTTCTGAGGCCAAGCTGGTTAGTCAAACTGGGTGACCAGAGGCCTGGTCCTAGCTTGGTGCCACCAGAGGCCTAAGACCATAATGCATGTGAATGGGATAGTTGACATCAGAAAGGATTCAATTGGAATGTTTTCAGAATGTATTTAGTATCTGACTGTATTAGGATTACATCGGTCTTTTCTATCTATTTTTATTGCTATAACGCATACTAGCAATGATTCGTGGAAAATATGAATAGAGCATCTGGCCACTGACACCTGTGGACCTCGTTCACAGGGAGTAGAGTTGCAAACACGAGCAGATTGCCTGGTCTCAAGTTTAAAGAGCTGTGGGAAGCTGAGCCAATGACATGACTTAGCACCGGGGGGGCGAAAGTGGGTGAGTATTTGTGACAGGGACTCTTGGTCAAAAGTCAAGACAGCCCATGGGCACCTGAGTGAGGCCAAGTGAGGTGGCCCACAATGAGTTGACCAAATGAAGGAAAGATTTTTGAGCTTGTGAATTGGTGGGCATCTTCCTGCTGACTTGATGGATGGCCTGTCCTGGTTTGACTTTAACGATGGATGCAGACACGCAGGTGCCAACTAGAATGAGATTCTTCACATCAACGAAAATGCTTGTATCCTCGGAGTACTGGGTTGATAGAAGGGGCAGTGGAGACATTGGACACGCGGAATGTGGAAGACAAAGGCATGAAGAAGGTGGCTTAGCGACATGGATGGCTGGGGGAAATGTTGATAGGATTAAAGAATGATGATGGAGGTGTTCCCCTAATTGCAATGTTAGGCACAGGATATTTTTGTTTTGTTTACTTATAGAATTTAAATGAGGCTGGCACATTTTGAGTAGAGTGCATTTTAGTTTGATACTGTCAGATACAACTATGATTTTGTGATTGTTTTGTTTTAAAATTATCTATGGTTAAAGAGTTGTGGAAAGGCGTTAAGTTCATAAGGGGTGGTCTGTGCTAGTTACCTAAGTTCGTGTCAACTTGAAGATTTATAAAAGGACAGGAGTGGAGTCTAGCTTGTCAATCGGGTCACAGCATGGTGGTACCTCCTTGTGGGCATGGCCTTCTCATCAGGAAGGCCCTGGGAGCCTCTTCCTAACTCTCTGCCTTCATTCCTGCTGCCTGACCCCGATGGCTGCAAGAGCTCCGGTGATGTATACACAGCCATCAGATCCTCACGACTTTGCACCCACTGGCCTGTGACATTCCTGCATTCGCCATTGTTTCATGTGGCTTTGTGAGCCTAAAGAGGAACTTATGGACTAGTGTAGGCCTTAGGAACGTGAGTTTGCCCTGGCTGGGATTTTTTCCTGATATATAATGCTTCTCGATAGAAAGCTCTTTCTTATACCTACATGAGTGTTACTGGGTTTGGTTCTCTAGTCAACCTGGCCTAACATGCTCACTTTCATCTCTTTTTTTTTGGTAGAGCTCCTTAACTTTTCCTATTTATTCTGCTTAGCCTTATATATTATTCCCAAAATATATTAATGTAATGTATTTCAGGCTCAAAGAGATATACTTCTTTCAAGGAAACATTGGTAAAACAATATCCTACCTTGCTTTCTCTGTCTAGTGGGAAAAAAGTTTAAGCTGTGCACTCTCCAGGTGTCTATCCAAAATCATCCTTTATAAGGCTCTTTGTGAATTTTAAAATTACTTGACCCAGGAAGGGATTATTTGAAAATGACATATGCTACTCTAGGCAAGGAGAATTCTATGCAATTTATGATAAAGTAATTATACTATCATACAAATGAGATGTGTAATATGACCCATCAATAAAATATATTTATATATATACAACAAAAATTTTATGAGGGTTCTCGCTCTGATTTTTGGATTTCTACATCTTAGAATTCTCTGAGAATTATTTCATAGGTGTGGTACATTTCATTTTCCTTCAAGTAATTTGATTGCATTATAACTTAAGGTATATTCTCAGAGGAGATCTTACTCATTACTGTTCGTAGAGAGTAACTTATGGAATTATTTTCCGTTAAAATTCCCATACGGCATACCTTAATGAATAATATCTGAACGTCTTTTCCATATATATATATTTCAAATTGGTGCTCACTTTGCTTAAATTGGTTAGGCCCAGAATTGTTTTATTTGTAATTTTTGCTTTAATCTGTTTATCAATTTTATTTATTTATTTTACGTTAAAATATTTCCCAGTAGGCTAAAACTTTTAGACGATACTTTCTGATTGGAGCTACAAACCCCACAGTCTGCAGTTTGTATCCACCACTCAATCCCAGTGGGAAAGATGGAGAGAGACCTCTGTCCCTCTGAAGGTTTACAGTCTGGGAAAAAGAGGGAAGTCCTGCTCTGTTCTACAAGATCACTATGAGTCTGAATCAACTTGAGGGCTGTGAGTTTGTAGGAGGGATTTATCTATTTATTTATTTATTTATTTATTTATTTATTTGGTTATTTTAACCACAATTCATCCTGTTCCAGCTTTATCCTATTTCTTTTTTTCTATTCCAACAAGTAATTGCAGATCAGATCATTATGAACCATAAAATTTCCATTAGCTGATTTAGCGTATTGCACTGTGAAGCACAGGGTCAGCAGTTCAAACTCACCAACCCTTCATGAAAATAAAATGAGGCTTTCTGCTCCCATGAAGAGTTACAACCGACACCATGTTCAACCTTCATTCTGGTTTCAGTAATTCCTCTCAGTTACCTTGGCCTTGGTCACTCCCTGCGACGGATGAATCCCTCAGGACCAGCGGTGGGAGTGGCGACACCGGGAGGCAAGGGGTGTAGAAAGAGAGAACCGGTCTTGGGGATGTATGGGGAACCTCCTCTCTGGGAGATGGGCAAAGGGAAGGTGGGTGAGGGAAGACGCCGGGCAGTGTAAGGTAAGATAAAATAATTATTTATAAACTATTAAGGGTTCAGGGGAAAGGGGGGTGTGACCAAGCCCGCCTGCTCACGTGACCACGCTCACCTGCGCAAGTGACCTGAAAAAGAGTGCACGTGACTGTGCCCACCCGCGCATGGGACCATGCCCACCTGCGCACGTGACCCGCCAACCAGCACACGTGACCACGCCTGCCAGCGCGCGTGACCACACCCACCTGTGCACGTGACCAAACCCACCCGCGCACATATCCGCCCAAGCACGTGACCAAACTTACCCGCTCACGTGACCAATGGACCACTCCACGTGACCAGGCTCACCCGCACACGTGACCACGCCCACCTGCGCACGTGACCCGCCAACCAGCGCACGTGAACACACCAGAATGCGCACGTAACTGTGGGCACTTGCGCACGTGACCAGGCTGACCCGCGCATGTGACCACGCCCGCCTGCACACGTGACCCGCCAACAAGCGCACGTGACCACGCCCCCCAGCGCGCATGACCACGGGCGCCTGAGCACCTGACCACCCCAAACTGTGCACTCGAGTACGGGCACTTGCGCACGTGACCGTGCCCACCCGCGCACGTGACCATGCAAACCTCCGCACGTGACCACGCCCACTTGCTCACGTGACCAAACCCACCCGCGAACGTGACCAAGCGCACCTGTGCACGTGACCGTGCTCACCCGTGCACGTGACCGCCCAAGCACTTGACCAAACTCACCCGCGCACGTGACCCCTAGCACCACTCCACGTGACCAGCGTCACCAGCACACGTGACCACGCCCACCTGCGCACGTTAACCGCCAACCAGTGCACGTGACCACGCCCACCTGCGCACGTGACTGCGGGCACTTGCGCATGGGGCCAAGCCACCCGTGCACGTGACGAGGCTGGCCCGCGCACATGACCACGCCCGCCTGCTCACCTGACCCGCCAACCAGCGCACGTGACCACGCCCACCTGCGCTTGTGACCACGGGCGCCTGCGCACGTGACTACCCCAAACTGTGCACGTGACTACGGGCACTTGCGCACGTTACCATGCCCACCCGATTACGGGACCATGCCAACATCCGGACGTGACAACGCCCACCTGCTCCCGTGACCACACCCACCTGCGCACGTGACCACACCTACCGGTGCGCGTGACCATGCCTACCTACACACGTGACCACGCCAACCTCCGCCCGACCACGCCCGCCTGCGCACGTGACCAAGCCAACCAGTGCACGTGACCACGCCAATGTATTCACATTAATTTCATTATCAGTATGTTCATGCCATTCTATAAAATAATTCTAAAGATTAGCTAGCAATATTATTATTCATATTTTTCTGAACATTGCATGGGAAATTAACTTAGCAAAGCCTAGAAACTTCTAACTTCATAGCTTTTTTTAAAAAACTTACTCTGTCTTCTTTAGATGTCTACATCTTATTAGTGTTTTACTTCCCAGTACGAATACAAATGCACATAATCTCATGTCAACTTGAAGATTTATCAAAGTACAGGGTGCAGTGTAGCCTTCCAATTATGCCTAATGGTATCTCCTTGTGTGCGTGGCCTCCTGCTACGGCGAGTTCTGGGAACCTCCTCCTCTCTCTCTCTGGCTTCGGCTTCCTGTTGCCTGACCCTGGTGACTGCAAGACCTCTGGAGATGTGAACACGGCCATTCGATGCACAAGACTTTGCACCAACCCACCTGCGACATTCCTGCCGTCAGCAACAGTGCATGTGGCTTCATGAGTCTGGAGAAGAACTTATGGGCTAGTGTCAGATTTATGGACTTCAGTTGGACTGGGTTGGGATGTTTTCCTGATTCACAATTACTTCTTGATAGAAAGCTTTTTCTTACACCTATATGAATGTCACTGGATTTGTTTCTCTAGTCAACCTGGCCTTACACAATATGGTACCTAGGGAGTGGAATACTAGAGAAACAAATCATGAAGGCGGAGAGAGGATGTTTGCCTGACTTCTGCTTTCTGATAGTCTTTTCTCTTTGACTAGTTGGAGGTCAAATATAGTCCTGTATTTTACTTGTTCTCTTCTGGGAAGGACATGGGAAGTGAAGGTTCTGATGCCCAGAAGTGGTATTTGGTTATTTCTGTCTGAAATTTTGTAAAAATGAATGTGACCGGTGTAAATTTTGAGTTTAGGGGGCAAAAATACCCTTCGAACTTTTCTGAGGCCAAGCTGGTTAGTCAAACTGGGTGACCAGAGGCCTGGTCCTAGCTTGGTGCCACCAGAGGCCTAAGACCATAATGCATGTGAATGGGATAGTTGACATCAGAAAGGATTCAATTGGAATGTTTTCAGAATGTATTTAGTATCTGACTGTATTAGGATTACATCGGTCTTTTCTATCTATTTTTATTGCTATAACGCATACTAGCAATGATTCGTGGAAAATATGAATAGAGCATCTGGCCACTGACACCTGTGGACCTCGTTCACAGGGAGTAGAGTTGCAAACACGAGCAGATTGCCTGGTCTCAAGTTTAAAGAGCTGTGGGAAGCTGAGCCAATGACATGACTTAGCACCGGGGGGGCGAAAGTGGGTGAGTATTTGTGACAGGGACTCTTGGTCAAAAGTCAAGACAGCCCATGGGCACCTGAGTGAGGCCAAGTGAGGTGGCCCACAATGAGTTGACCAAATGAAGGAAAGATTTTTGAGCTTGTGAATTGGTGGGCATCTTCCTGCTGACTTGATGGATGGCCTGTCCTGGTTTGACTTTAACGATGGATGCAGACACGCAGGTGCCAACTAGAATGAGATTCTTCACATCAACGAAAATGCTTGTATCCTCGGAGTACTGGGTTGATAGAAGGGGCAGTGGAGACATTGGACACGCGGAATGTGGAAGACAAAGGCATGAAGAAGGTGGCTTAGCGACATGGATGGCTGGGGGAAATGTTGATAGGATTAAAGAATGATGATGGAGGTGTTCCCCTAATTGCAATGTTAGGCACAGGATATTTTTGTTTTGTTTACTTATAGAATTTAAATGAGGCTGGCACATTTTGAGTAGAGTGCATTTTAGTTTGATACTGTCAGATACAACTATGATTTTGTGATTGTTTTGTTTTAAAATTATCTATGGTTAAAGAGTTGTGGAAAGGCGTTAAGTTCATAAGGGGTGGTCTGTGCTAGTTACCTAAGTTCGTGTCAACTTGAAGATTTATAAAAGGACAGGAGTGGAGTCTAGCTTGTCAATCGGGTCACAGCATGGTGGTACCTCCTTGTGGGCATGGCCTTCTCATCAGGAAGGCCCTGGGAGCCTCTTCCTAACTCTCTGCCTTCATTCCTGCTGCCTGACCCCGATGGCTGCAAGAGCTCCGGTGATGTATACACAGCCATCAGATCCTCACGACTTTGCACCCACTGGCCTGTGACATTCCTGCATTCGCCATTGTTTCATGTGGCTTTGTGAGCCTAAAGAGGAACTTATGGACTAGTGTAGGCCTTAGGAACGTGAGTTTGCCCTGGCTGGGATTTTTTCCTGATATATAATGCTTCTCGATAGAAAGCTCTTTCTTATACCTACATGAGTGTTACTGGGTTTGGTTCTCTAGTCAACCTGGCCTAACATGCTCACTTTCATCTCTTTTTTTTTTTGTAGAGCTCCTTAACTTTTCCTATTTATTCTGCTTAGCCTTATATATTATTCCCAAAATATATTAATGTAATGTATTTCAGGCTCAAAGAGATATACTTCTTTCAAGGAAACATTGGTAAAACAATATCCTACCTTGCTTTCTCTGTCTAGTGGAAAAAAAGTTTAAGCTGTGCACTCTCCAGGTGTCTATCCAAAATCATCCTTTATAAGGCTCTTTGTGAATTTTAAAATTACTTGACCCAGGAAGGGATTATTTGAAAATGACATATGCTACTCTAGGCAAGGAGAATTCTATGCAATTTATGATAAAGTAATTATACTATCATACAAATGAGATGTGTAATATGACCCATCAATAAAATATATTTATATATATACAACAAAAATTTTATGAGGGTTCTCGCTCTGATTTTTGGATTTCTACATCTTAGAATTCTCTGAGAATTATTTCATAGGTGTGGTACATTTCATTTTCCTTCAAGTAATTTGATTGCATTATAACTTAAGGTATATTCTCAGAGGAGATCTTACTCATTACTATTCGTAGAGAGTAACTTATGGAATTATTTTCCGTTAAAATTCCCATACGGCATACCTTAATGAATAATATCTGAACGTCTTTTCCATATATATATATTTCAAATTGGTGCTCACTTTGCTTAAATTGGTTAGGCCCAGAATTGTTTTATTTGTAATTTTTGCTTTAATCTGTTTATCAATTTTATTTATTTATTTTACGTTAAAATATTTCCCAGTAGGCTAAAACTTTTAGACGATACTTTCTGATTGGAGCTACAAACCCCACAGTCTGCAGTTTGTATCCACCACTCAATCCCAGTGGGAAAGATGGAGAGAGACCTCTGTCCCTCTGAAGGTTTACAGTCTGGGAAAAAGAGGGAAGTCCTGCTCTGTTCTACAAGATCACTATGAGTCTGAATCAACTTGAGGGCTGTGAGTTTGTAGGAGGGATTTATTTATTTATTTATTTGTTTGTTTGTTTGTTTGTTTGTTTATTTGGTTATTTTAACCACAATTCATCCTGTTCCAGCTTTATCCTATTTCTTTTTTTCTATTCCAACAAGTAATTGCAGATCAGATCATTATGAACCATAAAATTTCCATTAGCTGATTTAGCGTATTGCACTGTGAAGCACAGGGTCAGCAGTTCAAACTCACCAACCCTTCATGAAAATAAAATGAGGCTTTCTGCTCCCATGAAGAGTTACAACCGACACCATGTTCAACCTTCATTCTGGTTTCAGTAATTCCTCTCAGTTACCTTGGCCTTGGTCACTCCCTGCGACGGATGAATCCCTCAGGACCAGCGGTGGGAGTGGCGACACCGGGAGGCAAGGGGTGTAGAAAGAGAGAACCGGTCTTGGGGATGTATGGGGAACCTCCTCTCTGGGAGATGGGCAAAGGGAAGGTGGGTGAGGGAAGACGCCGGGCAGTGTAAGGTAAGATAAAATAATTATTTATAAACTATTAAGGGTTCAGGGGAAAGGGGGGTGTGACCAAGCCCGCCTGCTCACGTGACCACGCTCACCTGCGCAAGTGACCTGAAAAAGAGTGCACGTGACTGTGCCCACCCGCGCATGGGACCATGCCCACCTGCGCACGTGACCCGCCAACCAGCACACGTGACCACGCCTGCCAGCGCGCGTGACCACACCCACCTGTGCACGTGACCAAACCCACCCGCGCACATATCCGCCCAAGCACGTGACCAAACTTACCCGCTCACGTGACCAATGGACCACTCCACGTGACCAGGCTCACCCGCACACGTGACCACGCCCACCTGCGCACGTGACCCGCCAACCAGCGCACGTGAACACACCAGAATGCGCACGTAACTGTGGGCACTTGCGCACGTGACCAGGCTGACCCGCGCATGTGACCACGCCCGCCTGCACACGTGACCCGCCAACAAGCGCACGTGACCACGCCCCCCAGCGCGCATGACCACGGGCGCCTGAGCACCTGACCACCCCAAACTGTGCACTCGAGTACGGGCACTTGCGCACGTGACCGTGCCCACCCGCGCACGTGACCATGCAAACCTCCGCACGTGACCACGCCCACTTGCTCACGTGACCAAACCCACCCGCGAACGTGACCAAGCGCACCTGTGCACGTGACCGTGCTCACCCGTGCACGTGACCGCCCAAGCACTTGACCAAACTCACCCGCGCACGTGACCCCTAGCACCACTCCACGTGACCAGCGTCACCAGCACACGTGACCACGCCCACCTGCGCACGTTAACCGCCAACCAGTGCATGTGACCACGCCCACCTGCGCACGTGACTGCGGGCACTTGCGCATGGGGCCACGCCACCCGTGCACGTGACGAGGCTGGCCCGCGCACATGACCACGCCCGCCTGCTCACCTGACCCGCCAACCAGCGCACGTGACCACGCCCACCTGCGCTTGTGACCACGGGCGCCTGCGCACGTGACTACCCCAAACTGTGCACGTGACTACGGGCACTTGCGCACGTTACCATGCCCACCCGCTTACGGGACCATGCCAACATCCGGACGTGACAACGCCCACCTGCTCCCGTGACCACACCCACCTGCGCACGTGACCACACCTACCGGTGCGCGTGACCATGCCTACCTACACACGTGACCACGCCAACCTCCGCCCGACCACGCCCGCCTGCGCACGTGACCAAGCCAACCAGTGCACGTGACCACGCCAATGTATTCACATTAATTTCATTATCAGTATGTTCATGCCATTCTATAAAATAATTCTAAAGATTAGCTAGCAATATTATTATTCATATTTTTCTGAACATTGCATGGGAAATTAACTTAGCAAAGCCTAGAAACTTCTAACTTCATAGCTTTTTTTAAAAAACTTACTCTGTCTTCTTTAGATGTCTACATCTTATTAGTGTTTTACTTCCCAGTACGAATACAAATGCACATAATCTCATGTCAACTTGAAGATTTATCAAAGTACAGGGTGCAGTGTAGCCTTCCAATTATGCCTAATGGTATCTCCTTGTGTGCGTGGCCTCCTGCTACGGCGAGTTCTGGGAACCTCCTCCTCTCTCTCTCTGGCTTCGGCTTCCTGTTGCCTGACCCTGGTGACTGCAAGACCTCTGGAGATGTGAACACGGCCATTCGATGCACAAGACTTTGCACCAACCCACCTGCGACATTCCTGCCGTCAGCAACAGTGCATGTGGCTTCATGAGTCTGGAGAAGAACTTATGGGCTAGTGTCAGATTTATGGACTTCAGTTGGACTGGGTTGGGATGTTTTCCTGATTCACAATTACTTCTTGATAGAAAGCTTTTTCTTACACCTATATGAATGTCACTGGATTTGTTTCTCTAGTCAACCTGGCCTTACACAATATGGTACCTAGGGAGTGGAATACTAGAGAAACAAATCATGAAGGCGGAGAGAGGATGTTTGCCTGACTTCTGCTTTCTGATAGTCTTTTCTCTTTGACTAGTTGGAGGTCAAATATAGTCCTGTATTTTACTTGTTCTCTTCTGGGAAGGACATGGGAAGTGAAGGTTCTGATGCCCAGAAGTGGTATTTGGTTATTTCTGTCTGAAATTTTGTAAAAATGAATGTGACCGGTGTAAATTTTGAGTTCAGGGGGCAAAAATACCCTTCGAACTTTTCTGAGGCCAAGCTGGTTAGTCAAACTGGGTGACCAGAGGCCTGGTCCTAGCTTGGTGCCACCAGAGGCCTAAGACCATAATGCATGTGAATGGGATAGTTGACATCAGAAAGGATTCAATTGGAATGTTTTCAGAATGTATTTAGTATCTGACTGTATTAGGATTACATCGGTCTTTTCTATCTATTTTTATTGCTATAACGCATACTAGCAATGATTCGTGGAAAATATGAATAGAGCATCTGGCCACTGACACCTGTGGACCTCGTTCACAGGGAGTAGAGTTGCAAACACGAGCAGATTGCCTGGTCTCAAGTTTAAAGAGCTGTGGGAAGCTGAGCCAATGACATGACTTAGCACCGGGGGGGCGAAAGTGGGTGAGTATTTGTGACAGGGACTCTTGGTCAAAAGTCAAGACAGCCCATGGGCACCTGAGTGAGGCCAAGTGAGGTGGCCCACAATGAGTTGACCAAATGAAGGAAAGATTTTTGAGCTTGTGAATTGGTGGGCATCTTCCTGCTGACTTGATGGATGGCCTGTCCTGGTTTGACTTTAACGATGGATGCAGACACGCAGGTGCCAACTAGAATGAGATTCTTCACATCAACGAAAATGCTTGTATCCTCGGAGTACTGGGTTGATAGAAGGGGCAGTGGAGACATTGGACACGCGGAATGTGGAAGACAAAGGCATGAAGAAGGTGGCTTAGCGACATGGATGGCTGGGGGAAATGTTGATAGGATTAAAGAATGATGATGGAGGTGTTCCCCTAATTGCAATGTTAGGCACAGGATATTTTTGTTTTGTTTACTTATAGAATTTAAATGAGGCTGGCACATTTT
This sequence comes from Tenrec ecaudatus, assembly GCF_050624435.1. Classification (NCBI taxonomy): domain Eukaryota; kingdom Metazoa; phylum Chordata; class Mammalia; order Afrosoricida; family Tenrecidae; genus Tenrec; species Tenrec ecaudatus. The sequence continues at coordinate 283,555 of NW_027459698.1, read as the reverse complement.
GAGTAGAGTGCATTTTAGTTTGATACTGTCAGATACAACTATGATTTTGTGATTGTTTTGTTTTAAAATTATCTATGGTTAAAGAGTTGTGGAAAGGCGTTAAGTTCATAAGGGGTGGTCTGTGCTAGTTACCTAAGTTCGTGTCAACTTGAAGATTTATAAAAGGACAGGAGTGGAGTCTAGCTTGTCAATCGGGTCACAGCATGGTGGTACCTCCTTGTGGGCATGGCCTTCTCATCAGGAAGGCCCTGGGAGCCTCTTCCTAACTCTCTGCCTTCATTCCTGCTGCCTGACCCCGATGGCTGCAAGAGCTCCGGTGATGTATACACAGCCATCAGATCCTCACGACTTTGCACCCACTGGCCTGTGACATTCCTGCATTCGCCATTGTTTCATGTGGCTTTGTGAGCCTAAAGAGGAACTTATGGACTAGTGTAGGCCTTAGGAACGTGAGTTTGCCCTGGCTGGGATTTTTTCCTGATATATAATGCTTCTCGATAGAAAGCTCTTTCTTATACCTACATGAGTGTTACTGGGTTTGGTTCTCTAGTCAACCTGGCCTAACATGCTCACTTTCATCTCTTTTTTTTTGGTAGAGCTCCTTAACTTTTCCTATTTATTCTGCTTAGCCTTATATATTATTCCCAAAATATATTAATGTAATGTATTTCAGGCTCAAAGAGATATACTTCTTTCAAGGAAACATTGGTAAAACAATATCCTACCTTGCTTTCTCTGTCTAGTGGAAAAAAAGTTTAAGCTGTGCACTCTCCAGGTGTCTATCCAAAATCATCCTTTATAAGGCTCTTTGTGAATTTTAAAATTACTTGACCCAGGAAGGGATTATTTGAAAATGACATATGCTACTCTAGGCAAGGAGAATTCTATGCAATTTATGATAAAGTAATTATACTATCATACAAATGAGATGTGTAATATGACCCATCAATAAAATATATTTATATATATACAACAAAAATTTTATGAGGGTTCTCGCTCTGATTTTTGGATTTCTACATCTTAGAATTCTCTGAGAATTATTTCATAGGTGTGGTACATTTCATTTTCCTTCAAGTAATTTGATTGCATTATAACTTAAGGTATATTCTCAGAGGAGATCTTACTCATTACTATTCGTAGAGAGTAACTTATGGAATTATTTTCCGTTAAAATTCCCATACGGCATACCTTAATGAATAATATCTGAACGTCTTTTCCATATATATATATTTCAAATTGGTGCTCACTTTGCTTAAATTGGTTAGGCCCAGAATTGTTTTATTTGTAATTTTTGCTTTAATCTGTTTATCAATTTTATTTATTTATTTTACGTTAAAATATTTCCCAGTAGGCTAAAACTTTTAGACGATACTTTCTGATTGGAGCTACAAACCCCACAGTCTGCAGTTTGTATCCACCACTCAATCCCAGTGGGAAAGATGGAGAGAGACCTCTGTCCCTCTGAAGGTTTACAGTCTGGGAAAAAGAGGGAAGTCCTGCTCTGTTCTACAAGATCACTATGAGTCTGAATCAACTTGAGGGCTGTGAGTTTGTAGGAGGGATTTATTTATTTATTTATTTGTTTGTTTGTTTGTTTGTTTGTTTATTTGGTTATTTTAACCACAATTCATCCTGTTCCAGCTTTATCCTATTTCTTTTTTTCTATTCCAACAAGTAATTGCAGATCAGATCATTATGAACCATAAAATTTCCATTAGCTGATTTAGCGTATTGCACTGTGAAGCACAGGGTCAGCAGTTCAAACTCACCAACCCTTCATGAAAATAAAATGAGGCTTTCTGCTCCCATGAAGAGTTACAACCGACACCATGTTCAACCTTCATTCTGGTTTCAGTAATTCCTCTCAGTTACCTTGGCCTTGGTCACTCCCTGCGACGGATGAATCCCTCAGGACCAGCGGTGGGAGTGGCGACACCGGGAGGCAAGGGGTGTAGAAAGAGAGAACCGGTCTTGGGGATGTATGGGGAACCTCCTCTCTGGGAGATGGGCAAAGGGAAGGTGGGTGAGGGAAGACGCCGGGCAGTGTAAGGTAAGATAAAATAATTATTTATAAACTATTAAGGGTTCAGGGGAAAGGGGGGTGTGACCAAGCCCGCCTGCTCATGTGACCACGCTCACCTGCGCAAGTGACCTGAAAAAGAGTGCACGTGACTGTGCCCACCCGCGCATGGGACCATGCCCACCTGCGCACGTGACCCGCCAACCAGCACACGTGACCACGCCTGCCAGCGCGCGTGACCACACCCACCTGTGCACGTGACCAAACCCACCCGCGCACATATCCGCCCAAGCACGTGACCAAACTTACCCGCTCACGTGACCAATGGACCACTCCACGTGACCAGGCTCACCCGCACACGTGACCACGCCCACCTGCGCACGTGACCCGCCAACCAGCGCACGTGAACACACCAGAATGCGCACGTAACTGTGGGCACTTGCGCACGTGACCAGGCTGACCCGCGCATGTGACCACGCCCGCCTGCACACGTGACCCGCCAACAAGCGCACGTGACCACGCCCCCCAGCGCGCATGACCACGGGCGCCTGAGCACCTGACCACCCCAAACTGTGCACTCGAGTACGGGCACTTGCGCACGTGACCGTGCCCACCCGCGCACGTGACCATGCAAACCTCCGCACGTGACCACGCCCACTTGCTCACGTGACCAAACCCACCCGCGAACGTGACCAAGCGCACCTGTGCACGTGACCGTGCTCACCCGTGCACGTGACCGCCCAAGCACTTGACCAAACTCACCCGCGCACGTGACCCCTAGCACCACTCCACGTGACCAGCGTCACCAGCACACGTGACCACGCCCACCTGCGCACGTTAACCGCCAACCAGTGCATGTGACCACGCCCACCTGCGCACGTGACTGCGGGCACTTGCGCATGGGGCCACGCCACCCGTGCACGTGACGAGGCTGGCCCGCGCACATGACCACGCCCGCCTGCTCACCTGACCCGCCAACCAGCGCACGTGACCACGCCCACCTGCGCTTGTGACCACGGGCGCCTGCGCACGTGACTACCCCAAACTGTGCACGTGACTACGGGCACTTGCGCACGTTACCATGCCCACCCGCTTACGGGACCATGCCAACATCCGGACGTGACAACGCCCACCTGCTCCCGTGACCACACCCACCTGCGCACGTGACCACACCTACCGGTGCGCGTGACCATGCCTACCTACACACGTGACCACGCCAACCTCCGCCCGACCACGCCCGCCTGCGCACGTGACCAAGCCAACCAGTGCACGTGACCACGCCAATGTATTCACATTAATTTCATTATCAGTATGTTCATGCCATTCTATAAAATAATTCTAAAGATTAGCTAGCAATATTATTATTCATATTTTTCTGAACATTGCATGGGAAATTAACTTAGCAAAGCCTAGAAACTTCTAACTTCATAGCTTTTTTTAAAAAACTTACTCTGTCTTCTTTAGATGTCTACATCTTATTAGTGTTTTACTTCCCAGTACGAATACAAATGCACATAATCTCATGTCAACTTGAAGATTTATCAAAGTACAGGGTGCAGTGTAGCCTTCCAATTATGCCTAATGGTATCTCCTTGTGTGCGTGGCCTCCTGCTACGGCGAGTTCTGGGAACCTCCTCCTCTCTCTCTCTGGCTTCGGCTTCCTGTTGCCTGACCCTGGTGACTGCAAGACCTCTGGAGATGTGAACACGGCCATTCGATGCACAAGACTTTGCACCAACCCACCTGCGACATTCCTGCCGTCAGCAACAGTGCATGTGGCTTCATGAGTCTGGAGAAGAACTTATGGGCTAGTGTCAGATTTATGGACTTCAGTTGGACTGGGTTGGGATGTTTTCCTGATTCACAATTACTTCTTGATAGAAAGCTTTTTCTTACACCTATATGAATGTCACTGGATTTGTTTCTCTAGTCAACCTGGCCTTACACAATATGGTACCTAGGGAGTGGAATACTAGAGAAACAAATCATGAAGGCGGAGAGAGGATGTTTGCCTGACTTCTGCTTTCTGATAGTCTTTTCTCTTTGACTAGTTGGAGGTCAAATATAGTCCTGTATTTTACTTGTTCTCTTCTGGGAAGGACATGGGAAGTGAAGGTTCTGATGCCCAGAAGTGGTATTTGGTTATTTCTGTCTGAAATTTTGTAAAAATGAATGTGACCGGTGTAAATTTTGAGTTCAGGGGGCAAAAATACCCTTCGAACTTTTCTGAGGCCAAGCTGGTTAGTCAAACTGGGTGACCAGAGGCCTGGTCCTAGCTTGGTGCCACCAGAGGCCTAAGACCATAATGCATGTGAATGGGATAGTTGACATCAGAAAGGATTCAATTGGAATGTTTTCAGAATGTATTTAGTATCTGACTGTATTAGGATTACATCGGTCTTTTCTATCTATTTTTATTGCTATAACGCATACTAGCAATGATTCGTGGAAAATATGAATAGAGCATCTGGCCACTGACACCTGTGGACCTCGTTCACAGGGAGTAGAGTTGCAAACACGAGCAGATTGCCTGGTCTCAAGTTTAAAGAGCTGTGGGAAGCTGAGCCAATGACATGACTTAGCACCGGGGGGGCGAAAGTGGGTGAGTATTTGTGACAGGGACTCTTGGTCAAAAGTCAAGACAGCCCATGGGCACCTGAGTGAGGCCAAGTGAGGTGGCCCACAATGAGTTGACCAAATGAAGGAAAGATTTTTGAGCTTGTGAATTGGTGGGCATCTTCCTGCTGACTTGATGGATGGCCTGTCCTGGTTTGACTTTAACGATGGATGCAGACACGCAGGTGCCAACTAGAATGAGATTCTTCACATCAACGAAAATGCTTGTATCCTCGGAGTACTGGGTTGATAGAAGGGGCAGTGGAGACATTGGACACGCGGAATGTGGAAGACAAAGGCATGAAGAAGGTGGCTTAGCGACATGGATGGCTGGGGGAAATGTTGATAGGATTAAAGAATGATGATGGAGGTGTTCCCCTAATTGCAATGTTAGGCACAGGATATTTTTGTTTTGTTTACTTATAGAATTTAAATGAGGCTGGCACATTTTGAGTAGAGTGCATTTTAGTTTGATACTGTCAGATACAACTATGATTTTGTGATTGTTTTGTTTTAAAATTATCTATGGTTAAAGAGTTGTGGAAAGGCGTTAAGTTCATAAGGGGTGGTCTGTGCTAGTTACCTAAGTTCGTGTCAACTTGAAGATTTATAAAAGGACAGGAGTGGAGTCTAGCTTGTCAATCGGGTCACAGCATGGTGGTACCTCCTTGTGGGCATGGCCTTCTCATCAGGAAGGCCCTGGGAGCCTCTTCCTAACTCTCTGCCTTCATTCCTGCTGCCTGACCCCGATGGCTGCAAGAGCTCCGGTGATGTATACACAGCCATCAGATCCTCACGACTTTGCACCCACTGGCCTGTGATATTCCTGCATTCGCCATTGTTTCATGTGGCTTTGTGAGCCTAAAGAGGAACTTATGGACTCGTGTAGGCCTTAGGAACGTGAGTTTTCCCTGGCTGGGATTTTTTCCTGATATATAATGCTTCTCGATAGAAAGCTCTTTCTTATACCTACATGAGTGTTACTGGGTTTGGTTCTCTAGTCAACCTGGCCTAACATGCTCACTTTCATCTTTTTTTTTTTGGTAGAGCTCCTTAACTTTTCCTATTTATTCTGCTTAGCCTTATATATTATTCCCAAAATATATTAATGTAATGTATTTCAGGCTCAAAGAGATATACTTCTTTCAAGGAAACATTGGTAAAACAATATCCTACCTTGCTTTCTCTGTCTAGTGGGAAAAAAGTTTAAGCTGTGCACTCTCCAGGTGTCTATCCAAAATCATCCTTTATAAGGCTCTTTGTGAATTTTAAAATTACTTGACCCAGGAAGGGATTATTTGAAAATGACATATGCTACTCTAGGCAAGGAGAATTCTATGCAATTTATGATAAAGTAATTATACTATCATACAAATGAGATGTGTAATATGACCCATCAATAAAATATATTTATATATATACAACAAAAATTTTATGAGGGTTCTCGCTCTGATTTTTGGATTTCTACATCTTAGAATTCTCTGAGAATTATTTCATAGGTGTGGTACATTTCATTTTCCTTCAAGTAATTTGATTGCATTATAACTTAAGGTATATTCTCAGAGGAGATCTTACTCATTACTGTTCGTAGAGAGTAACTTATGGAATTATTTTCCGTTAAAATTCCCATACGGCATACCTTAATGAATAATATCTGAACGTCTTTTCCATATATATATATTTCAAATTGGTGCTCACTTTGCTTAAATTGGTTAGGCCCAGAATTGTTTTATTTGTAATTTTTGCTTTAATCTGTTTATCAATTTTATTTATTTATTTTACGTTAAAATATTTCCCAGTAGGCTAAAACTTTTAGACGATACTTTCTGATTGGAGCTACAAACCCCACAGTCTGCAGTTTGTATCCACCACTCAATCCCAGTGGGAAAGATGGAGAGAGACCTCTGTCCCTCTGAAGGTTTACAGTCTGGGAAAAAGAGGGAAGTCCTGCTCTGTTCTACAAGATCACTATGAGTCTGAATCAACTTGAGGGCTGTGAGTTTGTAGGAGGGATTTATTTATTTATTTATTTGTTTGTTTGTTTGTTTGTTTGTTTGTTTGGTTATTTTAACCACAATTCATCCTGTTCCAGCTTTATCCTATTTCTTTTTTTCTATTCCAACAAGTAATTGCAGATCAGATCATTATGAACCATAAAATTTCCATTAGCTGATTTAGCGTATTGCACTGTGAAGCACAGGGTCAGCAGTTCAAACTCACCAACCCTTCATGAAAATAAAATGAGGCTTTCTGCTCCCATGAAGAGTTACAACCGACACCATGTTCAACCTTCATTCTGGTTTCAGTAATTCCTCTCAGTTACCTTGGCCTTGGTCACTCCCTGCGACGGATGAATCCCTCAGGACCAGCGGTGGGAGTGGCGACACCGGGAGGCAAGGGGTGTAGAAAGAGAGAACCGGTCTTGGGGATGTATGGGGAACCTCCTCTCTGGGAGATGGGCAAAGGGAAGGTGGGTGAGGGAAGACGCCGGGCAGTGTAAGGTAAGATAAAATAATTATTTATAAACTATTAAGGGTTCAGGGGAAAGGGGGGTGTGACCAAGCCCGCCTGCTCACGTGACCACGCTCACCTGCGCAAGTGACCTGAAAAAGAGTGCACGTGACTGTGCCCACCCGCGCATGGGACCATGCCCACCTGCGCACGTGACCCGCCAACCAGCACACGTGACCACGCCTGCCAGCGCGCGTGACCACACCCACCTGTGCACGTGACCAAACCCACCCGCGCACATATCCGCCCAAGCATGTGACCAAACTTACCCGCTCACGTGACCAATGGACCACTCCACGTGACCAGGCTCACCCGCACACGTGACCACGCCCACCTGCGCACGTGACCCGCCAACCAGCGCACGTGAACACACCAGAATGCGCACGTAACTGTGGGCACTTGCGCACGTGACCAGGCTGACCCGCGCATGTGACCACGCCCGCCTGCACACGTGACCCGCCAACAAGCGCACGTGACCACGCCCCCCAGCGCGCATGACCACGGGCGCCTGAGCACCTGACCACCCCAAACTGTGCACTCGAGTACGGGCACTTGCGCACGTGACCGTGCCCACCCGCGCACGTGACCATGCAAACCTCCGCACGTGACCACGCCCACTTGCTCACGTGACCAAACCCACCCGCGAACGTGACCAAGTGCACCTGTGCACGTGACCGTGCTCACCCGTGCACGTGACCGCCCAAGCACTTGACCAAACTCACCCGCGCACGTGACCCCTAGCACCACTCCACGTGACCAGCGTCACCAGCACACGTGACCACGCCCACCTGCGCACGTTAACCGCCAACCAGTGCACGTGACCACGCCCACCTGCGCACGTGACTGCGGGCACTTGCGCATGGGGCCACGCCACCCGTGCACGTGACGAGGCTGGCCCGCGCACATGACCACGCCCGCCTGCTCACCTGACCCGCCAACCAGCGCACGTGACCACGCCCACCTGCGCTTGTGACCACGGGCGCCTGCGCACGTGACTACCCCAAACTGTGCACGTGACTACGGGCACTTGCGCACGTTACCATGCCCACCCGCTTACGGGACCATGCCAACATCCGGATGTGACAATGCCCACCTGCTCCCGTGACCACACCCACCTGCGCACGTGACCACACCTACCGGTGCGCGTGACCATGCCTACCTACACACGTGACCACGCCAACCTCCGCCCGACCACGCCCGCCTGCGCACGTGACCAAGCCAACCAGTGCACGTGACCACGCCAATGTATTCACATTAATTTCATTATCAGTATGTTCATGCCATTCTATAAAATAATTCTAAAGATTAGCTAGCAATATTATTATTCATATTTTTCTGAACATTGCATGGGAAATTAACTTAGCAAAGCCTAGAAACTTCTAACTTCATAGCTTTTTTTAAAAAACTTACTCTGTCTTCTTTAGATGTCTACATCTTATTAGTATTTTACTTCCCAGTACGAATACAAATGCACATAATCTCATGTCAACTTGAAGATTTATCAAAGTACAGGGTGCAGTGTAGCCTTCCAATTATGCCTAATGGTATCTCCTTGTGTGCGTGGCCTCCTGCTACGGCGAGTTCTGGGAACCTCCTCCTCTCTCTCTCTGGCTTCGGCTTCCTGTTGCCTGACCCTGGTGACTGCAAGACCTCTGGAGATGTGAACACGGCCATTCGATGCACAAGACTTTGCACCAACCCACCTGCGACATTCCTGCCGTCAGCAACAGTGCATGTGGCTTCATGAGTCTGGAGAAGAACTTATGGGCTAGTGTCAGATTTATGGACTTCAGTTGGACTGGGTTGGGATGTTTTCCTGATTCACAATTACTTCTTGATAGAAAGCTTTTTCTTACACCTATATGAATGTCACTGGATTTGTTTCTCTAGTCAACCTGGCCTTACACAATATGGTACCTAGGGAGTGGAATACTAGAGAAACAAATCATGAAGGCGGAGAGAGGATGTTTGCCTGACTTCTGCTTTCTGATAGTCTTTTCTCTTTGACTAGTTGGAGGTCAAATATAGTCCTGTATTTTACTTGTTCTCTTCTGGGAAGGACATGGGAAGTGAAGGTTCTGATGCCCAGAAGTGGTATTTGGTTATTTCTGTCTGAAATTTTGTAAAAATGAATGTGACCGGTGTAAATTTTGAGTTCAGGGGGCAAAAATACCCTTCGAACTTTTCTGAGGCCAAGCTGGTTAGTCAAACTGGGTGACCAGAGGCCTGGTCCTAGCTTGGTGCCACCAGAGGCCTAAGACCATAATGCATGTGAATGGGATAGTTGACATCAGAAAGGATTCAATTGGAATGTTTTCAGAATGTATTTAGTATCTGACTGTATTAGGATTACATCGGTCTTTTCTATCTATTTTTATTGCTATAACGCATACTAGCAATGATTCGTGGAAAATATGAATAGAGCACCTGGCCACTGACCCCTTGGACCTCGTTCACAGGGAGTAGAGTTGCAAACACGAGCAGATTGCCTGGTCTCAAGTTTAAAGAGCTGTGGGAAGCTGAGCCAATGACATGACTTAGCACCGGGGGGGCGAAAGTGGGTGAGTATTTGTGACAGGGACTCTTGGTCAAAAGTCAAGACAGCCCATGGGCACCTGAGTGAGGCCAAGTGAGGTGGCCCACAATGAGTTGACCAAATGAAGGAAAGATTTTTGAGCTTGTGAATTGGTGGGCATCTTCCTGCTGACTTGATGGATGGCCTGTCCTGGTTTGACTTTAACGATGGATGCAGACACGCAGGTGCCAACTAGAATGAGATTCTTCACATCAACGAAAATGCTTGTATCCTCGGAGTACTGGGTTGATAGAAGGGGCAGTGGAGACATTGGACACGCGGAATGTGGAAGACAAAGGCATGAAGAAGGTGGCTTAGCGACATGGATGGCTGGGGGAAATGTTGATAGGATTAAAGAATGATGATGGAGGTGTTCCCCTAATTGCAATGTTAGGCACAGGATATTTTTGTTTTGTTTACTTATAGAATTTAAATGAGGCTGGCACATTTTGAGTAGAGTGCATTTTAGTTTGATACTGTCAGATACAACTATGATTTTGTGATTGTTTTGTTTTAAAATTATCTATGGTTAAAGAGTTGTGGAAAGGCGTTAAGTTCATAAGGGGTGGTCTGTGCTAGTTACCTAAGTTCGTGTCAACTTGAAGATTTATAAAAGGACAGGAGTGGAGTCTAGCTTGTCAATCGGGTCACAGCATGGTGGTACCTCCTTGTGGGCATGGCCTTCTCATCAGGAAGACCCTGGGAGCCTCTTCCTAACTCTCTGCCTTCATTCCTGCTGCCTGACCCCGATGGCTGCAAGAGCTCCGGTGATGTATACACAGCCATCAGATCCTCACGACTTTGCACCCACTGGCCTGTGACATTCCTGCATTCGCCATTGTTTCATGTGGCTTTGTGAGCCTAAAGAGGAACTTATGGACTAGTGTAGGCCTTAGGAACGTGAGTTTGCCCTGGCTGGGATTTTTTCCTGATATATAATGCTTCTCGATAGAAAGCTCTTTCTTATACCTACATGAGTGTTACTGGGTTTGGTTCTCTAGTCAACCTGGCCTAACATGCTCACTTTCATCTCTTTTTTTTTGGTAGAGCTCCTTAACTTTTCCTATTTATTCTGCTTAGCCTTATATATTATTCCCAAAATATATTAATGTAATGTATTTCAGGCTCAAAGAGATATACTTCTTTCAAGGAAACATTGGTAAAACAATATCCTACCTTGCTTTCTCTGTCTAGTGGGAAAAAAGTTTAAGCTGTGCACTCTCCAGGTGTCTATCCAAAATCATCCTTTATAAGGCTCTTTGTGAATTTTAAAATTACTTGACCCAGGAAGGGATTATTTGAAAATGACATATGCTACTCTAGGCAAGGAGAATTCTATGCAATTTATGATAAAGTAATTATACTATCATACAAATGAGATGTGTAATATGACCCATCAATAAAATATATTTATATATATACAACAAAAATTTTATGAGGGTTCTCGCTCTGATTTTTGGATTTCTACATCTTAGAATTCTCTGAGAATTATTTCATAGGTGTGGTACATTTCATTTTCCTTCAAGTAATTTGATTGCATTATAACTTAAGGTATATTCTCAGAGGAGATCTTACTCATTACTGTTCGTAGAGAGTAACTTATGGAATTATTTTCCGTTAAAATTCCCATACGGCATACCTTAATGAATAATATCTGAACGTCTTTTCCATATATATATATTTCAAATTGGTGCTCACTTTGCTTAAATTGGTTAGGCCCAGAATTGTTTTATTTGTAATTTTTGCTTTAATCTGTTTATCAATTTTATTTATTTATTTTACGTTAAAATATTTCCCAGTAGGCTAAAACTTTTAGACGATACTTTCTGATTGGAGCTACAAACCCCACAGTCTGCAGTTTGTATCCACCACTCAATCCCAGTGGGAAAGATGGAGAGAGACCTCTGTCCCTCTGGAGGTTTACAGTCTGGGAAAAAGAGGGAAGTCCTGCTCTGTTCTACAAGATCACTATGAGTCTGAATCAACTTGAGGGCTGTGAGTTTGTAGGAGGGATTTATTTATTTATTTATTTGTTTGTTTGTTTGTTTGTTTATTTGGTTATTTTAACCACAATTCATCCTGTTCCAGCTTTATCCTATTTCTTTTTTTCTATTCCAACAAGTAATTGCAGATCAGATCATTATGAACCATAAAATTTCCATTAGCTGATTTAGCGTATTGCACTGTGAAGCACAGGGTCAGCAGTTCAAACTCACCAACCCTTCATGAAAATAAAATGAGGCTTTCTGCTCCCATGAAGAGTTACAACCGACACCATGTTCAACCTTCATTCTGGTTTCAGTAATTCCTCTCAGTTACCTTGGCCTTGGTCACTCCCTGCGACGGATGAATCCCTCAGGACCAGCGGTGGGAGTGGCGACACCGGGAGGCAAGGGGTGTAGAAAGAGAGAACCGGTCTTGGGGATGTATGGGGAACCTCCTCTCTGGGAGATGGGCAAAGGGAAGGTGGGTGAGGGAAGACGCCGGGCAGTGTAAGGTAAGATAAAATAATTATTTATAAACTATTAAGGGTTCAGGGGAAAGGGGGGTGTGACCAAGCCCGCCTGCTCACGTGACCACGCTCACCTGCGCAAGTGACCTGAAAAAGAGTGCACGTGACTGTGCCCACCCGCGCATGGGACCATGCCCACCTGCGCACGTGACCCGCCAACCAGCACACGTGACCACGCCTGCCAGCGCGCGTGACCACACCCACCTGTGCACGTGACCAAACCCACCCGCGCACATATCCGCCCAAGCACGTGACCAAACTTACCCGCTCACGTGACCAATGGACCACTCCACGTGACCAGGCTCACCCGCACACGTGACCACGCCCACCTGCGCACGTGACCCGCCAACCAGCGCACGTGAACACACCAGAATGCGCACGTAACTGTGGGCACTTGCGCACGTGACCAGGCTGACCCGCGCATGTGACCACGCCCGCCTGCACACGTGACCCGCCAACAAGCGCACGTGACCACGCCCCCCAGCGCGCATGACCACGGGCGCCTGAGCACCTGACCACCCCAAACTGTGCACTCGAGTACGGGCACTTGCGCACGTGACCGTGCCCACCCGCGCACGTGACCATGCAAACCTCCGCACGTGACCACGCCCACTTGCTCACGTGACCAAACCCACCCGCGAACGTGACCAAGCGCACCTGTGCACGTGACCGTGCTCACCCGTGCACGTGACCGCCCAAGCACTTGACCAAACTCACCCGCGCACGTGACCCCTAGCACCACTCCACGTGACCAGCGTCACCAGCACACGTGACCACGCCCACCTGCGCACGTTAACCGCCAACCAGTGCACGTGACCACGCCCACCTGCGCACGTGACTGCGGGCACTTGCGCATGGGGCCACGCCACCCGTGCACGTGACGAGGCTGGCCCGCGCACATGACCACGCCCGCCTGCTCACCTGACCCGCCAACCAGCGCACGTGACCACGCCCACCTGCGCTTGTGACCACGGGCGCCTGCGCACGTGACTACCCCAAACTGTGCACGTGACTACGGGCACTTGCGCACGTTACCATGCCCACCCGCTTACGGGACCATGCCAACATCCGGACGTGACAACGCCCACCTGCTCCCGTGACCACACCCACCTGCGCACGTGACCACACCTACCGGTGCGCGTGACCATGCCTACCTACACACGTGACCACGCCAACCTCCGCCCGACCACGCCCGCCTGCGCACGTGACCAAGCCAACCAGTGCACGTGACCACGCCAATGTATTCACATTAATTTCATTATCAGTATGTTCATGCCATTCTATAAAATAATTCTAAAGATTAGCTAGCAATATTATTATTCATATTTTTCTGAACATTGCATGGGAAATTAACTTAGCAAAGCCTAGAAACTTCTAACTTCATAGCTTTTTTTAAAAAACTTACTCTGTCTTCTTTAGATGTCTACATCTTATTAGTGTTTTACTTCCCAGTACGAATACAAATGCACATAATCTCATGTCAACTTGAAGATTTATCAAAGTACAGGGTGCAGTGTAGCCTTCCAATTATGCCTAATGGTATCTCCTTGTGTGCGTGGCCTCCTGCTACGGCGAGTTCTGGGAACCTCCTCCTCTCTCTCTCTGGCTTCGGCTTCCTGTTGCCTGACCCTGGTGACTGCAAGACCTCTGGAGATGTGAACACGGCCATTCGATGCACAAGACTTTGCACCAACCCACCTGCGACATTCCTGCCGTCAGCAACAGTGCATGTGGCTTCATGAGTCTGGAGAAGAACTTATGGGCTAGTGTCAGATTTATGGACTTCAGTTGGACTGGGTTGGGATGTTTTCCTGATTCACAATTACTTCTTGATAGAAAGCTTTTTCTTACACCTATATGAATGTCACTGGATTTGTTTCTCTAGTCAACCTGGCCTTACACAATATGGTACCTAGGGAGTGGAATACTAGAGAAACAAATCATGAAGGCGGAGAGAGGATGTTTGCCTGACTTCTGCTTTCTGATAGTCTTTTCTCTTTGACTAGTTGGAGGTCAAATATAGTCCTGTATTTTACTTGTTCTCTTCTGGGAAGGACATGGGAAGTGAAGGTTCTGATGCCCAGAAGTGGTATTTGGTTATTTCTGTCTGAAATTTTGTAAAAATGAATGTGACCGGTGTAAATTTTGAGTTCAGGGGGCAAAAATACCCTTCGAACTTTTCTGAGGCCAAGCTGGTTAGTCAAACTGGGTGACCAGAGGCCTGGTCCTAGCTTGGTGCCACCAGAGGCCTAAGACCATAATGCATGTGAATGGGATAGTTGACATCAGAAAGGATTCAATTGGAATGTTTTCAGAATGTATTTAGTATCTGACTGTATTAGGATTACATCGGTCTTTTCTATCTATTTTTATTGCTATAACGCATACTAGCAATGATTCGTGGAAAATATGAATAGAGCATCTGGCCACTGACACCTGTGGACCTCGTTCACAGGGAGTAGAGTTGCAAACACGAGCAGATTGCCTGGTCTCAAGTTTAAAGAGCTGTGGGAAGCTGAGCCAATGACATGACTTAGCACCGGGGGGGCGAAAGTGGGTGAGTATTTGTGACAGGGACTCTTGGTCAAAAGTCAAGACAGCCCATGGGCACCTGAGTGAGGCCAAGTGAGGTGGCCCACAATGAGTTGACCAAATGAAGGAAAGATTTTTGAGCTTGTGAATTGGTGGGCATCTTCCTGCTGACTTGATGGATGGCCTGTCCTGGTTTGACTTTAACGATGGATGCAGACACGCAGGTGCCAACTAGAATGAGATTCTTCACATCAACGAAAATACTTGTATCCTCGGAGTACTGGGTTGATAGAAGGGGCAGTGGAGACATTGGACACGCGGAATGTGGAAGACAAAGGCATGAAGAAGGTGGCTTAGCGACATGGATGGCTGGGGGAAATGTTGATAGGATTAAAGAATGATGATGGAGGTGTTCCCCTAATTGCAATGTTAGGCACAGGATATTTTTGTTTTGTTTACTTATAGAATTTAAATGAGGCTGGCACATTTTGAGTAGAGTGCATTTTAGTTTGATACTGTCAGATACAACTATGATTTTGTGATTGTTTTGTTTTAAAATTATCTATGGTTAAAGAGTTGTGGAAAGGCGTTAAGTTCATAAGGGGTGGTCTGTGCTAGTTACCTAAGTTCGTGTCAACTTGAAGATTTATAAAAGGACAGGAGTGGAGTCTAGCTTGTCAATCGGGTCACAGCATGGTGGTACCTCCTTGTGGGCATGGCCTTCTCATCAGGAAGGCCCTGGGAGCCTCTTCCTAACTCTCTGCCTTCATTCCTGCTGCCTGACCCCGATGGCTGCAAGAGCTCCGGTGATGTATACACAGCCATCAGATCCTCACGACTTTGCACCCACTGGCCTGTGACATTCCTGCATTCGCCATTGTTTCATGTGGCTTTGTGAGCCTAAAGAGGAACTTATGGACTAGTGTAGGCCTTAGGAACGTGAGTTTTCCCTGGCTGGGATTTTTTCCTGATATATAATGCTTCTCGATAGAAAGCTCTTTCTTATACCTACATGAGTGTTACTGGGTTTGGTTCTCTAGTCAACCTGGCCTAACATGCTCACTTTCATCTTTTTTTTTTTGGTAGAGCTCCTTAACTTTTCCTATTTATTCTGCTTAGCCTTATATATTATTCCCAAAATATATTAATGTAATGTATTTCAGGCTCAAAGAGATATACTTCTTTCAAGGAAACATTGGTAAAACAATATCCTACCTTGCTTTCTCTGTCTAGTGGGAAAAAAGTTTAAGCTGTGCACTCTCCAGGTGTCTATCCAAAATCATCCTTTATAAGGCTCTTTGTGAATTTTAAAATTACTTGACCCAGGAAGGGATTATTTGAAAATGACATATGCTACTCTAGGCAAGGAGAATTCTATGCAATTTATGATAAAGTAATTATACTATCATACAAATGAGATGTGTAATATGACCCATCAATAAAATATATTTATATATATACAACAAAAATTTTATGAGGGTTCTCGCTCTGATTTTTGGATTTCTACATCTTAGAATTCTCTGAGAATTATTTCATAGGTGTGGTACATTTCATTTTCCTTCAAGTAATTTGATTGCATTATAACTTAAGGTATATTCTCAGAGGAGATCTTACTCATTACTGTTCGTAGAGAGTAACTTATGGAATTATTTTCCGTTAAAATTCCCATACGGCATACCTTAATGAATAATATCTGAACGTCTTTTCCATATATATATATATATATTTCAAATTGGTGCTCACTTTGCTTAAATTGGTTAGGCCCAGAATTGTTTTATTTGTAATTTTTGCTTTAATCTGTTTATCAATTTTATTTATTTATTTTACGTTAAAATATTTCCCAGTAGGCTAAAACTTTTAGACGATACTTTCTGATTGGAGCTACAAACCCCACAGTCTGCAGTTTGTATCCACCACTCAATCCCAGTGGGAAAGATGGAGAGAGACCTCTGTCCCTCTGAAGGTTTACAGTCTGGGAAAAAGAGGGAAGTCCTGCTCTGTTCTACAAGATCACTATGAGTCTGAATCAACTTGAGGGCTGTGAGTTTGTAGGAGGGATTTATTTATTTATTTATTTATTTGTTTGTTTGTTTGTTTATTTGGTTATTTTAACCACAATTCATCCTGTTCCAGCTTTATCCTATTTCTTTTTTTCTATTCCAACAAGTAATTGCAGATCAGATCATTATGAACCATAAAATTTCCATTAGCTGATTTAGCGTATTGCACTGTGAAGCACAGGGTCAGCAGTTCAAACTCACCAACCCTTCATGAAAATAAAATGAGGCTTTCTGCTCCCATGAAGAGTTACAACCGACACCATGTTCAACCTTCATTCTGGTTTCAGTAATTCCTCTCAGTTACCTTGGCCTTGGTCACTCCCTGCGACGGATGAATCCCTCAGGACCAGCGGTGGGAGTGGCGACACCGGGAGGCAAGGGGTGTAGAAAGAGAGAACCGGTCTTGGGGATGTATGGGGAACCTCCTCTCTGGGAGATGGGCAAAGGGAAGGTGGGTGAGGGAAGACGCCGGGCAGTGTAAGGTAAGATAAAATAATTATTTATAAACTATTAAGGGTTCAGGGGAAAGGGGGGTGTGACCAAGCCCGCCTGCTCACGTGACCACGCTCACCTGCGCAAGTGACCTGAAAAAGAGTGCCCGTGACTGTGCCCACCCGCGCATGGGACCATGCCCACCTGCGCACGTGACCCGCCAACCAGCACACGTGACCACGCCTGCCAGCGCGCGTGACCACACCCACCTGTGCACGTGACCAAACCCACCCGCGCACATATCCGCCCAAGCACGTGACCAAACTTACCCGCTCACGTGACCAATGGACCACTCCACGTGACCAGGCTCACCCGCACACGTGACCACGCCCACCTGCGCACGTGACCCGCCAACCAGCGCAGGTGAACACACCAGAATGCGCACGTAACTGTGGGCACTTGCGCACGTGACCAGGCTGACCCGCGCATGTGACCACGCCCGCCTGCACACGTGACCCGCCAACAAGCGCACGTGACCACGCCCCCCAGCGCGCATGACCACGGGCGCCTGAGCACCTGACCACCCCAAACTGTGCACTCGAGTACGGGCACTTGCGCACGTGACCGTGCCCACCCGCGCACGTGACCATGCAAACCTCCGCACGTGACCACGCCCACTTGCTCACGTGACCAAACCCACCCGCGAACGTGACCAAGCGCACCTGTGCACGTGACCGTGCTCACCCGTGCACGTGACCGCCCAAGCACTTGACCAAACTCACCCGCGCACGTGACCCCTAGCACCACTCCACGTGACCAGCGTCACCAGCACACGTGACCACGCCCACCTGCGCACGTTAACCGCCAACCAGTGCACGTGACCACGCCCACCTGCGCACGTGACTGCGGGCACTTGCGCATGGGGCCACGCCACCCGTGCACGTGACGAGGCTGGCCCGCGCACATGACCACGCCCGCCTGCTCACCTGACCCGCCAACCAGCGCACGTGACCACGCCCACCTGCGCTTGTGACCACGGGCGCCTGCGCACGTGACTACCCCAAACTGTGCACGTGACTACGGGCACTTGCGCACGTTACCATGCCCACCCGCTTACGGGACCATGCCAACATCCGGACGTGACAACGCCCACCTGCTCCCGTGACCACACCCACCTGCGCACGTGACCACACCTACCGGTGCGCGTGACCATGCCTACCTACACACGTGACCACGCCAACCTCCGCCCGACCACGCCCGCCTGCGCACGTGACCAAGCCAACCAGTGCACGTGACCACGCCAATGTATTCACATTAATTTCATTATCAGTATGTTCATGCCATTCTATAAAATAATTCTAAAGATTAGCTAGCAATATTATTATTCATATTTTTCTGAACATTGCATGGGAAATTAACTTAGCAAAGCCTAGAAACTTCTAACTTCATAGCTTTTTTTAAAAAACTTACTCTGTCTTCTTTAGATGTCTACATCTTATTAGTGTTTTACTTTCCAGTACGAATACAAATGCACATAATCTCATGTCAACTTGAAGATTTATCAAAGTACAGGGTGCAGTGTAGCCTTCCAATTATGCCTAATGGTATCTCCTTGTGTGCGTGGCCTCCTGCTACGGCGAGTTCTGGGAACCTCCTCCTCTCTCTCTCTGGCTTCGGCTTCCTGTTGCCTGACCCTGGTGACTGCAAGACCTCTGGAGATGTGAACACGGCCATTCGATGCACAAGACTTTGCACCAACCCACCTGCGACATTCCTGCCGTCAGCAACAGTGCATGTGGCTTCATGAGTCTGGAGAAGAACTTATGGGCTAGTGTCAGATTTATGGACTTCAGTTGGACTGGGTTGGGATGTTTTCCTGATTCACAATTACTTCTTGAAAGAAAGCTTTTTCTTACACCTATATGAATGTCACTGGATTTGTTTCTCTAGTCAACCTGGCCTTACACAATATGGTACCTAGGGAGTGGAATACTAGAGAAACAAATCATGAAGGCGGAGAGAGGATGTTTGCCTGACTTCTGCTTTCTGATAGTCTTTTCTCTTTGACTAGTTGGAGGTCAAATATAGTCCTGTATTTTACTTGTTCTCTTCTGGGAAGGACATGGGAAGTGAAGGTTCTGATGCCCAGAAGTGGTATTTGGTTATTTCTGTCTGAAATTTTGTAAAAATGAATGTGACCGGTGTAAATTTTGAGTTCAGGGGGCAAAAATACCCTTCGAACTTTTCTGAGGCCAAGCTGGTTAGTCAAACTGGGTGACCAGAGGCCTGGTCCTAGCTTGGTGCCACCAGAGGCCTAAGACCATAATGCATGTGAATGGGATAGTTGACATCAGAAAGGATTCAATTGGAATGTTTTCAGAATGTATTTAGTATCTGACTGTATTAGGATTACATCGGTCTTTTCTATCTATTTTTATTGCTATAACGCATACTAGCAATGATTCGTGGAAAATATGAATAGAGCATCTGGCCACTGACACCTGTGGACCTTGTTCACAGGGAGTAGAGTTGCAAACACGAGCAGATTGCCTGGTCTCAAGTTTAAAGAGCTGTGGGAAGCTGAGCCAATGACATGACTTAGCACCGGGGGGGCGAAAGTGGGTGAGTATTTGTGACAGGGACTCTTGGTCAAAAGTCAAGACAGCCCATGGGCACCTGAGTGAGGCCAAGTGAGGTGGCCCACAATGAGTTGACCAAATGAAGGAAAGATTTTTGAGCTTGTGAATTGGTGGGCATCTTCCTGCTGACTTGATGGATGGCCTGTCCTGGTTTGACTTTAACGATGGATGCAGACACGCAGGTGCCAACTAGAATGAGATTCTTCACATCAACGAAAATGCTTGTATCCTCGGAGTACTGGGTTGATAGAAGGGGCAGTGGAGACATTGGACACGCGGAATGTGGAAGACAAAGGCATGAAGAAGGTGGCTTAGCGACATGGATGGCTGGGGGAAATGTTGATAGGATTAAAGAATGATGATGGAGGTGTTCCCCTAATTGCAATGTTAGGCACAGGATATTTTTGTTTTGTTTACTTATAGAATTTAAATGAGGCTGGCACATTTTGAGTAGAGTGCATTTTAGTTTGATACTGTCAGATACAACTATGATTTTGTGATTGTTTTGTTTTAAAATTATCTATGGTTAAAGAGTTGTGGAAAGGCGTTAAGTTCATAAGGGGTGGTCTGTGCTAGTTACCTAAGTTCGTGTCAACTTGAAGATTTATAAAAGGACAGGAGTGGAGTCTAGCTTGTCAATCGGGTCACAGCATGGTGGTACCTCCTTGTGGGCATGGCCTTCTCATCAGGAAGGCCCTGGGAGCCTCTTCCTAACTCTCTGCCTTCATTCCTGCTGCCTGACCCCGATGGCTGCAAGAGCTCCGGTGATGTATACACAGCCATCAGATCCTCACGACTTTGCACCCACTGGCCTGTGATATTCCTGCATTCGCCATTGTTTCATGTGGCTTTGTGAGCCTAAAGAGGAACTTATGGACTAGTGTAGGCCTTAGGAACGTGAGTTTGCCCTGGCTGGGATTTTTTCCTGATATATAATGCTTCTCGATAGAAAGCTCTTTCTTATACCTACATGAGTGTTACTGGGTTTGGTTCTCTAGTCAACCTGGCCTAACATGCTCACTTTCATCTCTTTTTTTTTGGTAGAGCTCCTTAACTTTTCCTATTTATTCTGCTTAGCCTTATATATTATTCCCAAAATATATTAATGTAATGTATTTCAGGCTCAAAGAGATATACTTCTTTCAAGGAAACATTGGTAAAACAATATCCTACCTTGCTTTCTCTGTCTAGTGGGAAAAAAGTTTAAGCTGTGCACTCTCCAGGTGTCTATCCAAAATCATCCTTTATAAGGCTCTTTGTGAATTTTAAAATTACTTGACCCAGGAAGGGATTATTTGAAAATGACATATGCTACTCTAGGCAAGGAGAATTCTATGCAATTTATGATAAAGTAATTATACTATCATACAAATGAGATGTGTAATATGACCCATCAATAAAATATATTTATATATATACAACAAAAATTTTATGAGGGTTCTCGCTCTGATTTTTGGATTTCTACATCTTAGAATTCTCTGAGAATTATTTCATAGGTGTGGTACATTTCATTTTCCTTCAAGTAATTTGATTGCATTATAACTTAAGGTATATTCTCAGAGGAGATCTTACTCATTACTGTTCGTAGAGAGTAACTTATGGAATTATTTTCCGTTAAAATTCCCATACGGCATACCTTAATGAATAATATCTGAACGTCTTTTCCATATATATATATATTTCAAATTGGTGCTCACTTTGCTTAAATTGGTTAGGCCCAGAATTGTTTTATTTGTAATTTTTGCTTTAATCTGTTTATCAATTTTATTTATTTATTTTACGTTAAAATATTTCCCAGTAGGCTAAAACTTTTAGACGATACTTTCTGATTGGAGCTACAAACCCCACAGTCTGCAGTTTGTATCCACCACTCAATCCCAGTGGGAAAGATGGAGAGAGACCTCTGTCCCTCTGAAGGTTTACAGTCTGGGAAAAAGAGGGAAGTCCTGCTCTGTTCTACAAGATCACTATGAGTCTGAATCAACTTGAGGGCTGTGAGTTTGTAGGAGGGATTTATTTATTTATTTATTTATTTATTTGGTTATTTTAACCACAATTCATCCTGTTCCAGCTTTATCCTATTTCTTTTTTTCTATTCCAACAAGTAATTGCAGATCAGATCATTATGAACCATAAAATTTCCATTAGCTGATTTAGCGTATTGCACTGTGAAGCACAGGGTCAGCAGTTCAAACTCACCAACCCTTCATGAAAATAAAATGAGGCTTTCTGCTCCCATGAAGAGTTACAACCGACACCATGTTCAACCTTCATTCTGGTTTCAGTAATTCCTCTCAGTTACCTTGGCCTTGGTCACTCCCTGCGACGGATGAATCCCTCAGGACCAGCGGTGGGAGTGGCGACACCGGGAGGCAAGGGGTGTAGAAAGAGAGAACCGGTCTTGGGGATGTATGGGGAACCTCCTCTCTGGGAGATGGGCAAAGGGAAGGTGGGTGAGGGAAGACGCCGGGCAGTGTAAGGTAAGATAAAATAATTATTTATAAACTATTAAGGGTTCAGGGGAAAGGGGGGTGTGACCAAGCCCGCCTGCTCACGTGACCACGCTCACCTGCGCAAGTGACCTGAAAAAGAGTGCACGTGACTGTGCCCACCCGCGCATGGGACCATGCCCACCTGCGCACGTGACCCGCCAACCAGCACACGTGACCACGCCTGCCAGCGCGCGTGACCACACCCACCTGTGCACGTGACCAAACCCACCCGCGCACATATCCGCCCAAGCACGTGACCAAACTTACCCGCTCACGTGACCAATGGACCACTCCACGTGACCAGGCTCACCCGCACACGTGACCACGCCCACCTGCGCACGTGACCCGCCAACCAGCGCACGTGAACACACCAGAATGCGCACGTAACTGTGGGCACTTGCGCACGTGACCAGGCTGACCCGCGCATGTGACCACGCCCGCCTGCACACGTGACCCGCCAACAAGCGCACGTGACCACGCCCCCCAGCGCACATGACCACGGGCGCCTGAGCACCTGACCACCCCAAACTGTGCACTCGAGTACGGGCACTTGCGCACGTGACCATGCCCACCCGCGCACGTGACCATGCAAACCTCCGCACGTGACCACGCCCACTTGCTCACGTGACCAAACCCACCCGCGAACGTGACCAAGCGCACCTGTGCACGTGACCGTGCTCACCCGTGCACGTGACCGCCCAAGCACTTGACCAAACTCACCCGCGCACGTGACCCCTAGCACCACTCCACGTGACCAGCGTCACCAGCACACGTGACCACGCCCACCTGCGCACGTTAACCGCCAACCAGTGCACGTGACCACGCCCACCTGCGCACGTGACTGCGGGCACTTGCGCATGGGGCCACGCCACCCGTGCACGTGACGAGGCTGGCCCGCGCACATGACCACGCCCGCCTGCTCACCTGACCCGCCAACCAGCGCACGTGACCACGCCCACCTGCGCTTGTGACCACGGGCGCCTGCGCACGTGACTACCCCAAACTGTGCACGTGACTACGGGCACTTGCGCACGTTACCATGCCCACCCGCTTACAGGACCATGCCAACATCCGGACGTGACAACGCCCACCTGCTCCCGTGACCACACCCACCTGCGCACGTGACCACACCTACCGTGCGCGTGACCATGCCTACCTACACACGTGACCACGCCAACCTCCGCCCGACCACGCCCGCCTGCGCACGTGACCAAGCCAACCAGTGCACGTGACCACGCCAATGTATTCACATTAATTTCATTATCAGTATGTTCATGCCATTCTATAAAATAATTCTAAAGATTAGCTAGCAATATTATTATTCATATTTTTCTGAACATTGCATGGGAAATTAACTTAGCAAAGCCTAGAAACTTCTAACTTCATAGCTTTTTTTAAAAAACTTACTCTGTCTTCTTTAGATGTCTACATCTTATTAGTATTTTACTTCCCAGTACGAATACAAATGCACATAATCTCATGTCAACTTGAAGATTTATCAAAGTACAGGGTGCAGTGTAGCCTTCCAATTATGCCTAATGGTATCTCCTTGTGTGCGTGGCCTCCTGCTACGGCGAGTTCTGGGAACCTCCTCCTCTCTCTCTCTGGCTTCGGCTTCCTGTTGCCTGACCCTGGTGACTGCAAGACCTCTGGAGATGTGAACACGGCCATTCGATGCACAAGACTTTGCACCAACCCACCTGCGACATTCCTGCCGTCAGCAACAGTGCATGTGGCTTCATGAGTCTGGAGAAGAACTTATGGGCTAGTGTCAGATTTATGGACTTCAGTTGGACTGGGTTGGGATGTTTTCCTGATTCACAATTACTTCTTGATAGAAAGCTTTTTCTTACACCTATATGAATGTCACTGGATTTGTTTCTCTAGTCAACCTGGCCTTACACAATATGGTACCTAGGGAGTGGAATACTAGAGAAACAAATCATGAAGGCGGAGAGAGGATGTTTGCCTGACTTCTGCTTTCTGATAGTCTTTTCTCTTTGACTAGTTGGAGGTCAAATATAGTCCTGTATTTTACTTGTTCTCTTCTGGGAAGGACATGGGAAGTGAAGGTTCTGATGCCCAGAAGTGGTATTTGGTTATTTCTGTCTGAAATTTTGTAAAAATGAATGTGACCGGTGTAAATTTTGAGTTCAGGGGGCAAAAATACCCTTCGAACTTTTCTGAGGCCAAGCTGGTTAGTCAAACTGGGTGACCAGAGGCCTGGTCCTAGCTTGGTGCCACCAGAGGCCTAAGACCATAGTGCATGTGAATGGGATAGTTGACATCAGAAAGGATTCAATTGGAATGTTTTCAGAATGTATTTAGTATCTGACTGTATTAGGATTACATCGGTCTTTTCTATCTATTTTTATTGCTATAACGCATACTAGCAATGATTCGTGGAAAATATGAATAGAGCATCTGGCCACTGACACCTGTGGACCTCGTTCACAGGGAGTAGAGTTGCAAACACGAGCAGATTGCCTGGTCTCAAGTTTAAAGAGCTGTGGGAAGCTGAGCCAATGACATGACTTAGCACCGGGGGGGCGAAAGTGGGTGAGTATTTGTGACAGGGACTCTTGGTCAAAAGTCAAGACAGCCCATGGGCACCTGAGTGAGGCCAAGTGAGGTGGCCCACAATGAGTTGACCAAATGAAGGAAAGATTTTTGAGCTTGTGAATTGGTGGGCATCTTCCTGCTGACTTGATGGATGGCCTGTCCTGGTTTGACTTTAACGATGGATGCAGACACGCAGGTGCCAACTAGAATGAGATTCTTCACATCAACGAAAATGCTTGTATCCTCGGAGTACTGGGTTGATAGAAGGGGCAGTGGAGACATTGGACACGCGGAATGTGGAAGACAAAGGCATGAAGAAGGTGGCTTAGCGACATGGATGGCTGGGGGAAATGTTGATAGGATTAAAGAATGATGATGGAGGTGTTCCCCTAATTGCAATGTTAGGCACAGGATATTTTTGTTTTGTTTACTTATAGAATTTAAATGAGGCTGGCACATTTTGAGTAGAGTGCATTTTAGTTTGATACTGTCAGATACAACTATGATTTTGTGATTGTTTTGTTTTAAAATTATCTATGGTTAAAGAGTTGTGGAAAGGCGTTAAGTTCATAAGGGGTGGTCTGTGCTAGTTACCTAAGTTCGTGTCAACTTGAAGATTTATAAAAGGACAGGAGTGGAGTCTAGCTTGTCAATCGGGTCACAGCATGGTGGTACCTCCTTGTGGGCATGGCCTTCTCATCAGGAAGGCCCTGGGAGCCTCTTCCTAACTCTCTGCCTTCATTCCTGCTGCCTGACCCCGATGGCTGCAAGAGCTCCGGTGATGTATACACAGCCATCAGATCCTCACGACTTTGCACCCACTGGCCTGTGATATTCCTGCATTCGCCATTGTTTCATGTGGCTTTGTGAGCCTAAAGAGGAACTTATGGACTCGTGTAGGCCTTAGGAACGTGAGTTTTCCCTGGCTGGGATTTTTTCCTGATATATAATGCTTCTCGATAGAAAGCTCTTTCTTATACCTACATGAGTGTTACTGGGTTTGGTTCTCTAGTCAACCTGGCCTAACATGCTCACTTTCATCTTTTTTTTTTTGGTAGAGCTCCTTAACTTTTCCTATTTATTCTGCTTAGCCTTATATATTATTCCCAAAATATATTAATGTAATGTATTTCAGGCTCAAAGAGATATACTTCTTTCAAGGAAACATTGGTAAAACAATATCCTACCTTGCTTTCTCTGTCTAGTGGGAAAAAAGTTTAAGCTGTGCACTCTCCAGGTGTCTATCCAAAATCATCCTTTATAAGGCTCTTTGTGAATTTTAAAATTACTTGACCCAGGAAGGGATTATTTGAAAATGACATATGCTACTCTAGGCAAGGAGAATTCTATGCAATTTATGATAAAGTAATTATACTATCATACAAATGAGATGTGTAATATGACCCATCAATAAAATATATTTATATATATACAACAAAAATTTTATGAGGGTTCTCGCTCTGATTTTTGGATTTCTACATCTTAGAATTCTCTGAGAATTATTTCATAGGTGTGGTACATTTCATTTTCCTTCAAGTAATTTGATTGCATTATAACTTAAGGTATATTCTCAGAGGAGATCTTACTCATTACTGTTCGTAGAGAGTAACTTATGGAATTATTTTCCGTTAAAATTCCCATACGGCATACCTTAATGAATAATATCTGAACGTCTTTTCCATATATATATATTTCAAATTGGTGCTCACTTTGCTTAAATTGGTTAGGCCCAGAATTGTTTTATTTGTAATTTTTGCTTTAATCTGTTTATCAATTTTATTTATTTATTTTACGTTAAAATATTTCCCAGTAGGCTAAAACTTTTAGACGATACTTTCTGATTGGAGCTACAAAACCCACAGTCTGCAGTTTGTATCCACCACTCAATCCCAGTGCGAAAGATGGAGAGAGACCTCTGTCCCTCTGAAGGTTTACAGTCTGGGAAAAAGAGGGAAGTCCTGCTCTGTTCTACAAGATCACTATGAGTCTGAATCAACTTGAGGGCTGTGAGTTTGTAGGAGGGATTTATCTATTTATTTATTTATTTGTTTGTTTGTTTGTTTGTTTATTTGGTTATTTTAACCACAATTCATCCTGTTCCAGCTTTATCCTATTTCTTTTTTTCTATTCCAACAAGTAATTGCAGATCAGATCATTATGAACCATAAAATTTCCATTAGCTGATTTAGCGTATTGCACTGTGAAGCACAGGGTCAGCAGTTCAAACTCACCAACCCTTCATGAAAATAAAATGAGGCTTTCTGCTCCCATGAAGAGTTACAACCGACACCATGTTCAACCTTCATTCTGGTTTCAGTAATTCCTCTCAGTTACCTTGGCCTTGGTCACTCCCTGCGATGGATGAATCCCTCAGGACCAGCGGTGGGAGTGGCGACACCGGGAGGCAAGGGGTGTAGAAAGAGAGAACCGGTCTTGGGGATGTATGGGGAACCTCCTCTCTGGGAGATGGGCAAAGGGAAGGTGGGTGAGGGAAGACGCCGGGCAGTGTAAGGTAAGATAAAATAATTATTTATAAACTATTAAGGGTTCAGGGGAAAGGGGGGTGTGACCAAGCCCGCCTGCTCACTTGACCACGCTCACCTGCGCAAGTGACCTGAAAAAGAGTGCACGTGTGTGCCCACCCGCGCATGGGACCATGCCCACCTGCGCACGTGACCCGCCAACCAGCACACGTGACCACGCCTGCCAGCGCGCGTGACCACACCCACCTGTGCACGTGACCAAACCCACCCGCGCACATATCCGCCCAAGCACGTAACCAAACTTACCCGCTCACGTGACCAATGGACCACTCCACGTGACCAGGCTCACCCGCACACGTGACCACGCCCACCTGCGCACGTGACCCGCCAACCAGCGCACGTGAACACACCAGAATGCGCACGTAACTGTGGGCACTTGCGCACGTGACCAGGCTGACCCGCGCATGTGACCACGCCCGCCTGCACACGTGACCCGCCAACAAGCGCACGTGACCACGCCCCCCAGCGCGCATGACCACGGGCGCCTGAGCACCTGACCACCCCAAACTGTGCACTCGAGTACGGGCACTTGCGCACGTGACCATGCCCACCCGCGCACGTGACCATGCAAACCTCCGCACGTGACCACGCCCACTTGCTCACGTGACCAAACCCACCCGCGAACGTGACCAAGCGCACCTGTGCACGTGACCGTGCTCACCCGTGCACGTGACCGCCCAAGCACTTGACCAAACTCACCCGCGCACGTGACCCCTAGCACCACTCCACGTGACCAGCGTCACCAGCACACGTGACCACGCCCACCTGCGCACGTTAACCGCCAACCAGTGCACGTGACCACGCCCACCTGCGCACGTGACTGCGGGCACTTGCGCATGGGGCCACGCCACCCGTGCACGTGACGAGGCTGGCCCGCGCACATGACCACGCCCGCCTGCTCACCTGACCCGCCAACCAGCGCACGTGACCACGCCCACCTGCGCTTGTGACCACGGGCGCCTGCGCACGTGACTACCCCAAACTGTGCACGTGACTACGGGCACTTGCGCACGTTACCATGCCCACCCGCTTACGGGACCATGCCAACATCCGGACGTGACAACGCCCACCTGCTCCCGTGACCACACCCACCTGCGCACGTGACCACACCTACCGGTGCGCGTGACCATGCCTACCTACACACGTGACCACGCCAACCTCCGCCCGACCACGCCCGCCTGCGCACGTGACCAAGCCAACCAGTGCACGTGACCACGCCAATGTATTCACATTAATTTCATTATCAGTATGTTCATGCCATTCTATAAAATAATTCTAAAGATTAGCTAGCAATATTATTATTCATATTTTTCTGAACATTGCATGGGAAATTAACTTAGCAAAGCCTAGAAACTTCTAACTTCATAGCTTTTTTTAAAAAACTTACTCTGTCTTCTTTAGATGTCTACATCTTATTAGTATTTTACTTCCCAGTACAAATACAAATGCACATAATCTCATGTCAACTTGAAGATTTATCAAAGTACAGGGTGCAGTGTAGCCTTCCAATTATGCCTAATGGTATCTCCTTGTGTGCGTGGCCTCCTGCTACGGCGAGTTCTGGGAACCTCCTCCTCTCTCTCTCTGGCTTCGGCTTCCTGTTGCCTGACCCTGGTGACTGCAAGACCTCTGGAGATGTGAACACGGCCATTCGATGCACAAGACTTTGCACCAACCCACCTGCGACATTCCTGCCGTCAGCAACAGTGCATGTGGCTTCATGAGTCTGGAGAAGAACTTATGGGCTAGTGTCAGATTTATGGACTTCAGTTGGACTGGGTTGGGATGTTTTCCTGATTCACAATTACTTCTTGATAGAAAGCTTTTTCTTACACCTATATGAATGTCACTGGATTTGTTTCTCTAGTCAACCTGGCCTTACACAATATGGTACCTAGGGAGTGGAATACTAGAGAAACAAATCATGAAGGCGGAGAGAGGATGTTTGCCTGACTTCTGCTTTCTGATAGTCTTTTCTCTTTGACTAGTTGGAGGTCAAATATAGTCCTGTATTTTACTTGTTCTCTTCTGGGAAGGACATGGGAAGTGAAGGTTCTGATGCCCAGAAGTGGTATTTGGTTATTTCTGTCTGAAATTTTGTAAAAATGAATGTGACCGGTGTAAATTTTGAGTTCAGGGGGCAAAAATACCCTTCGAACTTTTCTGAGGCCAAGCTGGTTAGTCAAACTGGGTGACCAGAGGCCTGGTCCTAGCTTGGTGCCACCAGAGGCCTAAGACCATAATGCATGTGAATGGGATAGTTGACATCAGAAAGGATTCAATTGGAATGTTTTCAGAATGTATTTAGTATCTGACTGTATTAGGATTACATCGGTCTTTTCTATCTATTTTTATTGCTATAACGCATACTAGCAATGATTCGTGGAAAATATGAATAGAGCATCTGGCCACTGACACCTGTGGACCTCGTTCACAGGGAGTAGAGTTGCAAACACGAGCAGATTGCCTGGTCTCAAGTTTAAAGAGCTGTGGGAAGCTGAGCCAATGACATGACTTAGCACCGGGGGGGCGAAAGTGGGTGAGTATTTGTGACAGGGACTCTTGGTCAAAAGTCAAGACAGCCCATGGGCACCTGAGTGAGGCCAAGTGAGGTGGCCCACAATGAGTTGACCAAATGAAGGAAAGATTTTTGAGCTTGTGAATTGGTGGGCATCTTCCTGCTGACTTGATGGATGGCCTGTCCTGGTTTGACTTTAACGATGGATGCAGACACGCAGGTGCCAACTAGAATGAGATT
The DNA here is from genome assembly GCF_050624435.1 of Tenrec ecaudatus. Classification (NCBI taxonomy): domain Eukaryota; kingdom Metazoa; phylum Chordata; class Mammalia; order Afrosoricida; family Tenrecidae; genus Tenrec; species Tenrec ecaudatus. Next base: position 253,303 of record NW_027459698.1, on the reverse strand, counting down.
CTTCACATCAACGAAAATGCTTGTATCCTCGGAGTACTGGGTTGATAGAAGGGGCAGTGGAGACATTGGACACGCGGAATGTGGAAGACAAAGGCATGAAGAAGGTGGCTTAGCGACATGGATGGCTGGGGGAAATGTTGATAGGATTAAAGAATGATGATGGAGGTGTTCCCCTAATTGCAATGTTAGGCACAGGATATTTTTGTTTTGTTTACTTATAGAATTTAAATGAGGCTGGCACATTTTGAGTAGAGTGCATTTTAGTTTGATACTGTCAGATACAACTATGATTTTGTGATTGTTTTGTTTTAAAATTATCTATGGTTAAAGAGTTGTGGAAAGGCGTTAAGTTCATAAGGGGTGGTCTGTGCTAGTTACCTAAGTTCGTGTCAACTTGAAGATTTATAAAAGGACAGGAGTGGAGTCTAGCTTGTCAATCGGGTCACAGCATGGTGGTACCTCCTTGTGGGCATGGCCTTCTCATCAGGAAGGCCCTGGGAGCCTCTTCCTAACTCTCTGCCTTCATTCCTGCTGCCTGACCCCGATGGCTGCAAGAGCTCCGGTGATGTATACACAGCCATCAGATCCTCACGACTTTGCACCCACTGGCCTGTGATATTCCTGCATTCGCCATTGTTTCATGTGGCTTTGTGAGCCTAAAGAGGAACTTATGGACTAGTGTAGGCCTTAGGAACGTGAGTTTGCCCTGGCTGGGATTTTTTCCTGATATATAATGCTTCTCGATAGAAAGCTCTTTCTTATACCTACATGAGTGTTACTGGGTTTGGTTCTCTAGTCAACCTGGCCTAACATGCTCACTTTCATCTTTTTTTTTTGGTAGAGCTCCTTAACTTTTCCTATTTATTCTGCTTAGCCTTATATATTATTCCCAAAATATATTAATGTAATGTATTTCAGGCTCAAAGAGATATACTTCTTTCAAGGAAACATTGGTAAAACAATATCCTACCTTGCTTTCTCTGTCTAGTGGGAAAAAAGTTTAAGCTGTGCACTCTCCAGGTGTCTATCCAAAATCATCCTTTATAAGGCTCTTTGTGAATTTTAAAATTACTTGACCCAGGAAGGGATTATTTGAAAATGACATATGCTACTCTAGGCAAGGAGAATTCTATGCAATTTATGATAAAGTAATTATACTATCATACAAATGAGATGTGTAATATGACCCATCAATAAAATATATTTATATATATACAACAAAAATTTTATGAGGGTTCTCGCTCTGATTTTTGGATTTCTACATCTTAGAATTCTCTGAGAATTATTTCGTAGGTGTGGTACATTTCATTTTCCTTCAAGTAATTTGATTGCATTATAACTTAAGGTATATTCTCAGAGGAGATCTTACTCATTACTGTTCGTAGAGAGTAACTTATGGAATTATTTTCCGTTAAAATTCCCATACGGCATACCTTAATGAATAATATCTGAACGTCTTTTCCATATATATATATTTCAAATTGGTGCTCACTTTGCTTAAATTGGTTAGGCCCAGAATTGTTTTATTTGTAATTTTTGCTTTAATCTGTTTATCAATTTTATTTATTTATTTTACGTTAAAATATTTCCCAGTAGGCTAAAACTTTTAGACGATACTTTCTGATTGGAGCTACAAACCCCACAGTCTGCAGTTTGTATCCACCACTCAATCCCAGTGGGAAAGATGGAGAGAGACCTCTGTCCCTCTGAAGGTTTACAGTCTGGGAAAAAGAGGGAAGTCCTGCTCTGTTCTACAAGATCACTATGAGTCTGAATCAACTTGAGGGCTGTGAGTTTGTAGGAGGGATTTATCTATTTATTTATTTATTTATTTATTTGGTTATTTTAACCACAATTCATCCTGTTCCAGCTTTATCCTATTTCTTTTTTTCTATTCCAACAAGTAATTGCAGATCAGATCATTATGAACCATAAAATTTCCATTAGCTGATTTAGCGTATTGCACTGTGAAGCACAGGGTCAGCAGTTCAAACTCACCAACCCTTCATGAAAATAAAATGAGGCTTTCTGCTCCCATGAAGAGTTACAACCGACACCATGTTCAACCTTCATTCTGGTTTCAGTAATTCCTCTCAGTTACCTTGGCCTTGGTCACTCCCTGCGACGGATGAATCCCTCAGGACCAGCGGTGGGAGTGGCGACACCGGGAGGCAAGGGGTGTAGAAAGAGAGAACCGGTCTTGGGGATGTATGGGGAACCTCCTCTCTGGGAGATGGGCAAAGGGAAGGTGGGTGAGGGAAGACGCCGGGCAGTGTAAGGTAAGATAAAATAATTATTTATAAACTATTAAGGGTTCAGGGGAAAGAGGGGTGTGACCAAGCCCGCCTGCTCACGTGACCACGCTCACCTGCGCAAGTGACCTGAAAAAGAGTGCACGTGACTGTGCCCACCCGCGCATGGGACCATGCCCACCTGCGCACGTGACCCGCCAACCAGCACACGAGACCACGCCTGCCAGCGCGCGTGACCACACCCACCTGTGCACGTGACCAAACCCACCCGCGCACATATCCGCCCAAGCACGTGACCAAACTTACCCGCTCACGTGACCAATGGACCACTCCACGTGACCAGGCTCACCCGCACACGTGACCACGCCCACCTGCGCACGTGACCCGCCAACCAGCGCACGTGAACACACCAGAATGCGCACGTAACTGTGGGCACTTGCGCACGTGACCAGGCTGACCCGCGCATGTGACCACGCCCGCCTGCACACGTGACCCGCCAACAAGCGCACGTGACCACGCCCCCCAGCGCGCATGACCACGGGCGCCTGAGCACCTGACCACCCCAAACTGTGGACTCGAGTACGGGCACTTGCGCACGTGACCGTGCCCACCCGCGCACGTGACCATGCAAACCTCCGCACGTGACCACGCCCACTTGCTCACGTGACCAAACCCACCCGCGAACGTGACCAAGCGCACCTGTGCACGTGACCGTGCTCACCCGTGCACGTGACCGCCCAAGCACTTGACCAAACTCACCCGCGCACGTGACCCCTAGCACCACTCCACGTGACCAGCGTCACCAGCACACGTGACCACGCCCACCTGCGCACGTTAACCGCCAACCAGTGCACGTGACCACGCCCACCTGCGCACGTGACTGCGGGCACTTGCGCATGGGGCCACGCCACCCGTGCACGTGAGGAGGCTGGCCCGCGCACATGACCACGCCCACCTGCTCACCTGACCCGCCAACCAGCGCACGTGACCACGCCCACCTGCGCTTGTGACCACGGGCGCCTGCGCACGTGACTACCCCAAACTGTGCACGTGACTACGGGCACTTGCGCACGTTACCATGCCCACCCGCTTACGGGACCATGCCAACATCCGGACGTGACAACGCCCACCTGCTCCCGTGACCACACCCACCTGCGCACGTGACCACTCCTACCGGTGCGCGTGACCATGCCTACCTACACACATGACCACGCCAACCTCCGCCCGACCACGCCCGCCTGCGCACGTGACCAAGCCAACCAGTGCACGTGACCACGCCAATGTATTCACATTAATTTCATTATCAGTATGTTCATGCCATTCTATAAAATAATTCTAAAGATTAGCTAGCAATATTATTATTCATATTTTTCTGAACATTGCATGGGAAATTAACTTAGCAAAGCCTAGAAACTTCTAACTTCATAGCTTTTTTTAAAAAACTTACTCTGTCTTCTTTAGATGTCTACATCTTATTAGTATTTTACTTCCCAGTACGAATACAAATGCACATAATCTCATGTCAACTTGAAGATTTATCAAAGTACAGGGTGCAGTGTAGCCTTCCAATTATGCCTAATGGTATCTCCTTGTGTGCGTGGCCTCCTGCTACGGCGAGTTCTGGGAACCTCCTCCTCTCTCTCTCTGGCTTCGGCTTCCTGTTGCCTGACCCTGGTGACTGCAAGACCTCTGGAGATGTGAACACGGCCATTCGATGCACAAGACTTTGCACCAACCCACCTGCGACATTCCTGCTGTCAGCAACAGTGCATGTGGCTTCATGAGTCTGGAGAAGAACTTATGGGCTAGTGTCAGATTTATGGACTTCAGTTGGACTGGGTTGGGATGTTTTCCTGATTCACAATTACTTCTTGATAGAAAGCTTTTTCTTACACCTATATGAATGTCACTGGATTTGTTTCTCTAGTCAACCTGGCCTTACACAATATGGTACCTAGGGAGTGGAATACTAGAGAAACAAATCATGAAGGCGGAGAGAGGATGTTTGCCTGACTTCTGCTTTCTGATAGTCTTTTCTCTTTGACTAGTTGGAGGTCAAATATAGTCCTGTATTTTACTTGTTCTCTTCTGGGAAGGACATGGGAAGTGAAGGTTCTGATGCCCAGAAGTGGTATTTGGTTATTTCTGTCTGAAATTTTGTAAAAATGAATGTGACCGGTGTAAATTTTGAGTTCAGGGGGCAAAAATACCCTTCGAACTTTTCTGAGGCCAAGCTGGTTAGTCAAACTGGGTGACCAGAGGCCTGGTCCTAGCTTGGTGCCACCAGAGGCCTAAGACCATAATGCATGTGAATGGGATAGTTGACATCAGAAAGGATTCAATTGGAATGTTTTCAGAATGTATTTAGTATCTGACTGTATTAGGATTACATCGGTCTTTTCTATCTATTTTTATTGCTATAACGCATACTAGCAATGATTCGTGGAAAATATGAATAGAGCATCTGGCCACTGACACCTGTGGACCTCGTTCACAGGGAGTAGAGTTGCAAACACGAGCAGATTGCCTGGTCTCAAGTTTAAAGAGCTGTGGGAAGCTGAGCCAATGACATGACTTAGCACCGGGGGGGCGAAAGTGGGTGAGTATTTGTGACAGGGACTCTTGGTCAAAAGTCAAGACAGCCCATGGGCACCTGAGTGAGGCCAAGTGAGGTGGCCCACAATGAGTTGACCAAATGAAGGAAAGATTTTTGAGCTTGTGAATTGGTGGGCATCTTCCTGCTGACTTGATGGATGGCCTGTCCTGGTTTGACTTTAACGATGGATGCAGACACGCAGGTGCCAACTAGAATGAGATTCTTCACATCAACGAAAATGCTTGTATCCTCGGAGTACTGGGTTGATAGAAGGGGCAGTGGAGACATTGGACACGCGGAATGTGGAAGACAAAGGCATGAAGAAGGTGGCTTAGCGACATGGATGGCTGGGGGAAATGTTGATAGGATTAAAGAATGATGATGGAGGTGTTCCCCTAATTGCAATGTTAGGCACAGGATATTTTTGTTTTGTTTACTTATAGAATTTAAATGAGGCTGGCACATTTTGAGTAGAGTGCATTTTAGTTTGATACTGTCAGATACAACTATGATTTTGTGATTGTTTTGTTTTAAAATTATCTATGGTTAAAGAGTTGTGGAAAGGCGTTAAGTTCATAAGGGGTGGTCTGTGCTAGTTACCTAAGTTCGTGTCAACTTGAAGATTTATAAAAGGACAGGAGTGGAGTCTAGCTTGTCAATCGGGTCACAGCATGGTGGTACCTCCTTGTGGGCATGGCCTTCTCATCAGGAAGGCCCTGGGAGCCTCTTCCTAACTCTCTGCCTTCATTCCTGCTGCCTGACCCCGATGGCTGCAAGAGCTCCGGTGATGTATACACAGCCATCAGATCCTCACGACTTTGCACCCACTGGCCTGTGATATTCCTGCATTCGCCATTGTTTCATGTGGCTTTGTGAGCCTAAAGAGGAACTTATGGACTAGTGTAGGCCTTAGGAACGTGAGTTTGCCCTGGCTGGGATTTTTTCCTGATATATAATGCTTCTCGATAGAAAGCTCTTTCTTATACCTACATGAGTGTTACTGGGTTTGGTTCTCTAGTCAACCTGGCCTAACATGCTCACTTTCATCTTTTTTTTTTGGTAGAGCTCCTTAACTTTTCCTATTTATTCTGCTTAGCCTTATATATTATTCCCAAAATATATTAATGTAATGTATTTCAGGCTCAAAGAGATATACTTCTTTCAAGGAAACATTGGTAAAACAATATCCTACCTTGCTTTCTCTGTCTAGTGGGAAAAAAGTTTAAGCTGTGCACTCTCCAGGTGTCTATCCAAAATCATCCTTTATAAGGCTCTTTGTGAATTTTAAAATTACTTGACCCAGGAAGGGATTATTTGAAAATGACATATGCTACTCTAGGCAAGGAGAATTCTATGCAATTTATGATAAAGTAATTATACTATCATACAAATGAGATGTGTAATATGACCCATCAATAAAATATATTTATATATATATACAACAAAAATTTTATGAGGGTTCTCGCTCTGATTTTTGGATTTCTACATCTTAGAATTCTCTGAGAATTATTTCATAGGTGTGGTACATTTCATTTTCCTTCAAGTAATTTGATTGCATTATAACTTAAGGTATATTCTCAGAGGAGATCTTACTCATTACTGTTCGTAGAGAGTAACTTATGGAATTATTTTCCGTTAAAATTCCCATACGGCATACCTTAATGAATAATATCTGAACGTCTTTTCCATATATATATATATATTTCAAATTGGTGCTCACTTTGCTTAAATTGGTTAGGCCCAGAATTGTTTTATTTGTAATTTTTGCTTTAATCTGTTTATCAATTTTATTTATTTATTTTACGTTAAAATATTTCCCAGTAGGCTAAAACTTTTAGACGATACTTTCTGATTGGAGCTACAAACCCCACAGTCTGCAGTTTGTATCCACCACTCAATCCCAGTGGGAAAGATGGAGAGAGACCTCTGTCCCTCTGAAGGTTTACAGTCTGGGAAAAAGAGGGAAGTCCTGCTCTGTTCTACAAGATCACTATGAGTCTGAATCAACTTGAGGGCTGTGAGTTTGTAGGAGGGATTTATTTATTTATTTATTTATTTATTTATTTATTTATTTATTTATTTATTTATTTATTTGGTTATTTTAACCACAATTCATCCTGTTCCAGCTTTATCCTATTTCTTTTTTTCTATTCCAACAAGTAATTGCAGATCAGATCATTATGAACCATAAAATTTCCATTAGCTGATTTAGCGTATTGCACTGTGAAGCACAGGGTCAGCAGTTCAAACTCACCAACCCTTCATGAAAATAAAATGAGGCTTTCTGCTCCCATGAAGAGTTACAACCGACACCATGTTCAACCTTCATTCTGGTTTCAGTAATTCCTCTCAGTTACCTTGGCCTTGGTCACTCCCTGCGACGGATGAATCCCTCAGGACCAGCGGTGGGAGTGGCGACACCGGGAGGCAAGGGGTGTAGAAAGAGAGAACCGGTCTTGGGGATGTATGGGGAACCTCCTCTCTGGGAGATGGGCAAAGGGAAGGTGGGTGAGGGAAGACGCCGGGCAGTGTAAGGTAAGATAAAATAATTATTTATAAACTATTAAGGGTTCAGGGGAAAGAGGGGTGTGACCAAGCCCGCCTGCTCACGTGACCACGCTCACCTGCGCAAGTGACCTGAAAAAGAGTGCACGTGACTGTGCCCACCCGCGCATGGGACCATGCCCACCTGCGCACGTGACCCGCCAACCAGCACACGTGACCACGCCTGCCAGCGCGCGTGACCACACCCACCTGTGCACGTGACCAAACCCACCCGCGCACATATCCGCCCAAGCACGTGACCAAACTTACCCGCTCACGTGACCAATGGACCACTCCACGTGACCAGGCTCACCCGCACACGTGACCACGCCCACCGGCGCACGTGACCCGCCAACCAGCGCACGTGAACACACCAGAATGCGCACGTAACTGTGGGCACTTGCGCACGTGACCAGGCTGACCCGCGCATGTGACAACGCCCGCCTGCACACGTGACCCGCCAACAAGCGCACGTGACCACGCCCCCCAGCGCGCATGACCACGGGCGCCTGAGCACCTGACCACCCCAAACTGTGCACTCGAGTACGGGCACTTGCGCACGTGACCATGCCCACCCGCGCACGTGACCATGCAAACCTCCGCACGTGACCATGCCCACTTGCTCACGTGACCAAACCCACCCGCGAACGTGACCAAGCGCACCTGTGCACGTGACCGTGCTCACCCGTGCACGTGACCGCCCAAGCACTTGACCAAACTCACCCGCGCACGTGACCCCTAGCACCACTCCACGTGACCAGCGTCACCAGCACACGTGACCACGCCCACCTGCGCACGTTAACCGCCAACCAGTGCACGTGACCACGCCCACCTGCGCACGTGACTGCGGGCACTTGCGCATGGGGCCACGCCACCCGTGCACGTGACGAGGCTGGCCCGCGCACATGACCACGCCCGCCTGCTCACCTGACCCGCCAACCAGCGCACGTGACCACGCCCACCTGCGCTTGTGACCACGGGCGCCTGCGCACGTGACTACCCCAAACTGTGCACGTGACTACGGGCACTTGCGCACGTTACCATGCCCACCCGCTTACGGGACCATGCCAACATCCGGACGTGACAACGCCCACCTGCTCCCGTGACCACACCCACCTGCGCACGTGACCACACCTACCGGTGCGCGTGACCATGCCTACCTACACACATGACCACGCCAACCTCCGCCCGACCACGCCCGCCTGTGCACGTGACCAAGCCAACCAGTGCACGTGACCACGCCAATGTATTCACATTAATTTCATTATCAGTATGTTCATGCCATTCTATAAAATAATTCTAAAGATTAGCTAGCAATATTATTATTCATATTTTTCTGAACATTGCATGGGAAATTAACTTAGCAAAGCCTAGAAACTTCTAACTTCATAGCTTTTTTTAAAAAACTTACTCTGTCTTCTTTAGATGTCTACATCTTATTAGTATTTTACTTCCCAGTACGAATACAAATGCACATAATCTCATGTCAACTTGAAGATTTATCAAAGTACAGGGTGCAGTGTAGCCTTCCAATTATGCCTAATGGTATCTCCTTGTGTGCGTGGCCTCCTGCTACGGCGAGTTCTGGGAACCTCCTCCTCTCTCTCTCTGGCTTCGGCTTCCTGTTGCCTGACCCTGGTGACTGCAAGACCTCTGGAGATGTGAACACGGCCATTCGATGCACAAGACTTTGCACCAACCCACCTGCGACATTCCTGCTGTCAGCAACAGTGCATGTGGCTTCATGAGTCTGGAGAAGAACTTATGGGCTAGTGTCAGATTTATGGACTTCAGTTGGACTGGGTTGGGATGTTTTCCTGATTCACAATTACTTCTTGATAGAAAGCTTTTTCTTACACCTATATGAATGTCACTGGATTTGTTTCTCTAGTCAACCTGGCCTTACACAATATGGTACCTAGGGAGTGGAATACTAGAGAAACAAATCATGAAGGCGGAGAGAGGATGTTTGCCTGACTTCTGCTTTCTGATAGTCTTTTCTCTTTGACTAGTTGGAGGTCAAATATAGTCCTGTATTTTACTTGTTCTCTTCTGGGAAGGACATGGGAAGTGAAGGTTCTGATGCCCAGAAGTGGTATTTGGTTATTTCTGTCTGAAATTTTGTAAAAATGAATGTGACCGGTGTAAATTTTGAGTTCAGGGGGCAAAAATACCCTTCGAACTTTTCTGAGGCCAAGCTGGTTAGTCAAACTGGGTGACCAGAGGCCTGGTCCTAGCTTGGTGCCACCAGAGGCCTAAGACCATAATGCATGTGAATGGGATAGTTGACATCAGAAAGGATTCAATTGGAATGTTTTCAGAATGTATTTAGTATCTGACTGTATTAGGATTACATCGGTCTTTTCTATCTATTTTTATTGCTATAACGCATACTAGCAATGATTCGTGGAAAATATGAATAGAGCATCTGGCCACTGACACCTGTGGACCTCGTTCACAGGGAGTAGAGTTGCAAACACGAGCAGATTGCCTGGTCTCAAGTTTAAAGAGCTGTGGGAAGCTGAGCCAATGACATGACTTAGCACCGGGGGGGCGAAAGTGGGTGAGTATTTGTGACAGGGACTCTTGGTCAAAAGTCAAGACAGCCCATGGGCACCTGAGTGAGGCCAAGTGAGGTGGCCCACAATGAGTTGACCAAATGAAGGAAAGATTTTTGAGCTTGTGAATTGGTGGGCATCTTCCTGCTGACTTGATGGATGGCCTGTCCTGGTTTGACTTTAACGATGGATGCAGACACGCAGGTGCCAACTAGAATGAGATTCTTCACATCAACGAAAATGCTTGTATCCTCGGAGTACTGGGTTGATAGAAGGGGCAGTGGAGACATTGGACACGCGGAATGTGGAAGACAAAGGCATGAAGAAGGTGGCTTAGCGACATGGATGGCTGGGGGAAATGTTGATAGGATTAAAGAATGATGATGGAGGTGTTCCCCTAATTGCAATGTTAGGCACAGGATATTTTTGTTTTGTTTACTTATAGAATTTAAATGAGGCTGGCACATTTTGAGTAGAGTGCATTTTAGTTTGATACTGTCAGATACAACTATGATTTTGTGATTGTTTTGTTTTAAAATTATCTATGGTTAAAGAGTTGTGGAAAGGCGTTAAGTTCATAAGGGGTGGTCTGTGCTAGTTACCTAAGTTCGTGTCAACTTGAAGATTTATAAAAGGACAGGAGTGGAGTCTAGCTTGTCAATCGGGTCACAGCATGGTGGTACCTCCTTGTGGGCATGGCCTTCTCATCAGGAAGGCCCTGGGAGCCTCTTCCTAACTCTCTGCCTTCATTCCTGCTGCCTGACCCCGATGGCTGCAAGAGCTCCGGTGATGTATACACAGCCATCAGATCCTCACGACTTTGCACCCACTGGCCTGTGATATTCCTGCATTCGCCATTGTTTCATGTGGCTTTGTGAGCCTAAAGAGGAACTTATGGACTAGTGTAGGCCTTAGGAACGTGAGTTTGCCCTGGCTGGGATTTTTTCCTGATATATAATGCTTCTCGATAGAAAGCTCTTTCTTATACCTACATGAGTGTTACTGGGTTTGGTTCTCTAGTCAACCTGGCCTAACATGCTCACTTTCATCTTTTTTTTTTGGTAGAGCTCCTTAACTTTTCCTATTTATTCTGCTTAGCCTTATATATTATTCCCAAAATATATTAATGTAATGTATTTCAGGCTCAAAGAGATATACTTCTTTCAAGGAAACATTGGTAAAACAATATCCTACCTTGCTTTCTCTGTCTAGTGGGAAAAAAGTTTAAGCTGTGCACTCTCCAGGTGTCTATCCAAAATCATCCTTTATAAGGCTCTTTGTGAATTTTAAAATTACTTGACCCAGGAAGGGATTATTTGAAAATGACATATGCTACTCTAGGCAAGGAGAATTCTATGCAATTTATGATAAAGTAATTATACTATCATACAAATGAGATGTGTAATATGACCCATCAATAAAATATATTTATATATATACAACAAAAATTTTATGAGGGTTCTCGCTCTGATTTTTGGATTTCTACATCTTAGAATTCTCTGAGAATTATTTCATAGGTGTGGTACATTTCATTTTCCTTCAAGTAATTTGATTGCATTATAACTTAAGGTATATTCTCAGAGGAGATCTTACTCATTACTGTTCGTAGAGAGTAACTTATGGAATTATTTTCCGTTAAAATTCCCATACGGCATACCTTAATGAATAATATCTGAACGTCTTTTCCATATATATATATATATTTCAAATTGGTGCTCACTTTGCTTAAATTGGTTAGGCCCAGAATTGTTTTATTTGTAATTTTTGCTTTAATCTGTTTATCAATTTTATTTATTTATTTTACGTTAAAATATTTCCCAGTAGGCTAAAACTTTTAGACGATACTTTCTGATTGGAGCTACAAACCCCACAGTCTGCAGTTTGTATCCACCACTCAATCCCAGTGGGAAAGATGGAGAGAGACCTCTGTCCCTCTGAAGGTTTACAGTCTGGGAAAAAGAGGGAAGTCCTGCTCTGTTCTACAAGATCACTATGAGTCTGAATCAACTTGAGGGCTGTGAGTTTGTAGGAGGGATTTATTTATTTATTTATTTATTTATTTATTTATTTATTTATTTATTTATTTATTTGGTTATTTTAACCACAATTCATCCTGTTCCAGCTTTATCCTATTTCTTTTTTTCTATTCCAACAAGTAATTGCAGATCAGATCATTATGAACCATAAAATTTCCATTAGCTGATTTAGCGTATTGCACTGTGAAGCACAGGGTCAGCAGTTCAAACTCACCAACCCTTCATGAAAATAAAATGAGGCTTTCTGCTCCCATGAAGAGTTACAACCGACACCATGTTCAACCTTCATTCTGGTTTCAGTAATTCCTCTCAGTTACCTTGGCCTTGGTCACTCCCTGCGACGGATGAATCCCTCAGGACCAGCGGTGGGAGTGGCGACACCGGGAGGCAAGGGGTGTAGAAAGAGAGAACCGGTCTTGGGGATGTATGGGGAACCTCCTCTCTGGGAGATGGGCAAAGGGAAGGTGGGTGAGGGAAGACGCCGGGCAGTGTAAGGTAAGATAAAATAATTATTTATAAACTATTAAGGGTTCAGGGGAAAGAGGGGTGTGACCAAGCCCGCCTGCTCACGTGACCACGCTCACCTGCGCAAGTGACCTGAAAAAGAGTGCACGTGACTGTGCCCACCCGCGCATGGGACCATGCCCACCTGCGCACGTGACCCGCCAACCAGCACACGTGACCACGCCTGCCAGCGCGCGTGACCACACCCACCTGTGCACGTGACCAAACCCACCCGCGCACATATCCGCCCAAGCACGTGACCAAACTTACCCGCTCACGTGACCAATGGACCACTCCACGTGACCAGGCTCACCCGCACACGTGACCACGCCCACCTGCGCACGTGACCCGCCAACCAGCGCACGTGAACACACCAGAATGCGCACGTAACTGTGGGCACTTGCGCACGTGACCAGGCTGACCCGCGCATGTGACCACGCCCGCCTGCACACGTGACCCGCCAACAAGCGCACGTGACCACGCCCCCCAGCGCGCATGACCACGGGCGCCTGAGCACCTGACCACCCCAAACTGTGCACTTGAGTACGGGCACTTGCGCACGTGACCATGCCCACCCGCGCACGTGACCATGCAAACCTCCGCACGTGACCACGCCCACTTGCTCACGTGACCAAACCCACCCGCGAACGTGACCAAGCGCACCTGTGCACGTGACCGTGCTCACCCGTGCACGTGACCGCCCAAGCACTTGACCAAACTCACCCGCGCACGTGACCCCTAGCACCACTCCACGTGACCAGCGTCACCAGCACACGTGACCACGCCCACCTGCGCACGTTAACCGCCAACCAGTGCACGTGACCACGCCCACCTGCGCACGTGACTGCGGGCACTTGCGCATGGGGCCACGCCACCCGTGCACGTGACGAGGCTGGCCCGCGCACATGACCACGCCCGCCTGCTCACCTGACCCGCCAACCAGCGCACGTGACCACGCCCACCTGCGCTTGTGACCACGGGCGCCTGCGCACGTGACTACCCCAAACAGTGCACGTGACTACGGGCACTTGCGCACGTTACCATGCCCACCCGCTTACGGGACCATGCCAACATCCGGACGTGACAACGCCCACCTGCTCCCGTGACCACACCCACCTGCGCACGTGACCACACCTACCGTGCGCGTGACCATGCCTACCTACACACGTGACCACGCCAACCTCCGCCCGACCACGCCCGCCTGCGCACGTGACCAAGCCAACCAGTGCACGTGACCACGCCAATGTATTCACATTAATTTCATTATCAGTATGTTCATGCCATTCTATAAAATAATTCTAAAGATTAGCTAGCAATATTATTATTCATATTTTTCTGAACATTGCATGGGAAATTAACTTAGCAAAGCCTAGAAACTTCTAACTTCATAGCTTTTTTTAAAAAACTTACTCTGTCTTCTTTAGATGTCTACATCTTATTAGTATTTTACTTCCCAGTACGAATACAAATGCACATAATCTCATGTCAACTTGAAGATTTATCAAAGTACAGGGTGCAGTGTAGCCTTCCAATTATGCCTAATGGTATCTCCTTGTGTGCGTGGCCTCCTGCTACGGCGAGTTCTGGGAACCTCCTCCTCTCTCTCTCTGGCTTCGGCTTCCTGTTGCCTGACCCTGGTGACTGCAAGACCTCTGGAGATGTGAACACGGCCATTCGATGCACAAGACTTTGCACCAACCCACCTGCGACATTCCTGCCGTCAGCAACAGTGCATGTGGCTTCATGAGTCTGGAGAAGAACTTATGGGCTAGTGTCAGATTTATGGACTTCAGTTGGACTGGGTTGGGATGTTTTCCTGATTCACAATTACTTCTTGATAGAAAGCTTTTTCTTACACCTATATGAATGTCACTGGATTTGTTTCTCTAGTCAACCTGGCCTTACACAATATGGTACCTAGGGAGTGGAATACTAGAGAAACAAATCATGAAGGCGGAGAGAGGATGTTTGCCTGACTTCTGCTTTCTGATAGTCTTTTCTCTTTGACTAGTTGGAGGTCAAATATAGTCCTGTATTTTACTTGTTCTCTTCTGGGAAGGACATGGGAAGTGAAGGTTCTGATGCCCAGAAGTGGTATTTGGTTATTTCTGTCTGAAATTTTGTAAAAATGAATGTGACCGGTGTAAATTTTGAGTTCAGGGGGCAAAAATACCCTTCGAACTTTTCTGAGGCCAAGCTGGTTAGTCAAACTGGGTGACCAGAGGCCTGGTCCTAGCTTGGTGCCACCAGAGGCCTAAGACCATAATGCATGTGAATGGGATAGTTGACATCAGAAAGGATTCAATTGGAATGTTTTCAGAATGTATTTAGTATCTGACTGTATTAGGATTACATCGGTCTTTTCTATCTATTTTTATTGCTATAACGCATACTAGCAATGATTCGTGGAAAATATGAATAGAGCATCTGGCCACTGACACCTGTGGACCTCGTTCACAGGGAGTAGAGTTGCAAACACGAGCAGATTGCCTGGTCTCAAGTTTAAAGAGCTGTGGGAAGCTGAGCCAATGACATGACTTAGCACCGGGGGGGCGAAAGTGGGTGAGTATTTGTGACAGGGACTCTTGGTCAAAAGTCAAGACAGCCCATGGGCACCTGAGTGAGGCCAAGTGAGGTGGCCCACAATGAGTTGACCAAATGAAGGAAAGATTTTTGAGCTTGTGAATTGGTGGGCATCTTCCTGCTGACTTGATGGATGGCCTGTCCTGGTTTGACTTTAACGATGGATGCAGACACGCAGGTGCCAACTAGAATGAGATTCTTCACATCAACGAAAATGCTTGTATCCTCGGAGTACTGGGTTGATAGAAGGGGCAGTGGAGACATTGGACACGCGGAATGTGGAAGACAAAGGCATGAAGAAGGTGGCTTAGCGACATGGATGGCTGGGGGAAATGTTGATAGGATTAAAGAATGATGATGGAGGTGTTCCCCTAATTGCAATGTTAGGCACAGGATATTTTTGTTTTGTTTACTTATAGAATTTAAATGAGGCTGGCACATTTTGAGTAGAGTGCATTTTAGTTTGATACTGTCAGATACAACTATGATTTTGTGATTGTTTTGTTTTAAAATTATCTATGGTTAAAGAGTTGTGGAAAGGCGTTAAGTTCATAAGGGGTGGTCTGTGCTAGTTACCTAAGTTCGTGTCAACTTGAAGATTTATAAAAGGACAGGAGTGGAGTCTAGCTTGTCAATCGGGTCACAGCATGGTGGTACCTCCTTGTGGGCATGGCCTTCTCATCAGGAAGGCCCTGGGAGCCTCTTCCTAACTCTCTGCCTTCATTCCTGCTGCCTGACCCCGATGGCTGCAAGAGCTCCGGTGATGTATACACAGCCATCAGATCCTCACGACTTTGCACCCACTGGCCTGTGATATTCCTGCATTCGCCATTGTTTCATGTGGCTTTGTGAGCCTAAAGAGGAACTTATGGACTAGTGTAGGCCTTAGGAACGTGAGTTTGCCCTGGCTGGGATTTTTTCCTGATATATAATGCTTCTCGATAGAAAGCTCTTTCTTATACCTACATGAGTGTTACTGGGTTTGGTTCTCTAGTCAACCTGGCCTAACATGCTCACTTTCATCTTTTTTTTTTTGGTAGAGCTCCTTAACTTTTCCTATTTATTCTGCTTAGCCTTATATATTATTCCCAAAATATATTAATGTAATGTATTTCAGGCTCAAAGAGATATACTTCTTTCAAGGAAACATTGGTAAAACAATATCCTACCTTGCTTTCTCTGTCTAGTGGGAAAAAAGTTTAAGCTGTGCACTCTCCAGGTGTCTATCCAAAATCATCCTTTATAAGGCTCTTTGTGAATTTTAAAATTACTTGACCCAGGAAGGGATTATTTGAAAATGACATATGCTACTCTAGGCAAGGAGAATTCTATGCAATTTATGATAAAGTAATTATACTATCATACAAATGAGATGTGTAATATGACCCATCAATAAAATATATTTATATATGTACAACAAAAATTTTATGAGGGTTCTCGCTCTGATTTTTGGATTTCTACATCTTAGAATTCTCTGAGAATTATTTCATAGGTGTGGTACATTTCATTTTCCTTCAAGTAATTTGATTGCATTATAACTTAAGGTATATTCTCAGAGGAGATCTTACTCATTACTGTTCGTAGAGAGTAACTTATGGAATTATTTTCCCTTAAAATTCCCATACGGCATACCTTAATGAATAATATCTGAACGTCTTTTCCATATATATATATATTTCAAATTGGTGCTCACTTTGCTTAAATTGGTTAGGCCCAGAATTGTTTTATTTGTAATTTTTGCTTTAATCTGTTTATCAATTTTATTTATTTATTTTACGTTAAAATATTTCCCAGTAGGCTAAAACTTTTAGACGATACTTTCTGATTGGAGCTACAAACCCCACAGTCTGCAGTTTGTATCCACCACTCAATCCCAGTGGGAAAGATGGAGAGAGACCTCTGTCCCTCTGAAGGTTTACAGTCTGGGAAAAAGAGGGAAGTCCTGCTCTGTTCTACAAGATCACTATGAGTCTGAATCAACTTGAGGGCTGTGAGTTTGTAGGAGGGATTTATCTATTTATTTATTTATTTGGTTATTTTAACCACAATTCATCCTGTTCCAGCTTTATCCTATTTCTTTTTTTCTATTCCAACAAGTAATTGCAGATCAGATCATTATGAACCATAAAATTTCCATTAGCTGATTTAGCGTATTGCACTGTGAAGCACAGGGTCAGCAGTTCAAACTCACCAACCCTTCATGAAAATAAAATGAGGCTTTCTGCTCCCATGAAGAGTTACAACCGACACCATGTTCAACCTTCATTCTGGTTTCAGTAATTCCTCTCAGTTACCTTGGCCTTGGTCACTCCCTGCGACGGATGAATCCCTCAGGACCAGCGGTGGGAGTGGCGACACCGGGAGGCAAGGGGTGTAGAAAGAGAGAACCGGTCTTGGGGATGTATGGGGAACCTCCTCTCTGGGAGATGGGCAAAGGGAAGGTGGGTGAGGGAAGACGCCGGGCAGTGTAAGGTAAGATAAAATAATTATTTATAAACTATTAAGGGTTCAGGGGAAAGGGGGGTGTGACCAAGCCCGCCTGCTCACGTGACCACGCTCACCTGCGCAAGTGACCTGAAAAAGAGTGCCCGTGACTGTGCCCACCCGCGCATGGGACCATGCCCACCTGCGCACGTGACCCGCCAACCAGCACACGTGACCACGCCTGCCAGCGCGCGTGACCACACCCACCTGTGCACGTGACCAAACCCACCCGCGCACATATCCGCCCAAGCACGTGACCAAACTTACCCGCTCACGTGACCAATGGACCACTCCACGTGACCAGGCTCACCCGCACACGTGACCACGCCCACCTGCGCACGTGACCCGCCAACCAGCGCACGTGAACACACCAGAATGCGCACGTAACTGTGGGCACTTGCGCACGTGACCAGGCTGACCCGCGCATGTGACCACGCCCGCCTGCACACGTGACCCGCCAACAAGCGCACGTGACCACGCCCCCCAGCGCGCATGACCACGGGCGCCTGAGCACCTGACCACCCCAAACTGTGCACTTGAGTACGGGCACTTGCGCACGTGACCATGCCCACCCGCGCACGTGACCATGCAAACCTCCGCACGTGACCACGCCCACTTGCTCACGTGACCAAACCCACCCGCGAACGTGACCAAGCGCACCTGTGCACGTGACCGTGCTCACCCGTGCACGTGACCGCCCAAGCACTTGACCAAACTCACCCGCGCACGTGACCCCTAGCACCACTCCACGTGACCAGCGTCACCAGCACACGTGACCACGCCCACCTGCGCACGTGACTGCGGGCACTTGCGCATGGGGCCACGCCACCCGTGCACGTGACGAGGCTGGCCCGCGCACATGACCACGCCCGCCTGCTCACCTGACCCGCCAACCAGCGCACGTGACCACGCCCACCTGCGCTTGTGACCACGGGCGCCTGCGCACGTGACTACCCCAAACAGTGCACGTGACTACGGGCACTTGCGCACGTTACCATGCCCACCCGCTTACGGGACCATGCCAACATCCGGACGTGACAACGCCCACCTGCTCCCGTGACCACACCCACCTGCGCACGTGACCACACCTACCGTGCGCGTGACCATGCCTACCTACACACGTGACCACGCCAACCTCCGCCCGACCACGCCCGCCTGCGCACGTGACCAAGCCAACCAGTGCACGTGACCACGCCAATGTATTCACATTAATTTCATTATCAGTATGTTCATGCCATTCTATAAAATAATTCTAAAGATTAGCTAGCAATATTATTATTCATATTTTTCTGAACATTGCATGGGAAATTAACTTAGCAAAGCCTAGAAACTTCTAACTTCATAGCTTTTTTTAAAAAACTTACTCTGTCTTCTTTAGATGTCTACATCTTATTAGTATTTTACTTCCCAGTACGAATACAAATGCACATAATCTCATGTCAACTTGAAGATTTATCAAAGTACAGGGTGCAGTGTAGCCTTCCAATTATGCCTAATGGTATCTCCTTGTGTGCGTGGCCTCCTGCTACGGCGAGTTCTGGGAACCTCCTCCTCTCTCTCTCTGGCTTCGGCTTCCTGTTGCCTGACCCTGGTGACTGCAAGACCTCTGGAGATGTGAACACGGCCATTCGATGCACAAGACTTTGCACCAACCCACCTGCGACATTCCTGCTGTCAGCAACAGTGCATGTGGCTTCATGAGTCTGGAGAAGAACTTATGGGCTAGTGTCAGATTTATGGACTTCAGTTGGACTGGGTTGGGATGTTTTCCTGATTCACAATTACTTCTTGATAGAAAGCTTTTTCTTACACCTATATGAATGTCACTGGATTTGTTTCTCTAGTCAACCTGGCCTTACACAATATGGTACCTAGGGAGTGGAATACTAGAGAAACAAATCATGAAGGCGGAGAGAGGATGTTTGCCTGACTTCTGCTTTCTGATAGTCTTTTCTCTTTGACTAGTTGGAGGTCAAATATAGTCCTGTATTTTACTTGTTCTCTTCTGGGAAGGACATGGGAAGTGAAGGTTCTGATGCCCAGAAGTGGTATTTGGTTATTTCTGTCTGAAATTTTGTAAAAATGAATGTGACCGGTGTAAATTTTGAGTTCAGGGGGCAAAAATACCCTTCGAACTTTTCTGAGGCCAAGCTGGTTAGTCAAACTGGGTGACCAGAGGCCTGGTCCTAGCTTGGTGCCACCAGAGGCCTAAGACCATAATGCATGTGAATGGGATAGTTGACATCAGAAAGGATTCAATTGGAATGTTTTCAGAATGTATTTAGTATCTGACTGTATTAGGATTACATCGGTCTTTTCTATCTATTTTTATTGCTATAACGCATACTAGCAATGATTCGTGGAAAATATGAATAGAGCATCTGGCCACTGACACCTGTGGACCTCGTTCACAGGGAGTAGAGTTGCAAACACGAGCAGATTGCCTGGTCTCAAGTTTAAAGAGCTGTGGGAAGCTGAGCCAATGACATGACTTAGCACCGGGGGGGCGAAAGTGGGTGAGTATTTGTGACAGGGACTCTTGGTCAAAAGTCAAGACAGCCCATGGGCACCTGAGTGAGGCCAAGTGAGGTGGCCCACAATGAGTTGACCAAATGAAGGAAAGATTTTTGAGCTTGTGAATTGGTGGGCATCTTCCTGCTGACTTGATGGATGGCCTGTCCTGGTTTGACTTTAACGATGGATGCAGACACGCAGGTGCCAACTAGAATGAGATTCTTCACATCAACGAAAATGCTTGTATCCTCGGAGTACTGGGTTGATAGAAGGGGCAGTGGAGACATTGGACACGCGGAATGTGGAAGACAAAGGCATGAAGAAGGTGGCTTAGCGACATGGATGGCTGGGGGAAATGTTGATAGGATTAAAGAATGATGATGGAGGTGTTCCCCTAATTGCAATGTTAGGCACAGGATATTTTTGTTTTGTTTACTTATAGAATTTAAATGAGGCTGGCACATTTTGAGTAGAGTGCATTTTAGTTTGATACTGTCAGATACAACTATGATTTTGTGATTGTTTTGTTTTAAAATTATCTATGGTTAAAGAGTTGTGGAAAGGCGTTAAGTTCATAAGGGGTGGTCTGTGCTAGTTACCTAAGTTCGTGTCAACTTGAAGATTTATAAAAGGACAGGAGTGGAGTCTAGCTTGTCAATCGGGTCACAGCATGGTGGTACCTCCTTGTGGGCATGGCCTTCTCATCAGGAAGGCCCTGGGAGCCTCTTCCTAACTCTCTGCCTTCATTCCTGCTGCCTGACCCCGATGGCTGCAAGAGCTCCGGTGATGTATACACAGCCATCAGATCCTCACGACTTTGCACCCACTGGCCTGTGATATTCCTGCATTCGCCATTGTTTCATGTGGCTTTGTGAGCCTAAAGAGGAACTTATGGACTAGTGTAGGCCTTAGGAACGTGAGTTTGCCCTGGCTGGGATTTTTTCCTGATATATAATGCTTCTCGATAGAAAGCTCTTTCTTATACCTACATGAGTGTTACTGGGTTTGGTTCTCTAGTCAACCTGGCCTAACATGCTCACTTTCATCTTTTTTTTTTTGGTAGAGCTCCTTAACTTTTCCTATTTATTCTGCTTAGCCTTATATATTATTCCCAAAATATATTAATGTAATGTATTTCAGGCTCAAAGAGATATACTTCTTTCAAGGAAACATTGGTAAAACCATATCCTACCTTGCTTTCTCTGTCTAGTGGGAAAAAAGTTTAAGCTGTGCACTCTCCAGGTGTCTATCCAAAATCATCCTTTATAAGGCTCTTTGTGAATTTTAAAATTACTTGACCCAGGAAGGGATTATTTGAAAATGACATATGCTACTCTAGGCAAGGAGAATTCTATGCAATTTATGATAAAGTAATTATACTATCATACAAATGAGATGTGTAATATGACCCATCAATAAAATATATTTATATATGTACAACAAAAATTTTATGAGGGTTCTCGCTCTGATTTTTGGATTTCTACATCTTAGAATTCTCTGAGAATTATTTCATAGGTGTGGTACATTTCATTTTCCTTCAAGTAATTTGATTGCATTATAACTTAAGGTATATTCTCAGAGGAGATCTTACTCATTACTGTTCGTAGAGAGTAACTTATGGAATTATTTTCCGTTAAAATTCCCATACGGCATACCTTAATGAATAATATCTGAACGTCTTTTCCATATATATATATTTCAAATTGGTGCTCACTTTGCTTAAATTGGTTAGGCCCAGAATTGTTTTATTTGTAATTTTTGCTTTAATCTGTTTATCAATTTTATTTATTTATTTTACGTTAAAATATTTCCCAGTAGGCTAAAACTTTTAGACGATACTTTCTGATTGGAGCTACAAACCCCACAGTCTGCAGTTTGTATCCACCACTCAATCCCAGTGGGAAAGATGGAGAGAGACCTCTGTCCCTCTGAAGGTTTACAGTCTGGGAAAAAGAGGGAAGTCCTGCTCTGTTCTACAAGATCACTATGAGTCTGAATCAACTTGAGGGCTGTGAGTTTGTAGGAGGGATTTATCTATTTATTTATTTATTTGGTTATTTTAACCACAATTCATCCTGTTCCAGCTTTATCCTATTTCTTTTTTTCTATTCCAACAAGTAATTGCAGATCAGATCATTATGAACCATAAAATTTCCATTAGCTGATTTAGCGTATTGCACTGTGAAGCACAGGGTCAGCAGTTCAAACTCACCAACCCTTCATGAAAATAAAATGAGGCTTTCTGCTCCCATGAAGAGTTACAACCGACACCATGTTCAACCTTCATTCTGGTTTCAGTAATTCCTCTCAGTTACCTTGGCCTTGGTCACTCCCTGCGACGGATGAATCCCTCAGGACCAGCGGTGGGAGTGGCGACACCGGGAGGCAAGGGGTGTAGAAAGAGAGAACCGGTCTTGGGGATGTATGGGGAACCTCCTCTCTGGGAGATGGGCAAAGGGAAGGTGGGTGAGGGAAGACGCCGGGCAGTGTAAGGTAAGATAAAATAATTATTTATAAACTATTAAGGGTTCAGGGGAAAGGGGGGTGTGACCAAGCCCGCCTGCTCACGTGACCACGCTCACCTGCGCAAGTGACCTGAAAAAGAGTGCACGTGACTGTGCCCACCCGCGCATGGGACCATGCCCACCTGCGCACGTGACCCGCCAACCAGCACACGTGACCACGCCTGCCAGCGCGCGTGACCACACCCACCTGTGCACGTGACCAAACCCACCCGCGCACATATCCGCCCAAGCACGTGACCAAACTTACCCGCTCACGTGACCAATGGACCACTCCACGTGACCAGGCTCACCCGCACACGTGACCACGCCCACCTGCGCACGTGACCCGCCAACCAGCGCACGTGAACACACCAGAATGCGCACGTAACTGTGGGCACTTGCGCACGTGACCAGGCTGACCCGCGCATGTGACCACGCCCGCCTGCACACGTGACCCGCCAACAAGCGCACGTGACCACGCCCCCCAGCGCGCATGACCACGGGCGCCTGAGCACCTGACCACCCCAAACTGTGCACTTGAGTACGGGCACTTGCGCACGTGACCATGCCCACCCGCGCACGTGACCATGCAAACCTCCGCACGTGACCACGCCCACTTGCTCACGTGACCAAACCCACCCGCGAACGTGACCAAGCGCACCTGTGCACGTGACCGTGCTCACCCGTGCACGTGACCGCCCAAGCACTTGACCAAACTCACCCGCGCACGTGACCCCTAGCACCACTCCACGTGACCAGCGTCACCAGCACACGTGACCACGCCCACCTGCGCACGTTAACCGCCAACCAGTGCACGTGACCACGCCCACCTGCGCACGTGACTGCGGGCACTTGCGCATGGGGCCACGCCACCCGTGCACGTGACGAGGCTGGCCCGCGCACATGACCACGCCCGCCTGCTCACCTGACCCGCCAACCAGCGCACGTGACCACGCCCACCTGCGCTTGTGACCACGGGCGCCTGCGCACGTGACTACCCCAAACAGTGCACGTGACTACGGGCACTTGCGCACGTTACCATGCCCACCCGCTTACGGGACCATGCCAACATCCGGACGTGACAACGCCCACCTGCTCCCGTGACCACACCCACCTGCGCACGTGACCACACCTACCGTGCGCGTGACCATGCCTACCTACACACGTGACCACGCCAACCTCCGCCCGACCACGCCCGCCTGCGCACGTGACCAAGCCAACCAGTGCACGTGACCACGCCAATGTATTCACATTAATTTCATTATCAGTATGTTCATGCCATTCTATAAAATAATTCTAAAGATTAGCTAGCAATATTATTATTCATATTTTTCTGAACATTGCATGGGAAATTAACTTAGCAAAGCCTAGAAACTTCTAACTTCATAGCTTTTTTTAAAAAACTTACTCTGTCTTCTTTAGATGTCTACATCTTATTAGTATTTTACTTCCCAGTACGAATACAAATGCACATAATCTCATGTCAACTTGAAGATTTATCAAAGTACAGGGTGCAGTGTAGCCTTCCAATTATGCCTAATGGTATCTCCTTGTGTGCGTGGCCTCCTGCTACGGCGAGTTCTGGGAACCTCCTCCTCTCTCTCTCTGGCTTCGGCTTCCTGTTGCCTGACCCTGGTGACTGCAAGACCTCTGGAGATGTGAACACGGCCATTCGATGCACAAGACTTTGCACCAACCCACCTGCGACATTCCTGCCGTCAGCAACAGTGCATGTGGCTTCATGAGTCTGGAGAAGAACTTATGGGCTAGTGTCAGATTTATGGACTTCAGTTGGACTGGGTTGGGATGTTTTCCTGATTCACAATTACTTCTTGATAGAAAGCTTTTTCTTACACCTATATGAATGTCACTGGATTTGTTTCTCTAGTCAACCTGGCCTTACACAATATGGTACCTAGGGAGTGGAATACTAGAGAAACAAATCATGAAGGCGGAGAGAGGATGTTTGCCTGACTTCTGCTTTCTGATAGTCTTTTCTCTTTGACTAGTTGGAGGTCAAATATAGTCCTGTATTTTACTTGTTCTCTTCTGGGAAGGACATGGGAAGTGAAGGTTCTGATGCCCAGAAGTGGTATTTGGTTATTTCTGTCTGAAATTTTGTAAAAATGAATGTGACCGGTGTAAATTTTGAGTTCAGGGGGCAAAAATACCCTTCGAACTTTTCTGAGGCCAAGCTGGTTAGTCAAACTGGGTGACCAGAGGCCTGGTCCTAGCTTGGTGCCACCAGAGGCCTAAGACCATAATGCATGTGAATGGGATAGTTGACATCAGAAAGGATTCAATTGGAATGTTTTCAGAATGTATTTAGTATCTGACTGTATTAGGATTACATCGGTCTTTTCTATCTATTTTTATTGCTATAACGCATACTAGCAATGATTCGTGGAAAATATGAATAGAGCATCTGGCCACTGACACCTGTGGACCTCGTTCACAGGGAGTAGAGTTGCAAACACGAGCAGATTGCCTGGTCTCAAGTTTAAAGAGCTGTGGGAAGCTGAGCCAATGACATGACTTAGCACCGGGGGGGCGAAAGTGGGTGAGTATTTGTGACAGGGACTCTTGGTCAAAAGTCAAGACAGCCCATGGGCACCTGAGTGAGGCCAAGTGAGGTGGCCCACAATGAGTTGACCAAATGAAGGAAAGATTTTTGAGCTTGTGAATTGGTGGGCATCTTCCTGCTGACTTGATGGATGGCCTGTCCTGGTTTGACTTTAACGATGGATGCAGACACGCAGGTGCCAACTAGAATGAGATTCTTCACATCAACGAAAATGCTTGTATCCTCGGAGTACTGGGTTGATAGAAGGGGCAGTGGAGACATTGGACACGCGGAATGTGGAAGACAAAGGCATGAAGAAGGTGGCTTAGCGACATGGATGGCTGGGGGAAATGTTGATAGGATTAAAGAATGATGATGGAGGTGTTCCCCTAATTGCAATGTTAGGCACAGGATATTTTTGTTTTGTTTACTTATAGAATTTAAATGAGGCTGGCACATTTTGAGTAGAGTGCATTTTAGTTTGATACTGTCAGATACAACTATGATTTTGTGATTGTTTTGTTTTAAAATTATCTATGGTTAAAGAGTTGTGGAAAGGCGTTAAGTTCATAAGGGGTGGTCTGTGCTAGTTACCTAAGTTCGTGTCAACTTGAAGATTTATAAAAGGACAGGAGTGGAGTCTAGCTTGTCAATCGGGTCACAGCATGGTGGTACCTCCTTGTGGGCATGGCCTTCTCATCAGGAAGGCCCTGGGAGCCTCTTCCTAACTCTCTGCCTTCATTCCTGCTGCCTGACCCCGATGGCTGCAAGAGCTCCGGTGATGTATACACAGCCATCAGATCCTCACGACTTTGCACCCACTGGCCTGTGATATTCCTGCATTCGCCATTGTTTCATGTGGCTTTGTGAGCCTAAAGAGGAACTTATGGACTAGTGTAGGCCTTAGGAACGTGAGTTTGCCCTGGCTGGGATTTTTTCCTGATATATAATGCTTCTCGATAGAAAGCTCTTTCTTATACCTACATGAGTGTTACTGGGTTTGGTTCTCTAGTCAACCTGGCCTAACATGCTCACTTTCATCTTTTTTTTTTTGGTAGAGCTCCTTAACTTTTCCTATTTATTCTGCTTAGCCTTATATATTATTCCCAAAATATATTAATGTAATGTATTTCAGGCTCAAAGAGATATACTTCTTTCAAGGAAACATTGGTAAAACAATATCCTACCTTGCTTTCTCTGTCTAGTGGGAAAAAAGTTTAAGCTGTGCACTCTCCAGGTGTCTATCCAAAATCATCCTTTATAAGGCTCTTTGTGAATTTTAAAATTACTTGACCCAGGAAGGGATTATTTGAAAATGACATATGCTACTCTAGGCAAGGAGAATTCTATGCAATTTATGATAAAGTAATTATACTATCATACAAATGAGATGTGTAATATGACCCATCAATAAAATATATTTATATATGTACAACAAAAATTTTATGAGGGTTCTCGCTCTGATTTTTGGATTTCTACATCTTAGAATTCTCTGAGAATTATTTCATAGGTGTGGTACATTTCATTTTCCTTCAAGTAATTTGATTGCATTATAACTTAAGGTATATTCTCAGAGGAGATCTTACTCATTACTGTTCGTAGAGAGTAACTTATGGAATTATTTTCCGTTAAAATTCCCATACGGCATACCTTAATGAATAATATCTGAACGTCTTTTCCATATATATATATTTCAAATTGGTGCTCACTTTGCTTAAATTGGTTAGGCCCAGAATTGTTTTATTTGTAATTTTTGCTTTAATCTGTTTATCAATTTTATTTATTTATTTTACGTTAAAATATTTCCCAGTAGGCTAAAACTTTTAGACGATACTTTCTGATTGGAGCTACAAACCCCACAGTCTGCAGTTTGTATCCACCACTCAATCCCAGTGGGAAAGATGGAGAGAGACCTCTGTCCCTCTGAAGGTTTACAGTCTGGGAAAAAGAGGGAAGTCCTGCTCTGTTCTACAAGATCACTATGAGTCTGAATCAACTTGAGGGCTGTGAGTTTGTAGGAGGGATTTATCTATTTATTTATTTATTTGGTTATTTTAACCACAATTCATCCTGTTCCAGCTTTATCCTATTTCTTTTTTTCTATTCCAACAAGTAATTGCAGATCAGATCATTATGAACCATAAAATTTCCATTAGCTGATTTAGCGTATTGCACTGTGAAGCACAGGGTCAGCAGTTCAAACTCACCAACCCTTCATGAAAATAAAATGAGGCTTTCTGCTCCCATGAAGAGTTACAACCGACACCATGTTCAACCTTCATTCTGGTTTCAGTAATTCCTCTCAGTTACCTTGGCCTTGGTCACTCCCTGCGACGGATGAATCCCTCAGGACCAGCGGTGGGAGTGGCGACACCGGGAGGCAAGGGGTGTAGAAAGAGAGAACCGGTCTTGGGGATGTATGGGGAACCTCCTCTCTGGGAGATGGGCAAAGGGAAGGTGGGTGAGGGAAGACGCCGGGCAGTGTAAGGTAAGATAAAATAATTATTTATAAACTATTAAGGGTTCAGGGGAAAGGGGGGTGTGACCAAGCCCGCCTGCTCACGTGACCACGCTCACCTGCGCAAGTGACCTGAAAAAGAGTGCCCGTGACTGTGCCCACCCGCGCATGGGACCATGCCCACCTGCGCACGTGACCCGCCAACCAGCACACGTGACCACGCCTGCCAGCGCGCGTGACCACACCCACCTGTGCACGTGACCAAACCCACCCGCGCACATATCCGCCCAAGCACGTGACCAAACTTACCCGCTCACGTGACCAATGGACCACTCCACGTGACCAGGCTCACCCGCACACGTGACCACGCCCACCTGCGCACGTGACCCGCCAACCAGCGCACGTGAACACACCAGAATGCGCACGTAACTGTGGGCACTTGCGCACGTGACCAGGCTGACCCGCGCATGTGACCACGCCCGCCTGCACACGTGACCCGCCAACAAGCGCACGTGACCACGCCCCCCAGCGCGCATGACCACGGGCGCCTGAGCACCTGACCACCCCAAACTGTGCACTTGAGTACGGGCACTTGCGCACGTGACCATGCCCACCCGCGCACGTGACCATGCAAACCTCCGCACGTGACCACGCCCACTTGCTCACGTGACCAAACCCACCCGCGAACGTGACCAAGCGCACCTGTGCACGTGACCGTGCTCACCCGTGCACGTGACCGCCCAAGCACTTGACCAAACTCACCCGCGCACGTGACCCCTAGCACCACTCCACGTGACCAGCGTCACCAGCACACGTGACCACGCCCACCTGCGCACGTTAACCGCCAACCAGTGCACGTGACCACGCCCACCTGCGCACGTGACTGCGGGCACTTGCGCATGGGGCCACGCCACCCGTGCACGTGACGAGGCTGACCCGCGCACATGACCACGCCCGCCTGCTCACCTGACCCGCCAACCAGCGCACGTGACCACGCCCACCTGCGCTTGTGACCACGGGCGCCTGCGCACGTGACTACCCCAAACAGTGCACGTGACTACGGGCACTTGCGCACGTTACCATGCCCACCCGCTTACGGGACCATGCCAACATCCGGACGTGACAACGCCCACCTGCTCCCGTGACCACACCCACCTGCGCACGTGACCACACCTACCGTGCGCGTGACCATGCCTACCTACACACGTGACCACGCCAACCTCCGCCCGACCACGCCCGCCTGCGCACGTGACCAAGCCAACCAGTGCACGTGACCACGCCAATGTATTCACATTAATTTCATTATCAGTATGTTCATGCCATTCTATAAAATAATTCTAAAGATTAGCTAGCAATATTATTATTCATATTTTTCTGAACATTGCATGGGAAATTAACTTAGCAAAGCCTAGAAACTTCTAACTTCATAGCTTTTTTAAAAAAACTTACTCTGTCTTCTTTAGATGTCTACATCTTATTAGTATTTTACTTCCCAGTACGAATACAAATGCACATAATCTCATGTCAACTTGAAGATTTATCAAAGTACAGGGTGCAGTGTAGCCTTCCAATTATGCCTAATGGTATCTCCTTGTGTGCGTGGCCTCCTGCTACGGCGAGTTCTGGGAACCTCCTCCTCTCTCTCTCTGGCTTCGGCTTCCTGTTGCCTGACCCTGGTGACTGCAAGACCTCTGGAGATGTGAACACGGCCATTCGATGCACAAGACTTTGCACCAACCCACCTGCGACATTCCTGCCGTCAGCAACAGTGCATGTGGCTTCATGAGTCTGGAGAAGAACTTATGGGCTAGTGTCAGATTTATGGACTTCAGTTGGACTGGGTTGGGATGTTTTCCTGATTCACAATTACTTCTTGATAGAAAGCTTTTTCTTACACCTATATGAATGTCACTGGATTTGTTTCTCTAGTCAACCTGGCCTTACACAATATGGTACCTAGGGAGTGGAATACTAGAGAAACAAATCATGAAGGCGGAGAGAGGATGTTTGCCTGACTTCTGCTTTCTGATAGTCTTTTCTCTTTGACTAGTTGGAGGTCAAATATAGTCCTGTATTTTACTTGTTCTCTTCTGGGAAGGACATGGGAAGTGAAGGTTCTGATGCCCAGAAGTGGTATTTGGTTATTTCTGTCTGAAATTTTGTAAAAATGAATGTGACCGGTGTAAATTTTGAGTTCAGGGGGCAAAAATACCCTTCGAACTTTTCTGAGGCCAAGCTGGTTAGTCAAACTGGGTGACCAGAGGCCTGGTCCTAGCTTGGTGCCACCAGAGGCCTAAGACCATAATGCATGTGAATGGGATAGTTGACATCAGAAAGGATTCAATTGGAATGTTTTCAGAATGTATTTAGTATCTGACTGTATTAGGATTACATCGGTCTTTTCTATCTATTTTTATTGCTATAACGCATACTAGCAATGATTCGTGGAAAATATGAATAGAGCATCTGGCCACTGACACCTGTGGACCTCGTTCACAGGGAGTAGAGTTGCAAACACGAGCAGATTGCCTGGTCTCAAGTTTAAAGAGCTGTGGGAAGCTGAGCCAATGACATGACTTAGCACCGGGGGGGCGAAAGTGGGTGAGTATTTGTGACAGGGACTCTTGGTCAAAAGTCAAGACAGCCCATGGGCACCTGAGTGAGGCCAAGTGAGGTGGCCCACAATGAGTTGACCAAATGAAGGAAAGATTTTTGAGCTTGTGAATTGGTGGGCATCTTCCTGCTGACTTGATGGATGGCCTGTCCTGGTTTGACTTTAACGATGGATGCAGACACGCAGGTGCCAACTAGAATGAGATTCTTCACATCAACGAAAATGCTTGTATCCTCGGAGTACTGGGTTGATAGAAGGGGCAGTGGAGACATTGGACACGCGGAATGTGGAAGACAAAGGCATGAAGAAGGTGGCTTAGCGACATGGATGGCTGGGGGAAATGTTGATAGGATTAAAGAATGATGATGGAGGTGTTCCCCTAATTGCAATGTTAGGCACAGGATATTTTTGTTTTGTTTACTTATAGAATTTAAATGAGGCTGACACATTTTGAGTAGAGTGCATTTTAGTTTGATACTGTCAGATACAACTATGATTTTGTGATTGTTTTGTTTTAAAATTATCTATGGTTAAAGAGTTGTGGAAAGGCGTTAAGTTCATAAGGGGTGGTCTGTGCTAGTTACCTAAGTTCGTGTCAACTTGAAGATTTATAAAAGGACAGGAGTGGAGTCTAGCTTGTCAATCGGGTCACAGCATGGTGGTACCTCCTTGTGGGCATGGCCTTCTCATCAGGAAGGCCCTGGGAGCCTCTTCCTAACTCTCTGCCTTCATTCCTGCTGCCTGACCCCGATGGCTGCAAGAGCTCCGGTGATGTATACACAGCCATCAGATCCTCACGACTTTGCACCCACTGGCCTGTGACATTCCTGCATTCGCCATTGTTTCATGTGGCTTTGTGAGCCTAAAGAGGAACTTATGGACTAGTGTAGGCCTTAGGAACGTGAGTTTGCCCTGGCTGGGATTTTTTCCTGATATATAATGCTTCTCGATAGAAAGCTCTTTCTTATACCTACATGAGTGTTACTGGGTTTGGTTCTCTAGTCAACCTGGCCTAACATGCTCACTTTCATCTTTTTTTTTTTTGGTAGAGCTCCTTAACTTTTCCTATTTATTCTGCTTAGCCTTATATATTATTCCCAAAATATATTAATGTAATGTATTTCAGGCTCAAAGAGATATACTTCTTTCAAGGAAACATTGGTAAAACAATATCCTACCTTGCTTTCTCTGTCTAGTGGGAAAAAAGTTTAAGCTGTGCACTCTCCAGGTGTCTATCCAAAATCATCCTTTATAAGGCTCTTTGTGAATTTTAAAATTACTTGACCCAGGAAGGGATTATTTGAAAATGACATATGCTACTATAGGCAAGGAGAATTCTATGCAATTTATGATAAAGTAATTATACTATCATACAAATGAGATGTGTAATATGACCCATCAATAAAATATATTTATATATATACAACAAAAATTTTATGAGGGTTCTCGCTCTGATTTTTGGATTTCTACATCTTAGAATTCTCTGAGAATTATTTCATAGGTGTGGTACATTTCATTTTCCTTCAAGTAATTTGATTGCATTATAACTTAAGGTATATTCTCAGAGGAGATCTTACTCATTACTGTTCGTAGAGAGTAACTTATGGAATTATTTTCCGTTAAAATTCCCATACGGCATACCTTAATGAATAATATCTGAACGTCTTTTCCATATATATATATTTCAAATTGGTGCTCACTTTGCTTAAATTGGTTAGGCCCAGAATTGTTTTATTTGTAATTTTTGCTTTAATCTGTTTATCAATTTTATTTATTTATTTTACGTTAAAATATTTCCCAGTAGGCTAAAACTTTTAGACGATACTTTCTGATTGGAGCTACAAACCCCACAGTCTGCAGTTTGTATCCACCACTCAATCCCAGTGGGAAAGATGGAGAGAGACCTCTGTCCCTCTGAAGGTTTACAGTCTGGGAAAAAGAGGGAAGTCCTGCTCTGTTCTACAAGATCACTATGAGTCTGAATCAACTTGAGGGCTGTGAGTTTGTAGGAGGGATTTATTTATTTGTTTGTTTGTTTGTTTGTTTGTTTGTTTATTTGGTTATTTTAACCACAATTCATCCTGTTCCAGCTTTATCCTATTTCTTTTTTTCTATTCCAACAAGTAATTGCAGATCAGATCATTATGAACCATAAAATTTCCATTAGCTGATTTAGCGTATTGCACTGTGAAGCACAGGGTCAGCAGTTCAAACTCACCAACCCTTCATGAAAATAAAATGAGGCTTTCTGCTCCCATGAAGAGTTACAACCGACACCATGTTCAACCTTCATTCTGGTTTCAGTAATTCCTCTCAGTTACCTTGGCCTTGGTCACTCCCTGCGACGGATGAATCCCTCAGGACCAGCGGTGGGAGTGGCGACACCGGGAGGCAAGGGGTGTAGAAAGAGAGAACCGGTCTTGGGGATGTATGGGGAACCTCCTCTCTGGGAGATGGGCAAAGGGAAGGTGGGTGAGGGAAGACGCCGGGCAGTGTAAGGTAAGATAAAATAATTATTTATAAACTATTAAGGGTTCAGGGGAAAGGGGGGTGTGACCAAGCCCGCCTGCTCACGTGACCACGCTCACCTGCGCAAGTGACCTGAAAAAGAGTGCACGTGACTGTGCCCACCCGCGCATGGGACCATGCCCACCTGCGCACGTGACCCGCCAACCAGCACACGTGACCACGCCTGCCAGCGCGCGTGACCACACCCACCTGTGCACGTGACCAAACCCACCCGCGCACATATCCGCCCAAGCACGTGACCAAACTTACCCGCTCACGTGACCAATGGACCACTCCACGTGACCAGGCTCACCCGCACACGTGACCACGCCCACCTGCGCACGTGACCCGCCAACCAGCGCACGTGAACACACCAGAATGCGCACGTAACTGTGGGCACTTGCGCACGTGACCAGGCTGACCCGCGCATGTGACCACGCCCGCCTGCACACGTGACCCGCCAACAAGCGCACGTGACCACGCCCCCCAGCGCGCATGACCACGGGCGCCTGAGCACCTGACCACCCCAAACTGTGCACTTGAGTACGGGCACTTGCGCACGTGACCATGCCCACCCGCGCACGTGACCATGCAAACCTCCGCACGTGACCACGCCCACTTGCTCACGTGACCAAACCCACCCGCGAACGTGACCAAGCGCACCTGTGCACGTGACCGTGCTCACCCGTGCACGTGACCGCCCAAGCACTTGACCAAACTCACCCGCGCACGTGACCCCTAGCACCACTCCACGTGACCAGCGTCACCAGCACACGTGACCACGCCCACCTGCGCACGTTAACCGCCAACCAGTGCACGTGACCACGCCCACCTGCGCACGTGACTGCGGGCACTTGCGCATGGGGCCACGCCACCCGTGCACGTGACGAGGCTGGCCCGCGCACATGACCACGCCCGCCTGCTCACCTGACCCGCCAACCAGCGCACGTGACCACGCCCACCTGCGCTTGTGACCACGGGCGCCTGCGCACGTGACTACCCCAAACTGTGCACGTGACTACGGGCACTTGCGCACGTTACCATGCCCACCCGCTTACGGGACCATGCCAACATCCGGACGTGACAACGCCCACCTGCTCCCGTGACCACACCCACCTGCGCACGTGACCACACCTACCGGTGCGCGTGACCATGCCTACCTACACACGTGACCACGCCAACCTCCGCCCGACCACGCCCGCCTGCGCACGTGACCAAGCCAACCAGTGCACGTGACCACGCCAATGTATTCACATTAATTTCATTATCAGTATGTTCATGCCATTCTATAAAATAATTCTAAAGATTAGCTAGCAATATTATTATTCATATTTTTCTGAACATTGCATGGGAAATTAACTTAGCAAAGCCTAGAAACTTCTAACTTCATAGCTTTTTTTAAAAAACTTACTCTGTCTTCTTTAGATGTCTACATCTTATTAGTGTTTTACTTCCCAGTACGAATACAAATGCACATAATCTCATGTCAACTTGAAGATTTATCAAAGTACAGGGTGCAGTGTAGCCTTCCAATTATGCCTAATGGTATCTCCTTGTGTGCGTGGCCTCCTGCTACGGCGAGTTCTGGGAACCTCCTCCTCTCTCTCTCTGGCTTCGGCTTCCTGTTGCCTGACCCTGGTGACTGCAAGACCTCTGGAGATGTGAACACGGCCATTCGATGCACAAGACTTTGCACCAACCCACCTGCGACATTCCTGCCGTCAGCAACAGTGCATGTGGCTTCATGAGTCTGGAGAAGAACTTATGGGCTAGTGTCAGATTTATGGACTTCAGTTGGACTGGGTTGGGATGTTTTCCTGATTCACAATTACTTCTTGATAGAAAGCTTTTTCTTACACCTATATGAATGTCACTGGATTTGTTTCTCTAGTCAACCTGGCCTTACACAATATGGTACCTAGGGAGTGGAATACTAGAGAAACAAATCATGAAGGCGGAGAGAGGATGTTTGCCTGACTTCTGCTTTCTGATAGTCTTTTCTCTTTGACTAGTTGGAGGTCAAATATAGTCCTGTATTTTACTTGTTCTCTTCTGGGAAGGACATGGGAAGTGAAGGTTCTGATGCCCAGAAGTGGTATTTGGTTATTTCTGTCTGAAATTTTGTAAAAATGAATGTGACCGGTGTAAATTTTGAGTTCAGGGGGCAAAAATACCCTTCGAACTTTTCTGAGGCCAAGCTGGTTAGTCAAACTGGGTGACCAGAGGCCTGGTCCTAGCTTGGTGCCACCAGAGGCCTAAGACCATAATGCATGTGAATGGGATAGTTGACATCAGAAAGGATTCAATTGGAATGTTTTCAGAATGTATTTAGTATCTGACTGTATTAGGATTACATCGGTCTTTTCTATCTATTTTTATTGCTATAACGCATACTAGCAATGATTCGTGGAAAATATGAATAGAGCATCTGGCCACTGACACCTGTGGACCTCGTTCACAGGGAGTAGAGTTGCAAACACGAGCAGATTGCCTGGTCTCAAGTTTAAAGAGCTGTGGGAAGCTGAGCCAATGACATGACTTAGCACCGGGGGGGCGAAAGTGGGTGAGTATTTGTGACAGGGACTCTTGGTCAAAAGTCAAGACAGCCCATGGGCACCTGAGTGAGGCCAAGTGAGGTGGCCCACAATGAGTTGACCAAATGAAGGAAAGATTTTTGAGCTTGTGAATTGGTGGGCATCTTCCTGCTGACTTGATGGATGGCCTGTCCTGGTTTGACTTTAACGATGGATGCAGACACGCAGGTGCCAACTAGAATGAGATTCTTCACATCAACGAAAATGCTTGTATCCTCGGAGTACTGGGTTGATAGAAGGGGCAGTGGAGACATTGGACACGCGGAATGTGGAAGACAAAGGCATGAAGAAGGTGGCTTAGCGACATGGATGGCTGGGGGAAATGTTGATAGGATTAAAGAATGATGATGGAGGTGTTCCCCTAATTGCAATGTTAGGCACAGGATATTTTTGTTTTGTTTACTTATAGAATTTAAATGAGGCTGGCACATTTTGAGTAGAGTGCATTTTAGTTTGATACTGTCAGATACAACTATGATTTTGTGATTGTTTTGTTTTAAAATTATCTATGGTTAAAGAGTTGTGGAAAGGCGTTAAGTTCATAAGGGGTGGTCTGTGCTAGTTACCTAAGTTCGTGTCAACTTGAAGATTTATAAAAGGACAGGAGTGGAGTCTAGCTTGTCAATCGGGTCACAGCATGGTGGTACCTCCTTGTGGGCATGGCCTTCTCATCAGGAAGGCCCTGGGAGCCTCTTCCTAACTCTCTGCCTTCATTCCTGCTGCCTGACCCCGATGGCTGCAAGAGCTCCGGTGATGTATACACAGCCATCAGATCCTCACGACTTTGCACCCACTGGCCTGTGATATTCCTGCATTCGCCATTGTTTCATGTGGCTTTGTGAGCCTAAAGAGGAACTTATGGACTCGTGTAGGCCTTAGGAACGTGAGTTTTCCCTGGCTGGGATTTTTTCCTGATATATAATGCTTCTCGATAGAAAGCTCTTTCTTATACCTACATGAGTGTTACTGGGTTTGGTTCTCTAGTCAACCTGGCCTAACATGCTCACTTTCATCTTTTTTTTTTTGGTAGAGCTCCTTAACTTTTCCTATTTATTCTGCTTAGCCTTATATATTATTCCCAAAATATATTAATGTAATGTATTTCAGGCTCAAAGAGATATACTTCTTTCAAGGAAACATTGGTAAAACAATATCCTACCTTGCTTTCTCTGTCTAGTGGGAAAAAAGTTTAAGCTGTGCACTCTCCAGGTGTCTATCCAAAATCATCCTTTATAAGGCTCTTTGTGAATTTTAAAATTACTTGACCCAGGAAGGGATTATTTGAAAATGACATATGCTACTCTAGGCAAGGAGAATTCTATGCAATTTATGATAAAGTAATTATACTATCATACAAATGAGATGTGTAATATGACCCATCAATAAAATATATTTATATATATACAACAAAAATTTTATGAGGGTTCTCGCTCTGATTTTTGGATTTCTACATCTTAGAATTCTCTGAGAATTATTTCATAGGTGTGGTACATTTCATTTTCCTTCAAGTAATTTGATTGCATTATAACTTAAGGTATATTCTCAGAGGAGATCTTACTCATTACTGTTCGTAGAGAGTAACTTATGGAATTATTTTCCGTTAAAATTCCCATACGGCATACCTTAATGAATAATATCTGAACGTCTTTTCCATATATATATATTTCAAATTGGTGCTCACTTTGCTTAAATTGGTTAGGCCCAGAATTGTTTTATTTGTAATTTTTGCTTTAATCTGTTTATCAATTTTATTTATTTATTTTACGTTAAAATATTTCCCAGTAGGCTAAAACTTTTAGACGATACTTTCTGATTGGAGCTACAAACCCCACAGTCTGCAGTTTGTATCCACCACTCAATCCCAGTGGGAAAGATGGAGAGAGACCTCTGTCCCTCTGAAGGTTTACAGTCTGGGAAAAAGAGGGAAGTCCTGCTCTGTTCTACAAGATCACTATGAGTCTGAATCAACTTGAGGGCTGTGAGTTTGTAGGAGGGATTTATTTATTTGTTTGTTTGTTTGTTTGTTTGTTTGTTTATTTGGTTATTTTAACCACAATTCATCCTGTTCCAGCTTTATCCTATTTCTTTTTTTCTATTCCAACAAGTAATTGCAGATCAGATCATTATGAACCATAAAATTTCCATTAGCTGATTTAGCGTATTGCACTGTGAAGCACAGGGTCAGCAGTTCAAACTCACCAACCCTTCATGAAAATAAAATGAGGCTTTCTGCTCCCATGAAGAGTTACAACCGACACCATGTTCAACCTTCATTCTGGTTTCAGTAATTCCTCTCAGTTACCTTGGCCTTGGTCACTCCCTGCGACGGATGAATCCCTCAGGACCAGCGGTGGGAGTGGCGACACCGGGAGGCAAGGGGTGTAGAAAGAGAGAACCGGTCTTGGGGATGTATGGGGAACCTCCTCTCTGGGAGATGGGCAAAGGGAAGGTGGGTGAGGGAAGACGCCGGGCAGTGTAAGGTAAGATAAAATAATTATTTATAAACTATTAAGGGTTCAGGGGAAAGGGGGGTGTGACCAAGCCCGCCTGCTCACGTGACCACGCTCACCTGCGCAAGTGACCTGAAAAAGAGTGCACGTGACTGTGCCCACCCGCGCATGGGACCATGCCCACCTGCGCACGTGACCCGCCAACCAGCACACGTGACCACGCCTGCCAGCGCGCGTGACCACACCCACCTGTGCACGTGACCAAACCCACCCGCGCACATATCCGCCCAAGCACGTGACCAAACTTACCCGCTCACGTGACCAATGGACCACTCCACGTGACCAGGCTCACCCGCACACGTGACCACGCCCACCTGCGCACGTGACCCGCCAACCAGCGCACGTGAACACACCAGAATGCGCACGTAACTGTGGGCACTTGCGCACGTGACCAGGCTGACCCGCGCATGTGACCACGCCCGCCTGCACACGTGACCCGCCAACAAGCGCACGTGACCACGCCCCCCAGCGCGCATGACCACGGGCGCCTGAGCACCTGACCACCCCAAACTGTGCACTTGAGTACGGGCACTTGCGCACGTGACCGTGCCCACCCGCGCACGTGACCATGCAAACCTCCGCACGTGACCACGCCCACTTGCTCACGTGACCAAACCCACCCGCGAACGTGACCAAGCGCACCTGTGCACGTGACCGTGCTCACCCGTGCACGTGACCGCCCAAGCACTTGACCAAACTCACCCGCGCACGTGACCCCTAGCACCACTCCACGTGACCAGCGTCACCAGCACACGTGACCACGCCCACCTGCGCACGTTAACCGCCAACCAGTGCACGTGACCACGCCCACCTGCGCACGTGACTGCGGGCACTTGCGCATGGGGCCACGCCACCCGTGCACGTGACGAGGCTGGCCCGCGCACATGACCACGCCCGCCTGCTCACCTGACCCGCCAACCAGCGCACGTGACCACGCCCACCTGCGCTTGTGACCACGGGCGCCTGCGCACGTGACTACCCCAAACTGTGCACGTGACTACGGGCACTTGCGCACGTTACCATGCCCACCCGCTTACGGGACCATGCCAACATCCGGACGTGACAACGCCCACCTGCTCCCGTGACCACACCCACCTGCGCACGTGACCACACCTACCGGTGCGCGTGACCATGCCTACCTACACACGTGACCACGCCAACCTCCGCCCGACCACGCCCGCCTGCGCACGTGACCAAGCCAACCAGTGCACGTGACCACGCCAATGTATTCACATTAATTTCATTATCAGTATGTTCATGCCATTCTATAAAATAATTCTAAAGATTAGCTAGCAATATTATTATTCATATTTTTCTGAACATTGCATGGGAAATTAACTTAGCAAAGCCTAGAAACTTCTAACTTCATAGCTTTTTTTAAAAAACTTACTCTGTCTTCTTTAGATGTCTACATCTTATTAGTGTTTTACTTCCCAGTACGAATACAAATGCACATAATCTCATGTCAACTTGAAGATTTATCAAAGTACAGGGTGCAGTGTAGCCTTCCAATTATGCCTAATGGTATCTCCTTGTGTGCGTGGCCTCCTGCTACGGCGAGTTCTGGGAACCTCCTCCTCTCTCTCTCTGGCTTCGGCTTCCTGTTGCCTGACCCTGGTGACTGCAAGACCTCTGGAGATGTGAACACGGCCATTCGATGCACAAGACTTTGCACCAACCCACCTGCGACATTCCTGCCGTCAGCAACAGTGCATGTGGCTTCATGAGTCTGGAGAAGAACTTATGGGCTAGTGTCAGATTTATGGACTTCAGTTGGACTGGGTTGGGATGTTTTCCTGATTCACAATTACTTCTTGATAGAAAGCTTTTTCTTACACCTATATGAATGTCACTGGATTTGTTTCTCTAGTCAACCTGGCCTTACACAATATGGTACCTAGGGAGTGGAATACTAGAGAAACAAATCATGAAGGCGGAGAGAGGATGTTTGCCTGACTTCTGCTTTCTGATAGTCTTTTCTCTTTGACTAGTTGGAGGTCAAATATAGTCCTGTATTTTACTTGTTCTCTTCTGGGAAGGACATGGGAAGTGAAGGTTCTGATGCCCAGAAGTGGTATTTGGTTATTTCTGTCTGAAATTTTGTAAAAATGAATGTGACCGGTGTAAATTTTGAGTTCAGGGGGCAA
The DNA here is from genome assembly GCF_050624435.1 of Tenrec ecaudatus. Lineage (NCBI taxonomy): Eukaryota > Metazoa > Chordata > Mammalia > Afrosoricida > Tenrecidae > Tenrec > Tenrec ecaudatus. Next base: position 213,334 of record NW_027459698.1, on the reverse strand, counting down.
AAATACCCTTCGAACTTTTCTGAGGCCAAGCTGGTTAGTCAAACTGGGTGACCAGAGGCCTGGTCCTAGCTTGGTGCCACCAGAGGCCTAAGACCATAATGCATGTGAATGGGATAGTTGACATCAGAAAGGATTCAATTGGAATGTTTTCAGAATGTATTTAGTATCTGACTGTATTAGGATTACATCGGTCTTTTCTATCTATTTTTATTGCTATAACGCATACTAGCAATGATTCGTGGAAAATATGAATAGAGCATCTGGCCACTGACACCTGTGGACCTTGTTCACAGGGAGTAGAGTTGCAAACACGAGCAGATTGCCTGGTCTCAAGTTTAAAGAGCTGTGGGAAGCTGAGCCAATGACATGACTTAGCACCGGGGGGGCGAAAGTGGGTGAGTATTTGTGACAGGGACTCTTGGTCAAAAGTCAAGACAGCCCATGGGCACCTGAGTGAGGCCAAGTGAGGTGGCCCACAATGAGTTGACCAAATGAAGGAAAGATTTTTGAGCTTGTGAATTGGTGGGCATCTTCCTGCTGACTTGATGGATGGCCTGTCCTGGTTTGACTTTAACGATGGATGCAGACACGCAGGTGCCAACTAGAATGAGATTCTTCACATCAACGAAAATGCTTGTATCCTCGGAGTACTGGGTTGATAGAAGGGGCAGTGGAGACATTGGACACGCGGAATGTGGAAGACAAAGGCATGAAGAAGGTGGCTTAGCGACATGGATGGCTGGGGGAAATGTTGATAGGATTAAAGAATGATGATGGAGGTGTTCCCCTAATTGCAATGTTAGGCACAGGATATTTTTGTTTTGTTTACTTATAGAATTTAAATGAGGCTGGCACATTTTGAGTAGAGTGCATTTTAGTTTGATACTGTCAGATACAACTATGATTTTGTGATTGTTTTGTTTTAAAATTATCTATGGTTAAAGAGTTGTGGAAAGGCGTTAAGTTCATAAGGGGTGGTCTGTGCTAGTTACCTAAGTTCGTGTCAACTTGAAGATTTATAAAAGGACAGGAGTGGAGTCTAGCTTGTCAATCGGGTCACAGCATGGTGGTACCTCCTTGTGGGCATGGCCTTCTCATCAGGAAGGCCCTGGGAGCCTCTTCCTAACTCTCTGCCTTCATTCCTGCTGCCTGACCCCGATGGCTGCAAGAGCTCCGGTGATGTATACACAGCCATCAGATCCTCACGACTTTGCACCCACTGGCCTGTGATATTCCTGCATTCGCCATTGTTTCATGTGGCTTTGTGAGCCTAAAGAGGAACTTATGGACTCGTGTAGGCCTTAGGAACGTGAGTTTTCCCTGGCTGGGATTTTTTCCTGATATATAATGCTTCTCGATAGAAAGCTCTTTCTTATACCTACATGAGTGTTACTGGGTTTGGTTCTCTAGTCAACCTGGCCTAACATGCTCACTTTCATCTTTTTTTTTTTTGGTAGAGCTCCTTAACTTTTCCTATTTATTCTGCTTAGCCTTATATATTATTCCCAAAATATATTAATGTAATGTATTTCAGGCTCAAAGAGATATACTTCTTTCAAGGAAACATTGGTAAAACAATATCCTACCTTGCTTTCTCTGTCTAGTGGGAAAAAAGTTTAAGCTGTGCACTCTCCAGGTGTCTATCCAAAATCATCCTTTATAAGGCTCTTTGTGAATTTTAAAATTACTTGACCCAGGAAGGGATTATTTGAAAATGACATATGCTACTCTAGGCAAGGAGAATTCTATGCAATTTATGATAAAGTAATTATACTATCATACAAATGAGATGTGTAATATGACCCATCAATAAAATATATTTATATATATACAACAAAAATTTTATGAGGGTTCTCGCTCTGATTTTTGGATTTCTACATCTTAGAATTCTCTGAGAATTATTTCATAGGTGTGGTACATTTCATTTTCCTTCAAGTAATTTGATTGCATTATAACTTAAGGTATATTCTCAGAGGAGATCTTACTCATTACTGTTCGTAGAGAGTAACTTATGGAATTATTTTCCGTTAATATTCCCATACGGCATACCTTAATGAATAATATCTGAACGTCTTTTCCATATATATATATATATATTTCAAATTGGTGCTCACTTTGCTTAAATTGGTTAGGCCCAGAATTGTTTTATTTGTAATTTTTGCTTTAATCTGTTTATCAATTTTATTTATTTATTTTACGTTAAAATATTTCCCAGTAGGCTAAAACTTTTAGACGATACTTTCTGATTGGAGCTACAAACCCCACAGTCTGCAGTTTGTATCCACCACTCAATCCCAGTGCGAAAGATGGAGAGAGACCTCTGTCCCTCTGAAGGTTTACAGTCTGGGAAAAAGAGGGAAGTCCTGCTCTGTTCTACAAGATCACTATGAGTCTGAATCAACTTGAGGGCTGTGAGTTTGTAGGAGGGATTTATCTATTTATTTATTTATTTATTTATTTGGTTATTTTAACCACAATTCATCCTGTTCCAGCTTTATCCTATTTCTTTTTTTCTATTCCAACAAGTAATTGCAGATCAGATCATTATGAACCATAAAATTTCCATTAGCTGATTTAGCGTATTGCACTGTGAAGCACAGGGTCAGCAGTTCAAACTCACCAACCCTTCATGAAAATAAAATGAGGCTTTCTGCTCCCATGAAGAGTTACAACCGACACCATGTTCAACCTTCATTCTGGTTTCAGTAATTCCTCTCAGTTACCTTGGCCTTGGTCACTCCCTGCGATGGATGAATCCCTCAGGACCAGCGGTGGGAGTGGCGACACCGGGAGGCAAGGGGTGTAGAAAGAGAGAACCGGTCTTGGGGATGTATGGGGAACCTCCTCTCTGGGAGATGGGCAAAGGGAAGGTGGGTGAGGGAAGACGCCGGGCAGTGTAAGGTAAGATAAAATAATTATTTATAAACTATTAAGGGTTCAGGGGAAAGGGGGGTGTGACCAAGCCCGCCTGCTCACTTGACCACGCTCACCTGCGCAAGTGACCTGAAAAAGAGTGCACGTGACTGTGCCCACCCGCGCATGGGACCATGCCCACCTGCGCACGTGACCCGCCAACCAGCACACGTGACCACGCCTGCCAGCGCGCGTGACCACACCCACCTGTGCACGTGACCAAACCCACCCGCGCACATATCCGCCCAAGCACGTGACCAAACTTACCCGCTCACGTGACCAATGGACCACTCCACGTGACCAGGCTCACCCGCACACGTGACCACGCCCACCTGCGCACGTGACCCGCCAACCAGCGCACGTGAACGCACCAGAATGCGCACGTAACTGTGGGCACTTGCGCACGTGACCAGGCTGACCCGCGCATGTGACCACGCCCGCCTGCACACGTGACCCGCCAACAAGCGCACGTGACCACGCCCCCCAGCGGGCATGACCACGGGCGCCTGAGCACCTGACCACCCCAAACTGTGCACTCGAGTACGGGCACTTGCGCACGTGATCGTGCCCACCCGCGCACGTGACCATGCAAACCTCCGCACGTGACCACGCCCACTTGCTCACGTGACCAAACCCACCCGCGAACGTGACCAAGCGCACCTGTGCACGTGACCGTGCTCACCCGTGCACGTGACCGCCCAAGCACTTGACCAAACTCACCCGCGCACGTGACCCCTAGCACCACTCCACGTGACCAGCGTCACCAGCACACGTGACCACGCCCACCTGCGCACGTTAACCGCCAACCAGTGCACGTGACCACGCCCACCTGCGCACGTGACTGCGGGCACTTGCGCATGGGGCCACGCCACCCGTGCACGTGACGAGGCTGGCCCGCGCACATGACCACGCCCGCCTGCTCACCTGACCCGCCAACCAGCGCACGTGACCACGCCCACCTGCGCTTGTGACCACGGGCGCCTGCGCACGTGACTACCCCAAACTGTGCACGTGACTACGGGCACTTGCGCACGTTACCATGCCCACTCGCTTACGGGACCATGCCAACATCCGGACGTGACAACGCCCACCTGCTCCCGTGACCACACCCACCTGCGCACGTGACCACACCTACCGGTGCGCGTGACCATGCCTACCTACACACGTGACCACGCCAACCTCCGCCCGACCACGCCCGCCTGCGCACGTGACCAAGCCAACCAGTGCACGTGACCACGCCAATGTATTCACATTAATTTCATTATCAGTATGTTCATGCCATTCTATAAAATAATTCTAAAGATTAGCTAGCAATATTATTATTCATATTTTTCTGAACATTGCATGGGAAATTAACTTAGCAAAGCCTAGAAACTTCTAACTTCATAGCTTTTTTTAAAACACTTACTCTGTCTTCTTTAGATGTCTACATCTTATTAGTGTTTTACTTCCCAGTACGAATACAAATGCACATAATCTCATGTCAACTTGAAGATTTATCAAAGTACAGGGTGCAGTGTAGCCTTCCAATTATGCCTAATGGTATCTCCTTGTGTGCGTGGCCTCCTGCTACGGCGAGTTCTGGGAACCTCCTCCTCTCTCTCTCTGGCTTCGGCTTCCTGTTGCCTGACCCTGGTGACTGCAAGACCTCTGGAGATGTGAACACGGCCATTCGATGCACAAGACTTTGCACCAACCCACCTGCGACATTCCTGCCGTCAGCAACAGTGCATGTGGCTTCATGAGTCTGGAGAAGAACTTATGGGCTAGTGTCAGATTTATGGACTTCAGTTGGACTGGGTTGGGATGTTTTCCTGATTCACAATTACTTCTTGATAGAAAGCTTTTTCTTACACCTATATGAATGTCACTGGATTTGTTTCTCTAGTCAACCTGGCCTTACACAATATGGTACCTAGGGAGTGGAATACTAGAGAAACAAATCATGAAGGCGGAGAGAGGATGTTTGCCTGACTTCTGCTTTCTGATAGTCTTTTCTCTTTGACTAGTTGGAGGTCAAATATAGTCCTGTATTTTACTTGTTCTCTTCTGGGAAGGACATGGGAAGTGAAGGTTCTGATGCCCAGAAGTGGTATTTGGTTATTTCTGTCTGAAATTTTGTAAAAATGAATGTGACCGGTGTAAATTTTGAGTTCAGGGGGCAAAAATACCCTTCGAACTTTTCTGAGGCCAAGCTGGTTAGTCAAACTGGGTGACCAGAGGCCTGGTCCTAGCTTGGTGCCACCAGAGGCCTAAGACCATAATGCATGTGAATGGGATAGTTGACATCAGAAAGGATTCAATTGGAATGTTTTCAGAATGTATTTAGTATCTGACTGTATTAGGATTACATCGGTCTTTTCTATCTATTTTTATTGCTATAACGCATACTAGCAATGATTCGTGGAAAATATGAATAGAGCATCTGGCCACTGACACCTGTGGACCTCGTTCACAGGGAGTAGAGTTGCAAACACGAGCAGATTGCCTGGTCTCAAGTTTAAAGAGCTGTGGGAAGCTGAGCCAATGACATGACTTAGCACCGGGGGGGCGAAAGTGGGTGAGTATTTGTGACAGGGACTCTTGGTCAAAAGTCAAGACAGCCCATGGGCACCTGAGTGAGGCCAAGTGAGGTGGCCCACAATGAGTTGACCAAATGAAGGAAAGATTTTTGAGCTTGTGAATTGGTGGGCATCTTCCTGCTGACTTGATGGATGGCCTGTCCTGGTTTGACTTTAACGATGGATGCAGACACGCAGGTGCCAACTAGAATGAGATTCTTCACATCAACGAAAATGCTTGTATCCTCGGAGTACTGGGTTGATAGAAGGGGCAGTGGAGACATTGGACACGCGGAATGTGGAAGACAAAGGCATGAAGAAGGTGGCTTAGCGACATGGATGGCTGGGGGAAATGTTGATAGGATTAAAGAATGATGATGGAGGTGTTCCCCTAATTGCAATGTTAGGCACAGGATATTTTTGTTTTGTTTACTTATAGAATTTAAATGAGGCTGGCACATTTTGAGTAGAGTGCATTTTAGTTTGATACTGTCAGATACAACTATGATTTTGTGATTGTTTTGTTTTAAAATTATCTATGGTTAAAGAGTTGTGGAAAGGCGTTAAGTTCATAAGGGGTGGTCTGTGCTAGTTACCTAAGTTCGTGTCAACTTGAAGATTTATAAAAGGACAGGAGTGGAGTCTAGCTTGTCAATCGGGTCACAGCATGGTGGTACCTCCTTGTGGGCATGGCCTTCTCATCAGGAAGGCCCTGGGAGCCTCTTCCTAACTCTCTGCCTTCATTCCTGCTGCCTGACCCCGATGGCTGCAAGAGCTCCGGTGATGTATACACAGCCATCAGATCCTCACGACTTTGCACCCACTGGCCTGTGATATTCCTGCATTCGCCATTGTTTCATGTGGCTTTGTGAGCCTAAAGAGGAACTTATGGACTCGTGTAGGCCTTAGGAACGTGAGTTTGCCCTGGCTGGGATTTTTTCCTGATATATAATGCTTCTCGATAGAAAGCTCTTTCTTATACCTACATGAGTGTTACTGGGTTTGGTTCTCTAGTCAACCTGGCCTAACATGCTCACTTTCATCTCTTTTTTTTTGGTAGAGCTCCTTAACTTTTCCTATTTATTCTGCTTAGCCTTATATATTATTCCCAAAATATATTAATGTAATGTATTTCAGGCTCAAAGAGATATACTTCTTTCAAGGAAACATTGGTAAAACAATATCCTACCTTGCTTTCTCTGTCTAGTGGGAAAAAAGTTTAAGCTGTGCACTCTCCAGGTGTCTATCCAAAATCATCCTTTATAAGGCTCTTTGTGAATTTTAAAATTACTTGACCCAGGAAGGGATTATTTGAAAATGACATATGCTACTCTAGGCAAGGAGAATTCTATGCAATTTATGATAAAGTAATTATACTATCATACAAATGAGATGTGTAATATGACCCATCAATAAAATATATTTATATATATACAACAAAAATTTTATGAGGGTTCTCGCTCTGATTTTTGGATTTCTACATCTTAGAATTCTCTGAGAATTATTTCGTAGGTGTGGTACATTTCATTTTCCTTCAAGTAATTTGATTGCATTATAACTTAAGGTATATTCTCAGAGGAGATCTTACTCATTACTGTTCGTAGAGAGTAACTTATGGAATTATTTTCCGTTAAAATTCCCATACGGCATACCTTAATGAATAATATCTGAACGTCTTTTCCATATATATATATTTCAAATTGGTGCTCACTTTGCTTAAATTGGTTAGGCCCAGAATTGTTTTATTTGTAATTTTTGCTTTAATCTGTTTATCAATTTTATTTATTTATTTTACGTTAAAATATTTCCCAGTAGGCTAAAACTTTTAGACGATACTTTCTGATTGGAGCTACAAACCCCACAGTCTGCAGTTTGTATCCACCACTCAATCCCAGTGGGAAAGATGGAGAGAGACCTCTGTCCCTCTGAAGGTTTACAGTCTGGGAAAAAGAGGGAAGTCCTGCTCTGTTCTACAAGATCACTATGAGTCTGAATCAACTTGAGGGCTGTGAGTTTGTAGGAGGGATTTATTTATTTATTTGTTTGTTTGTTTGTTTGTTTGTTTATTTGGTTATTTTAACCACAATTCATCCTGTTCCAGCTTTATCCTATTTCTTTTTTTCTATTCCAACAAGTAATTGCAGATCAGATCATTATGAACCATAAAATTTCCATTAGCTGATTTAGCGTATTGCACTGTGAAGCACAGGGTCAGCAGTTCAAACTCACCAACCCTTCATGAAAATAAAATGAGGCTTTCTGCTCCCATGAAGAGTTACAACCGACACCATGTTCAACCTTCATTCTGGTTTCAGTAATTCCTCTCAGTTACCTTGGCCTTGGTCACTCCCTGCGACGGATGAATCCCTCAGGACCAGCGGTGGGAGTGGCGACACCGGGAGGCAAGGGGTGTAGAAAGAGAGAACCGGTCTTGGGGATGTATGGGGAACCTCCTCTCTGGGAGATGGGCAAAGGGAAGGTGGGTGAGGGAAGACGCCGGGCAGTGTAAGGTAAGATAAAATAATTATTTATAAACTATTAAGGGTTCAGGGGAAAGGGGGGTGTGACCAAGCCCGCCTGCTCACGTGACCACGCTCACCTGCGCAAGTGACCTGAAAAAGAGTGCACGTGACTGTGCCCACCCGCGCATGGGACCATGCCCACCTGCGCACGTGACCCGCCAACCAGCACACGTGACCACGCCTGCCAGCGCGCGTGACCACACCCACCTGTGCACGTGACCAAACCCACCCGCGCACATATCCGCCCAAGCACGTGACCAAACTTACCCGCTCACGTGACCAATGGACCACTCCACGTGACCAGGCTCACCCGCACACGTGACCACGCCCACCTGCGCACGTGACCCGCCAACCAGCGCACGTGAACACACCAGAATGCGCACGTAACTGTGGGCACTTGCGCACGTGACCAGGCTGACCCGCGCATGTGACCACGCCCGCCTGCACACGTGACCCGCCAACAAGCGCACGTGACCACGCCCCCCAGCGCGCATGACCACGGGCGCCTGAGCACCTGACCACCCCAAACTGTGCACTCGAGTACGGGCACTTGCGCACGTGACCGTGCCCACCCGCGCACGTGACCATGCAAACCTCCGCACGTGACCACGCCCACTTGCTCACGTGACCAAACCCACCCGCGAACGTGACCAAGCGCACCTGTGCACGTGACCGTGCTCACCCGTGCACGTGACCGCCCAAGCACTTGACCAAACTCACCCGCGCACGTGACCCCTAGCACCACTCCACGTGACCAGCGTCACCAGCACACGTGACCACGCCCACCTGCGCACGTTAACCGCCAACCAGTGCACGTGACCACGCCCACCTGCGCACGTGACTGCGGGCACTTGCGCATGGGGCCACGCCACCCGTGCACGTGACGAGGCTGGCCCGCGCACATGACCACGCCCGCCTGCTCACCTGACCCGCCAACCAGCGCACGTGACCACGCCCACCTGCGCTTGTGACCACGGGCGCCTGCGCACGTGACTACCCCAAACTGTGCACGTGACTACGGGCACTTGCGCACGTTACCATGCCCACCCGCTTACGGGACCATGCCAACATCCGGACGTGACAACGCCCACCTGCTCCCGTGACCACACCCACCTGCGCACGTGACCACACCTACCGGTGCGCGTGACCATGCCTACCTACACACGTGACCACGCCAACCTCCGCCCGACCACGCCCGCCTGCGCACGTGACCAAGCCAACCAGTGCACGTGACCACGCCAATGTATTCACATTAATTTCATTATCAGTATGTTCATGCCATTCTATAAAATAATTCTAAAGATTAGCTAGCAATATTATTATTCATATTTTTCTGAACATTGCATGGGAAATTAACTTAGCAAAGCCTAGAAACTTCTAACTTCATAGCTTTTTTTAAAACACTTACTCTGTCTTCTTTAGATGTCTACATCTTATTAGTGTTTTACTTCCCAGTACGAATACAAATGCACATAATCTCATGTCAACTTGAAGATTTATCAAAGTACAGGGTGCAGTGTAGCCTTCCAATTATGCCTAATGGTATCTCCTTGTGTGCGTGGCCTCCTGCTACGGCGAGTTCTGGGAACCTCCTCCTCTCTCTCTCTGGCTTCGGCTTCCTGTTGCCTGACCCTGGTGACTGCAAGACCTCTGGAGATGTGAACACGGCCATTCGATGCACAAGACTTTGCACCAACCCACCTGCGACATTCCTGCCGTCAGCAACAGTGCATGTGGCTTCATGAGTCTGGAGAAGAACTTATGGGCTAGTGTCAGATTTATGGACTTCAGTTGGACTGGGTTGGGATGTTTTCCTGATTCACAATTACTTCTTGATAGAAAGCTTTTTCTTACACCTATATGAATGTCACTGGATTTGTTTCTCTAGTCAACCTGGCCTTACACAATATGGTACCTAGGGAGTGGAATACTAGAGAAACAAATCATGAAGGCGGAGAGAGGATGTTTGCCTGACTTCTGCTTTCTGATAGTCTTTTCTCTTTGACTAGTTGGAGGTCAAATATAGTCCTGTATTTTACTTGTTCTCTTCTGGGAAGGACATGGGAAGTGAAGGTTCTGATGCCCAGAAGTGGTATTTGGTTATTTCTGTCTGAAATTTTGTAAAAATGAATGTGACCGGTGTAAATTTTGAGTTCAGGGGGCAAAAATACCCTTCGAACTTTTCTGAGGCCAAGCTGGTTAGTCAAACTGGGTGACCAGAGGCCTGGTCCTAGCTTGGTGCCACCAGAGGCCTAAGACCATAATGCATGTGAATGGGATAGTTGACATCAGAAAGGATTCAATTGGAATGTTTTCAGAATGTATTTAGTATCTGACTGTATTAGGATTACATCGGTCTTTTCTATCTATTTTTATTGCTATAACGCATACTAGCAATGATTCGTGGAAAATATGAATAGAGCATCTGGCCACTGACACCTGTGGACCTTGTTCACAGGGAGTAGAGTTGCAAACACGAGCAGATTGCCTGGTCTCAAGTTTAAAGAGCTGTGGGAAGCTGAGCCAATGACATGACTTAGCACCTGGGGGGCGAAAGTGGGTGAGTATTTGTGACAGGGACTCTTGGTCAAAAGTCAAGACAGCCCATGGGCACCTGAGTGAGGCCAAGTGAGGTGGCCCACAATGAGTTGACCAAATGAAGGAAAGATTTTTGAGCTTGTGAATTGGTGGGCATCTTCCTGCTGACTTGATGGATGGCCTGTCCTGGTTTGACTTTAACGATGGATGCAGACACGCAGGTGCCAACTAGAATGAGATTCTTCACATCAACGAAAATGCTTGTATCCTCGGAGTACTGGGTTGATAGAAGGGGCAGTGGAGACATTGGACACGCGGAATGTGGAAGACAAAGGCATGAAGAAGGTGGCTTAGCGACATGGATGGCTGGGGGAAATGTTGATAGGATTAAAGAATGATGATGGAGGTGTTCCCCTAATTGCAATGTTAGGCACAGGATATTTTTGTTTTGTTTACTTATAGAATTTAAATGAGGCTGGCACATTTTGAGTAGAGTGCATTTTAGTTTGATACTGTCAGATACAACTATGATTTTGTGATTGTTTTGTTTTAAAATTATCTATGGTTAAAGAGTTGTGGAAAGGCGTTAAGTTCATAAGGGGTGGTCTGTGCTAGTTACCTAAGTTCGTGTCAACTTGAAGATTTATAAAAGGACAGGAGTGGAGTCTAGCTTGTCAATCGGGTCACAGCATGGTGGTACCTCCTTGTGGGCATGGCCTTCTCATCAGGAAGGCCCTGGGAGCCTCTTCCTAACTCTCTGCCTTCATTCCTGCTGCCTGACCCCGATGGCTGCAAGAGCTCCGGTGATGTATACACAGCCATCAGATCCTCACGACTTTGCACCCACTGGCCTGTGATATTCCTGCATTCGCCATTGTTTCATGTGGCTTTGTGAGCCTAAAGAGGAACTTATGGACTAGTGTAGGCCTTAGGAACGTGAGTTTGCCCTGGCTGGGATTTTTTCCTGATATATAATGCTTCTCGATAGAAAGCTCTTTCTTATACCTACATGAGTGTTACTGGGTTTGGTTCTCTAGTCAACCTGGCCTAACATGCTCACTTTCATCTCTTTTTTTTTGGTAGAGCTCCTTAACTTTTCCTATTTATTCTGCTTAGCCTTATATATTATTCCCAAAATATATTAATGTAATGTATTTCAGGCTCAAAGAGATATACTTCTTTCAAGGAAACATTGGTAAAACAATATCCTACCTTGCTTTCTCTGTCTAGTGGGAAAAAAGTTTAAGCTGTGCACTCTCCAGGTGTCTATCCAAAATCATCCTTTATAAGGCTCTTTGTGAATTTTAAAATTACTTGACCCAGGAAGGGATTATTTGAAAATGACATATGCTACTCTAGGCAAGGAGAATTCTATGCAATTTATGATAAAGTAATTATACTATCATACAAATGAGATGTGTAATATGACCCATCAATAAAATATATTTATATATATACAACAAAAATTTTATGAGGGTTCTCGCTCTGATTTTTGGATTTCTACATCTTAGAATTCTCTGAGAATTATTTCGTAGGTGTGGTACATTTCATTTTCCTTCAAGTAATTTGATTGCATTATAACTTAAGGTATATTCTCAGAGGAGATCTTACTCATTACTGTTCGTAGAGAGTAACTTATGGAATTATTTTCCGTTAAAATTCCCATACGGCATACCTTAATGAATAATATCTGAACGTCTTTTCCATATATATATATTTCAAATTGGTGCTCACTTTGCTTAAATTGGTTAGGCCCAGAATTGTTTTATTTGTAATTTTTGCTTTAATCTGTTTATCAATTTTATTTATTTATTTTACGTTAAAATATTTCCCAGTAGGCTAAAACTTTTAGACGATACTTTCTGATTGGAGCTACAAACCCCACAGTCTGCAGTTTGTATCCACCACTCAATCCCAGTGGGAAAGATGGAGAGAGACCTCTGTCCCTCTGAAGGTTTACAGTCTGGGAAAAAGAGGGAAGTCCTGCTCTGTTCTACAAGATCACTATGAGTCTGAATCAACTTGAGGGCTGTGAGTTTGTAGGAGGGATTTATTTATTTATTTATTTGTTTGTTTGTTTGTTTGTTTATTTGGTTATTTTAACCACAATTCATCCTGTTCCAGCTTTATCCTATTTCTTTTTTTCTATTCCAACAAGTAATTGCAGATCAGATCATTATGAACCATAAAATTTCCATTAGCTGATTTAGCGTATTGCACTGTGAAGCACAGGGTCAGCAGTTCAAACTCACCAACCCTTCATGAAAATAAAATGAGGCTTTCTGCTCCCATGAAGAGTTACAACCGACACCATGTTCAACCTTCATTCTGGTTTCAGTAATTCCTCTCAGTTACCTTGGCCTTGGTCACTCCCTGCGACGGATGAATCCCTCAGGACCAGCGGTGGGAGTGGCGACACCGGGAGGCAAGGGGTGTAGAAAGAGAGAACCGGTCTTGGGGATGTATGGGGAACCTCCTCTCTGGGAGATGGGCAAAGGGAAGGTGGGTGAGGGAAGACGCCGGGCAGTGTAAGGTAAGATAAAATAATTATTTATAAACTATTAAGGGTTCAGGGGAAAGGGGGGTGTGACCAAGCCCGCCTGCTCACGTGACCACGCTCACCTGCGCAAGTGACCTGAAAAAGAGTGCACGTGACTGTGCCCACCCGCGCATGGGACCATGCCCACCTGCGCACGTGACCCGCCAACCAGCACACGTGACCACGCCTGCCAGCGCGCGTGACCACACCCACCTGTGCACGTGACCAAACCCACCCGCGCACATATCCGCCCAAGCACGTGACCAAACTTACCCGCTCACGTGACCAATGGACCACTCCACGTGACCAGGCTCACCCGCACACGTGACCACGCCCACCTGCGCACGTGACCCGCCAACCAGCGCACGTGAACACACCAGAATGCGCACGTAACTGTGGGCACTTGCGCACGTGACCAGGCTGACCCGCGCATGTGACCACGCCCGCCTGCACACGTGACCCGCCAACAAGCGCACGTGACCACGCCCCCCAGCGCGCATGACCACGGGCGCCTGAGCACCTGACCACCCCAAACTGTGCACTCGAGTACGGGCACTTGCGCACGTGACCGTGCCCACCCGCGCACGTGACCATGCAAACCTCCGCACGTGACCACGCCCACTTGCTCACGTGACCAAACCCACCCGCGAACGTGACCAAGCGCACCTGTGCACGTGACCGTGCTCACCCGTGCACGTGACCGCCCAAGCACTTGACCAAACTCACCCGCGCACGTGACCCCTAGCACCACTCCACGTGACCAGCGTCACCAGCACACGTGACCACGCCCACCTGCGCACGTTAACCGCCAACCAGTGCACGTGACCACGCCCACCTGCGCACGTGACTGCGGGCACTTGCGCATGGGGCCACGCCACCCGCACGTGACGAGGCTGGCCCGCGCACATGACCACGCCCGCCTGCTCACCTGACCCGCCAACCAGCGCACGTGACCACGCCCACCTGCGCTTGTGACCACGGGCGCCTGCGCACGTGACTACCCCAAACTGTGCACGTGACTACGGGCACTTGCGCACGTTACCATGCCCACCCGCTTACGGGACCATGCCAACATCCGGACGTGACAACGCCCACCTGCTCCCGTGACCACACCCACCTGCGCACGTGACCACACCTACCGGTGCGCGTGACCATGCCTACCTACACACGTGACCACGCCAACCTCCGCCCGACCACGCCCGCCTGCGCACGTGACCAAGCCAACCAGTGCACGTGACCACGCCAATGTATTCACATTAATTTCATTATCAGTATGTTCATGCCATTCTATAAAATAATTCTAAAGATTAGCTAGCAATATTATTATTCATATTTTTCTGAACATTGCATGGGAAATTAACTTAGCAAAGCCTAGAAACTTCTAACTTCATAGCTTTTTTTAAAAAACTTACTCTGTCTTCTTTAGATGTCTACATCTTATTAGTGTTTTACTTCCCAGTACGAATACAAATGCACATAATCTCATGTCAACTTGAAGATTTATCAAAGTACAGGGTGCAGTGTAGCCTTCCAATTATGCCTAATGGTATCTCCTTGTGTGCGTGGCCTCCTGCTACGGCGAGTTCTGGGAACCTCCTCCTCTCTCTCTCTGGCTTCGGCTTCCTGTTGCCTGACCCTGGTGACTGCAAGACCTCTGGAGATGTGAACACGGCCATTCGATGCACAAGACTTTGCACCAACCCACCTGCGACATTCCTGCCGTCAGCAACAGTGCATGTGGCTTCATGAGTCTGGAGAAGAACTTATGGGCTAGTGTCAGATTTATGGACTTCAGTTGGACTGGGTTGGGATGTTTTCCTGATTCACAATTACTTCTTGATAGAAAGCTTTTTCTTACACCTATATGAATGTCACTGGATTTGTTTCTCTAGTCAACCTGGCCTTACACAATATGGTACCTAGGGAGTGGAATACTAGAGAAACAAATCATGAAGGCGGAGAGAGGATGTTTGCCTGACTTCTGCTTTCTGATAGTCTTTTCTCTTTGACTAGTTGGAGGTCAAATATAGTCCTGTATTTTACTTGTTCTCTTCTGGGAAGGACATGGGAAGTGAAGGTTCTGATGCCCAGAAGTGGTATTTGGTTATTTCTGTCTGAAATTTTGTAAAAATGAATGTGACCGGTGTAAATTTTGAGTTCAGGGGGCAAAAATACCCTTCGAACTTTTCTGAGGCCAAGCTGGTTAGTCAAACTGGGTGACCAGAGGCCTGGTCCTAGCTTGGTGCCACCAGAGGCCTAAGACCATAATGCATGTGAATGGGATAGTTGACATCAGAAAGGATTCAATTGGAATGTTTTCAGAATGTATTTAGTATCTGACTGTATTAGGATTACATCGGTCTTTTCTATCTATTTTTATTGCTATAACGCATACTAGCAATGATTCGTGGAAAATATGAATAGAGCATCTGGCCACTGACACCTGTGGACCTCGTTCACAGGGAGTAGAGTTGCAAACACGAGCAGATTGCCTGGTCTCAAGTTTAAAGAGCTGTGGGAAGCTGAGCCAATGACATGACTTAGCACCGGGGGGGCGAAAGTGGGTGAGTATTTGTGACAGGGACTCTTGGTCAAAAGTCAAGACAGCCCATGGGCACCTGAGTGAGGCCAAGTGAGGTGGCCCACAATGAGTTGACCAAATGAAGGAAAGATTTTTGAGCTTGTGAATTGGTGGGCATCTTCCTGCTGACTTGATGGATGGCCTGTCCTGGTTTGACTTTAACGATGGATGCAGACACGCAGGTGCCAACTAGAATGAGATTCTTCACATCAACGAAAATGCTTGTATCCTCGGAGTACTGGGTTGATAGAAGGGGCAGTGGAGACATTGGACACGCGGAATGTGGAAGACAAAGGCATGAAGAAGGTGGCTTAGCGACATGGATGGCTGGGGGAAATGTTGATAGGATTAAAGAATGATGATGGAGGTGTTCCCCTAATTGCAATGTTAGGCACAGGATATTTTTGTTTTGTTTACTTATAGAATTTAAATGAGGCTGGCACATTTTGAGTAGAGTGCATTTTAGTTTGATACTGTCAGATACAACTATGATTTTGTGATTGTTTTGTTTTAAAATTATCTATGGTTAAAGAGTTGTGGAAAGGCGTTAAGTTCATAAGGGGTGGTCTGTGCTAGTTACCTAAGTTCGTGTCAACTTGAAGATTTATAAAAGGACAGGAGTGGAGTCTAGCTTGTCAATCGGGTCACAGCATGGTGGTACCTCCTTGTGGGCATGGCCTTCTCATCAGGAAGGCCCTGGGAGCCTCTTCCTAACTCTCTGCCTTCATTCCTGCTGCCTGACCCCGATGGCTGCAAGAGCTCCGGTGATGTATACACAGCCATCAGATCCTCACGACTTTGCACCCACTGGCCTGTGATATTCCTGCATTCGCCATTGTTTCATGTGGCTTTGTGAGCCTAAAGAGGAACTTATGGACTAGTGTAGGCCTTAGGAACGTGAGTTTGCCCTGGCTGGGATTTTTTCCTGATATATAATGCTTCTCGATAGAAAGCTCTTTCTTATACCTACATGAGTGTTACTGGGTTTGGTTCTCTAGTCAACCTGGCCTAACATGCTCACTTTCATCTCTTTTTTTTTGGTAGAGCTCCTTAACTTTTCCTATTTATTCTGCTTAGCCTTATATATTATTCCCAAAATATATTAATGTAATGTATTTCAGGCTCAAAGAGATATACTTCTTTCAAGGAAACATTGGTAAAACAATATCCTACCTTGCTTTCTCTGTCTAGTGGGAAAAAAGTTTAAGCTGTGCACTCTCCAGGTGTCTATCCAAAATCATCCTTTATAAGGCTCTTTGTGAATTTTAAAATTACTTGACCCAGGAAGGGATTATTTGAAAATGACATATGCTACTCTAGGCAAGGAGAATTCTATGCAATTTATGATAAAGTAATTATACTATCATACAAATGAGATGTGTAATATGACCCATCAATAAAATATATTTATATATATACAACAAAAATTTTATGAGGGTTCTCGCTCTGATTTTTGGATTTCTACATCTTAGAATTCTCTGAGAATTATTTCATAGGTGTGGTACATTTCATTTTCCTTCAAGTAATTTGATTGCATTATAACTTAAGGTATATTCTCAGAGGAGATCTTACTCATTACTGTTCGTAGAGAGTAACTTATGGAATTATTTTCCGTTAAAATTCCCATACGGCATACCTTAATGAATAATATCTGAACGTCTTTTCCATATATATATATATATATTTCAAATTGGTGCTCACTTTGCTTAAATTGGTTAGGCCCAGAATTGTTTTATTTGTAATTTTTGCTTTAATCTGTTTATCAATTTTATTTATTTATTTTACGTTAAAATATTTCCCAGTAGGCTAAAACTTTTAGACGATACTTTCTGATTGGAGCTACAAACCCCACAGTCTGCAGTTTGTATCCACCACTCAATCCCAGTGGGAAAGATGGAGAGAGACCTCTGTCCCTCTGAAGGTTTACAGTCTGGGAAAAAGAGGGAAGTCCTGCTCTGTTCTACAAGATCACTATGAGTCTGAATCAACTTGAGGGCTGTGAGTTTGTAGGAGGGATTTATTTATTTATTTATTTGTTTGTTTGTTTGTTTATTTGGTTATTTTAACCACAATTCATCCTGTTCCAGCTTTATCCTATTTCTTTTTTTCTATTCCAACAAGTAATTGCAGATCAGATCATTATGAACCATAAAATTTCCATTAGCTGATTTAGCGTATTGCACTGTGAAGCACAGGGTCAGCAGTTCAAACTCACCAACCCTTCATGAAAATAAAATGAGGCTTTCTGCTCCCATGAAGAGTTACAACCGACACCATGTTCAACCTTCATTCTGGTTTCAGTAATTCCTCTCAGTTACCTTGGCCTTGGTCACTCCCTGCGACGGATGAATCCCTCAGGACCAGCGGTGGGAGTGGCGACACCGGGAGGCAAGGGGTGTAGAAAGAGAGAACCGGTCTTGGGGATGTATGGGGAACCTCCTCTCTGGGAGATGGGCAAAGGGAAGGTGGGTGAGGGAAGACGCCGGGCAGTGTAAGGTAAGATAAAATAATTATTTATAAACTATTAAGGGTTCAGGGGAAAGGGGGGTGTGACCAAGCCCGCCTGCTCACGTGACCACGCTCACCTGCGCAAGTGACCTGAAAAAGAGTGCCCGTGACTGTGCCCACCCGCGCATGGGACCATGCCCACCTGCGCACGTGACCCGCCAACCAGCACACGTGACCACGCCTGCCAGCGCGCGTGACCACACCCACCTGTGCACGTGACCAAACCCACCCGCGCACATATCCGCCCAAGCACGTGACCAAACTTACCCGCTCACGTGACCAATGGACCACTCCACGTGACCAGGCTCACCCGCACACGTGACCACGCCCACCTGCGCACGTGACCCGCCAACCAGCGCACGTGAACACACCAGAATGCGCACGTAACTGTGGGCACTTGCGCACGTGACCAGGCTGACCCGCGCATGTGACCACGCCCGCCTGCACACGTGACCCGCCAACAAGCGCACGTGACCACGCCCCCCAGCGCGCATGACCACGGGCGCCTGAGCACCTGACCACCCCAAACTGTGCACTCGAGTACGGGCACTTGCGCACGTGACCGTGCCCACCCGCGCACGTGACCATGCAAACCTCCGCACGTGACCACGCCCACTTGCTCACGTGACCAAACCCACCCGCGAACGTGACCAAGTGCACCTGTGCACGTGACCGTGCTCACCCGTGCACGTGACCGCCCAAGCACTTGACCAAACTCACCCGCGCACGTGACCCCTAGCACCACTCCACGTGACCAGCGTCACCAGCACACGTGACCACGCCCACCTGCGCACGTTAACCGCCAACCAGTGCACGTGACCACGCCCACCTGCGCACGTGACTGCGGGCACTTGCGCATGGGGCCACGCCACCCGTGCACGTGACGAGGCTGGCCCGCGCACATGACCACGCCCGCCTGCTCACCTGACCCGCCAACCAGCGCACGTGACCACGCCCACCTGCGCTTGTGACCACGGGCGCCTGCGCACGTGACTACCCCAAACTGTGCACGTGACTACGGGCACTTGCGCACGTTACCATGCCCACCCGCTTACGGGACCATGCCAACATCCGGACGTGACAACGCCCACCTGCTCCCGTGACCACACCCACCTGCGCACGTGACCACACCTACCGGTGCGCGTGACCATGCCTACCTACACACGTGACCACGCCAACCTCCGCCCGACCACGCCCGCCTGCGCACGTGACCAAGCCAACCAGTGCACGTGACCATGCCAATGTATTCACATTAATTTCATTATCAGTATGTTCATGCCATTCTATAAAATAATTCTAAAGATTAGCTAGCAATATTATTATTCATATTTTTCTGAACATTGCATGGGAAATTAACTTAGCAAAGCCTAGAAACTTCTAACTTCATAGCTTTTTTTAAAAAACTTACTCTGTCTTCTTTAGATGTCTACATCTTATTAGTGTTTTACTTTCCAGTACGAATACAAATGCACATAATCTCATGTCAACTTGAAGATTTATCAAAGTACAGGGTGCAGTGTAGCCTTCCAATTATGCCTAATGGTATCTCCTTGTGTGCGTGGCCTCCTGCTACGGCGAGTTCTGGGAACCTCCTCCTCTCTCTCTCTGGCTTCGGCTTCCTGTTGCCTGACCCTGGTGACTGCAAGACCTCTGGAGATGTGAACACGGCCATTCGATGCACAAGACTTTGCACCAACCCACCTGCGACATTCCTGCCGTCAGCAACAGTGCATGTGGCTTCATGAGTCTGGAGAAGAACTTATGGGCTAGTGTCAGATTTATGGACTTCAGTTGGACTGGGTTGGGATGTTTTCCTGATTCACAATTACTTCTTGATAGAAAGCTTTTTCTTACACCTATATGAATGTCACTGGATTTGTTTCTCTAGTCAACCTGGCCTTACACAATATGGTACCTAGGGAGTGGAATACTAGAGAAACAAATCATGAAGGCGGAGAGAGGATGTTTGCCTGACTTCTGCTTTCTGATAGTCTTTTCTCTTTGACTAGTTGGAGGTCAAATATAGTCCTGTATTTTACTTGTTCTCTTCTGGGAAGGACATGGGAAGTGAAGGTTCTGATGCCCAGAAGTGGTATTTGGTTATTTCTGTCTGAAATTTTGTAAAAATGAATGTGACTGGTGTAAATTTTGAGTTCAGGGGGCAAAAATACCCTTCGAACTTTTCTGAGGCCAAGCTGGTTAGTCAAACTGGGTGACCAGAGGCCTGGTCCTAGCTTGGTGCCACCAGAGGCCTAAGACCATAATGCATGTGAATGGGATAGTTGACATCAGAAAGGATTCAATTGGAATGTTTTCAGAATGTATTTAGTATCTGACTGTATTAGGATTACATCGGTCTTTTCTATCTATTTTTATTGCTATAACGCATACTAGCAATGATTCGTGGAAAATATGAATAGAGCATCTGGCCACTGACACCTGTGGACCTTGTTCACAGGGAGTAGAGTTGCAAACACGAGCAGATTGCCTGGTCTCAAGTTTAAAGAGCTGTGGGAAGCTGAGCCAATGACATGACTTAGCACCGGGGGGGCGAAAGTGGGTGAGTATTTGTGACAGGGACTCTTGGTCAAAAGTCAAGACAGCCCATGGGCACCTGAGTGAGGCCAAGTGAGGTGGCCCACAATGAGTTGACCAAATGAAGGAAAGATTTTTGAGCTTGTGAATTGGTGGGCATCTTCCTGCTGACTTGATGGATGGCCTGTCCTGGTTTGACTTTAACGATGGATGTAGACACGCAGGTGCCAACTAGAATGAGATTCTTCACATCAACGAAAATGCTTGTATCCTCGGAGTACTGGGTTGATAGAAGGGGCAGTGGAGACATTGGACACGCGGAATGTGGAAGACAAAGGCATGAAGAAGGTGGCTTAGCGACATGGATGGTTGGGGGAAATGTTGATAGGATTAAAGAATGATGATGGAGGTGTTCCCCTAATTGCAATGTTAGGCACAGGATATTTTTGTTTTGTTTACTTATAGAATTTAAATGAGGCTGGCACATTTTGAGTAGAGTGCATTTTAGTTTGATACTGTCAGATACAACTATGATTTTGTGATTGTTTTGTTTTAAAATTATCTATGGTTAAAGAGTTGTGGAAAGGCGTTAAGTTCATAAGGGGTGGTCTGTGCTAGTTACCTAAGTTCGTGTCAACTTGAAGATTTATAAAAGGACAGGAGTGGAGTCTAGCTTGTCAATCGGGTCACAGCATGGTGGTACCTCCTTGTGGGCATGGCCTTCTCATCAGGAAGGCCCTGGGAGCCTCTTCCTAACTCTCTGCCTTCATTCCTGCTGCCTGACCCCGATGGCTGCAAGAGCTCCGGTGATGTATACACAGCCATCAGATCCTCACGACTTTGCACCCACTGGCCTGTGATATTCCTGCATTCGCCATTGTTTCATGTGGCTTTGTGAGCCTAAAGAGGAACTTATGGACTCGTGTAGGCCTTAGGAACGTGAGTTTGCCCTGGCTGGGATTTTTTCCTGATATATAATGCTTCTCGATAGAAAGCTCTTTCTTATACCTACATGAGTGTTACTGGGTTTGGTTCTCTAGTCAACCTGGCCTAACATGCTCACTTTCATCTTTTTTTTTTGGTAGAGCTCCTTAACTTTTCCTATTTATTCTGCTTAGCCTTATATATTATTCCCAAAATATATTAATGTAATGTATTTCAGGCTCAAAGAGATATACTTCTTTCAAGGAAACATTGGTAAAACAATATCCTACCTTGCTTTCTCTGTCTAGTGGGAAAAAAGTTTAAGCTGTGCACTCTCCAGGTGTCTATCCAAAATCATCCTTTATAAGGCTCTTTGTGAATTTTAAAATTACTTGACCCAGGAAGGGATTATTTGAAAATGACATATGCTACTCTAGGCAAGGAGAATTCTATGCAATTTATGATAAAGTAATTATACTATCATACAAATGAGATGTGTAATATGACCCATCAATAAAATATATTTATATATATACAACAAAAATTTTATGAGGGTTCTCGCTCTGATTTTTGGATTTCTACATCTTAGAATTCTCTGAGAATTATTTCATAGGTGTGGTACATTTCATTTTCCTTCAAGTAATTTGATTGCATTATAACTTAAGGTATATTCTCAGAGGAGATCTTACTCATTACTGTTCGTAGAGAGTAACTTATGGAATTATTTTCCGTTAAAATTCCCATACGGCATACCTTAATGAATAATATCTGAACGTCTTTTCCATATATATATATTTCAAATTGGTGCTCACTTTGCTTAAATTGGTTAGGCCCAGAATTGTTTTATTTGTAATTTTTGCTTTAATCTGTTTATCAATTTTATTTATTTATTTTACGTTAAAATATTTCCCAGTAGGCTAAAACTTTTAGACGATACTTTCTGATTGGAGCTACAAACCCCACAGTCTGCAGTTTGTATCCACCACTCAATCCCAGTGGGAAAGATGGAGAGAGACCTCTGTCCCTCTGAAGGTTTACAGTCTGGGAAAAAGAGGGAAGTCCTGCTCTGTTCTACAAGATCACTATGAGTCTGAATCAACTTGAGGGCTGTGAGTTTGTAGGAGGGATTTATCTATTTATTTATTTATTTATTTATTTATTTGGTTATTTTAACCACAATTCATCCTGTTCCAGCTTTATCCTATTTCTTTTTTTCTATTCCAACAAGTAATTGCAGATCAGATCATTATGAACCATAAAATTTCCATTAGCTGATTTAGCGTATTGCACTGTGAAGCACAGGGTCAGCAGTTCAAACTCACCAACCCTTCATGAAAATAAAATGAGGCTTTCTGCTCCCATGAAGAGTTACAACCGACACCATGTTCAACCTTCATTCTGGTTTCAGTAATTCCTCTCAGTTACCTTGGCCTTGGTCACTCCCTGCGACGGATGAATCCCTCAGGACCAGCGGTGGGAGTGGCGACACCGGGAGGCAAGGGGTGTAGAAAGAGAGAACCGGTCTTGGGGATGTATGGGGAACCTCCTCTCTGGGAGATGGGCAAAGGGAAGGTGGGTGAGGGAAGACGCCGGGCAGTGTAAGGTAAGATAAAATAATTATTTATAAACTATTAAGGGTTCAGGGGAAAGGGGGGTGTGACCAAGCCCGCCTGCTCACGTGACCACGCTCACCTGCGCAAGTGACCTGAAAAAGAGTGCACGTGACTGTGCCCACCCGCGCATGGGACCATGCCCACCTGCGCACGTGACCCGCCAACCAGCACACGTGACCACGCCTGCCAGCGCGCGTGACCACACCCACCTGTGCACGTGACCAAACCCACCCGCGCACATATCCGCCCAAGCACGTGACCAAACTTACCCGCTCACGTGACCAATGGACCACTCCACGTGACCAGGCTCACCCGCACACGTGACCACGCCCACCTGCGCACGTGACCCGCCAACCAGCGCACGTGAACACACCAGAATGCGCACGTAACTGTGGGCACTTGCGCACGTGACCAGGCTGACCCGCGCATGTGACCACGCCCGCCTGCACACGTGACCCGCCAACAAGCGCACGTGACCACGCCCCCCAGCGCACATGACCACGGGCGCCTGAGCACCTGACCACCCCAAACTGTGCACTCGAGTACGGGCACTTGCGCACGTGACCGTGCCCACCCGCGCACGTGACCATGCAAACCTCCGCACGTGACCACGCCCACTTGCTCACGTGACCAAACCCACCTGCGAACGTGACCAAGCGCACCTGTGCACGTGACCGTGCTCACCCGTGCACGTGACCGCCCAAGCACTTGACCAAACTCACCCGCGCACGTGACCCCTAGCACCACTCCACGTGACCAGCGTCACCAGCACACGTGACCACGCCCACCTGCGCACGTTAACCGCCAACCAGTGCACGTGACCACGCCCACCTGCGCACGTGACTGCGGGCACTTGCGCATGGGGCCACGCCACCCGTGCACGTGACGAGGCTGGCCCGCGCACATGACCACGCCCGCCTGCTCACCTGACCCGCCAACCAGCGCACGTGACCACGCCCACCTGCGCTTGTGACCACGGGCGCCTGCGCACGTGACTACCCCAAACTGTGCACGTGACTACGGGCACTTGCGCACGTTACCATGCCCACCCGCTTACGGGACCATGCCAACATCCGGACGTGACAACGCCCACCTGCTCCCGTGACCACACCCACCTGCGCACGTGACCACACCTACCGTGCGCGTGACCATGCCTACCTACACACGTGACCACGCCAACCTCCGCCCGACCACGCCCGCCTGCGCACGTGACCAAGCCAACCAGTGCACGTGACCACGCCAATGTATTCACATTAATTTCATTATCAGTATGTTCATGCCATTCTATAAAATAATTCTAAAGATTAGCTAGCAATATTATTATTCATATTTTTCTGAACATTGCATGGGAAATTAACTTAGCAAAGCCTAGAAACTTCTAACTTCATAGCTTTTTTTAAAAAACTTACTCTGTCTTCTTTAGATGTCTACATCTTATTAGTATTTTACTTCCCAGTACGAATACAAATGCACATAATCTCATGTCAACTTGAAGATTTATCAAAGTACAGGGTGCAGTGTAGCCTTCCAATTATGCCTAATGGTATCTCCTTGTGTGTGTGGCCTCCTGCTACGGCGAGTTCTGGGAACCTCCTCCTCTCTCTCTCTGGCTTCGGCTTCCTGTTGCCTGACCCTGGTGACTGCAAGACCTCTGGAGATGTGAACACGGCCATTCGATGCACAAGACTTTGCACCAAACCACCTGCGACATTCCTGCCGTCAGCAACAGTGCATGTGGCTTCATGAGTCTGGAGAAGAACTTATGGGCTAGTGTCAGATTTATGGACTTCAGTTGGACTGGGTTGGGATGTTTTCCTGATTCACAATTACTTCTTGATAGAAAGCTTTTTCTTACACCTATATGAATGTCACTGGATTTGTTTCTCTAGTCAACCTGGCCTTACACAATATGGTACCTAGGGAGTGGAATACTAGAGAAACAAATCATGAAGGCGGAGAGAGGATGTTTGCCTGACTTCTGCTTTCTGATAGTCTTTTCTCTTTGACTAGTTGGAGGTCAAATATAGTCCTGTATTTTACTTGTTCTCTTCTGGGAAGGACATGGGAAGTGAAGGTTCTGATGCCCAGAAGTGGTATTTGGTTATTTCTGTCTGAAATTTTGTAAAAATGAATGTGACCGGTGTAAATTTTGAGTTCAGGGGGCAAAAATACCCTTCGAACTTTTCTGAGGCCAAGCTGGTTAGTCAAACTGGGTGACCAGAGGCCTGGTCCTAGCTTGGTGCCACCAGAGGCCTAAGACCATAGTGCATGTGAATGGGATAGTTGACATCAGAAAGGATTCAATTGGAATGTTTTCAGAATGTATTTAGTATCTGACTGTATTAGGATTACATCGGTCTTTTCTATCTATTTTTATTGCTATAACGCATACTAGCAATGATTCGTGGAAAATATGAATAGAGCATCTGGCCACTGACACCTGTGGACCTCGTTCACAGGGAGTAGAGTTGCAAACACGAGCAGATTGCCTGGTCTCAAGTTTAAAGAGCTGTGGGAAGCTGAGCCAATGACATGACTTAGCACCGGGGGGGCGAAAGTGGGTGAGTATTTGTGACAGGGACTCTTGGTCAAAAGTCAAGACAGCCCATGGGCACCTGAGTGAGGCCAAGTGAGGTGGCCCACAATGAGTTGACCAAATGAAGGAAAGATTTTTGAGCTTGTGAATTGGTGGGCATCTTCCTGCTGACTTGATGGATGGCCTGTCCTGGTTTGACTTTAACGATGGATGCAGACACGCAGGTGCCAACTAGAATGAGATTCTTCACATCAACGAAAATGCTTGTATCCTCGGAGTACTGGGTTGATAGAAGGGGCAGTGGAGACATTGGACACGCGGAATGTGGAAGACAAAGGCATGAAGAAGGTGGCTTAGCGACATGGATGGCTGGGGGAAATGTTGATAGGATTAAAGAATGATGATGGAGGTGTTCCCCTAATTGCAATGTTAGGCACAGGATATTTTTGTTTTGTTTACTTATAGAATTTAAATGAGGCTGGCACATTTTGAGTAGAGTGCATTTTAGTTTGATACTGTCAGATACAACTATGATTTTGTGATTGTTTTGTTTTAAAATTATCTATGGTTAAAGAGTTGTGGAAAGGCGTTAAGTTCATAAGGGGTGGTCTGTGCTAGTTACCTAAGTTCGTGTCAACTTGAAGATTTATAAAAGGACAGGAGTGGAGTCTAGCTTGTCAATCGGGTCACAGCATGGTGGTACCTCCTTGTGGGCATGGCCTTCTCATCAGGAAGGCCCTGGGAGCCTCTTCCTAACTCTCTGCCTTCATTCCTGCTGCCTGACCCCGATGGCTGCAAGAGCTCCGGTGATGTATACACAGCCATCAGATCCTCACGACTTTGCACCCACTGGCCTGTGATATTCCTGCATTCGCCATTGTTTCATGTGGCTTTGTGAGCCTAAAGAGGAACTTATGGACTCGTGTAGGCCTTAGGAACGTGAGTTTGCCCTGGCTGGGATTTTTTCCTGATATATAATGCTTCTCGATAGAAAGCTCTTTCTTATACCTACATGAGTGTTACTGGGTTTGGTTCTCTAGTCAACCTGGCCTAACATGCTCACTTTCATCTTTTTTTTTTTGGTAGAGCTCCTTAACTTTTCCTATTTATTCTGCTTAGCCTTATATATTATTCCCAAAATATATTAATGTAATGTATTTCAGGCTCAAAGAGATATACTTCTTTCAAGGAAACATTGGTAAAACAATATCCTACCTTGCTTTCTCTGTCTAGTGGGAAAAAAGTTTAAGCTGTGCACTCTCCAGGTGTCTATCCAAAATCATCCTTTATAAGGCTCTTTGTGAATTTTAAAATTACTTGACCCAGGAAGGGATTATTTGAAAATGACATATGCTACTCTAGGCAAGGAGAATTCTATGCAATTTATGATAAAGTAATTATACTATCATACAAATGAGATGTGTAATATGACCCATCAATAAAATATATTTATATATATACAACAAAAATTTTATGAGGGTTCTCGCTCTGATTTTTGGATTTCTACATCTTAGAATTCTCTGAGAATTATTTCATAGGTGTGGTACATTTCATTTTCCTTCAAGTAATTTGATTGCATTATAACTTAAGGTATATTCTCAGAGGAGATCTTACTCATTACTGTTCGTAGAGAGTAACTTATGGAATTATTTTCCGTTAAAATTCCCATACGGCATACCTTAATGAATAATATCTGAACGTCTTTTCCATATATATATATTTCAAATTGGTGCTCACTTTGCTTAAATTGGTTAGGCCCAGAATTGTTTTATTTGTAATTTTTGCTTTAATCTGTTTATCAATTTTATTTATTTATTTTACGTTAAAATATTTCCCAGTAGGCTAAAACTTTTAGACGATACTTTCTGATTGGAGCTACAAAACCCACAGTCTGCAGTTTGTATCCACCACTCAATCCCAGTGCGAAAGATGGAGAGAGACCTCTGTCCCTCTGAAGGTTTACAGTCTGGGAAAAAGAGGGAAGTCCTGCTCTGTTCTACAAGATCACTATGAGTCTGAATCAACTTGAGGGCTGTGAGTTTGTAGGAGGGATTTATCTATTTATTTATTTATTTGTTTGTTTGTTTGTTTGTTTATTTGGTTATTTTAACCACAATTCATCCTGTTCCAGCTTTATCCTATTTCTTTTTTTCTATTCCAACAAGTAATTGCAGATCAGATCATTATGAACCATAAAATTTCCATTAGCTGATTTAGCGTATTGCACTGTGAAGCACAGGGTCAGCAGTTCAAACTCACCAACCCTTCATGAAAATAAAATGAGGCTTTCTGCTCCCATGAAGAGTTACAACCGACACCATGTTCAACCTTCATTCTGGTTTCAGTAATTCCTCTCAGTTACCTTGGCCTTGGTCACTCCCTGCGATGGATGAATCCCTCAGGACCAGCGGTGGGAGTGGCGACACCGGGAGGCAAGGGGTGTAGAAAGAGAGAACCGGTCTTGGGGATGTATGGGGAACCTCCTCTCTGGGAGATGGGCAAAGGGAAGGTGGGTGAGGGAAGATGCCGGGCAGTGTAAGGTAAGATAAAATAATTATTTATAAACTATTAAGGGTTCAGGGGAAAGGGGGGTGTGACCAAGCCCGCCTGCTCACTTGACCACGCTCACCTGCGCAAGTGACCTGAAAAAGAGTGCACGTGACTGTGCCCACCCGCGCATGGGACCATGCCCACCTGCGCACGTGACCCGCCAACCAGCACACGTGACCACGCCTGCCAGCGCGCGTGACCACACCCACCTGTGCACGTGACCAAACCCACCCGCGCACATATCCGCCCAAGCACGTAACCAAACTTACCCGCTCACGTGACCAATGGACCACTCCACGTGACCAGGCTCACCCGCACACGTGACCACGCCCACCTGCGCACGTGACCCGCCAACCAGCGCACGTGAACACACCAGAATGCGCACGTAACTGTGGGCACTTGCGCACGTGACCAGGCTGACCCGCGCATGTGACCACGCCCGCCTGCACACGTGACCCGCCAACAAGCGCACGTGACCACGCCCCCCAGCGCGCATGACCACGGGCGCCTGAGCACCTGACCACCCCAAACTGTGCACTCGAGTACGGGCACTTGCGCACGTGACCATGCCCACCCGCGCACGTGACCATGCAAACCTCCGCACGTGACCACGCCCACTTGCTCACGTGACCAAACCCACCCGCGAACGTGACCAAGCGCACCTGTGCACGTGACCGTGCTCACCCGTGCACGTGACCGCCCAAGCACTTGACCAAACTCACCCGCGCACGTGACCCCTAGCACCACTCCACGTGACCAGCGTCACCAGCACACGTGACCACGCCCACCTGCGCACGTTAACCGCCAACCAGTGCACGTGACCACGCCCACCTGCGCACGTGACTGCGGGCACTTGCGCATGGGGCCACGCCACCCGTGCACGTGACGAGGCTGGCCCGCGCACATGACCACGCCCGCCTGCTCACCTGACCCGCCAACCAGCGCACGTGACCACGCCCACCTGCGCTTGTGACCACGGGCGCCTGCGCACGTGACTACCCCAAACTGTGCACGTGACTACGGGCACTTGCGCACGTTACCATGCCCACCCGCTTACGGGACCATGCCAACATCCGGACGTGACAACGCCCACCTGCTCCCGTGACCACACCCACCTGCGCACGTGACCACACCTACCGGTGCGCGTGACCATGCCTACCTACACACGTGACCACGCCAACCTCCGCCCGACCACGCCCGCCTGCGCACGTGACCAAGCCAACCAGTGCACGTGACCACGCCAATGTATTCACATTAATTTCATTATCAGTATGTTCATGCCATTCTATAAAATAATTCTAAAGATTAGCTAGCAATATTATTATTCATATTTTTCTGAACATTGCATGGGAAATT
This sequence comes from Tenrec ecaudatus, assembly GCF_050624435.1. NCBI lineage: Eukaryota > Metazoa > Chordata > Mammalia > Afrosoricida > Tenrecidae > Tenrec > Tenrec ecaudatus. The sequence continues at coordinate 183,658 of NW_027459698.1, read as the reverse complement.
AACTTAGCAAAGCCTAGAAACTTCTAACTTCATAGCTTTTTTTAAAAAACTTACTCTGTCTTCTTTAGATGTCTACATCTTATTAGTATTTTACTTCCCAGTACAAATACAAATGCACATAATCTCATGTCAACTTGAAGATTTATCAAAGTACAGGGTGCAGTGTAGCCTTCCAATTATGCCTAATGGTATCTCCTTGTGTGCGTGGCCTCCTGCTACGGCGAGTTCTGGGAACCTCCTCCTCTCTCTCTCTGGCTTCGGCTTCCTGTTGCCTGACCCTGGTGACTGCAAGACCTCTGGAGATGTGAACACGGCCATTCGATGCACAAGACTTTGCACCAACCCACCTGCGACATTCCTGCCGTCAGCAACAGTGCATGTGGCTTCATGAGTCTAGAGAAGAACTTATGGGCTAGTGTCAGATTTATGGACTTCAGTTGGACTGGGTTGGGATGTTTTCCTGATTCACAATTACTTCTTGATAGAAAGCTTTTTCTTACACCTATATGAATGTCACTGGATTTGTTTCTCTAGTCAACCTGGCCTTACACAATATGGTACCTAGGGAGTGGAATACTAGAGAAACAAATCATGAAGGCGGAGAGAGGATGTTTGCCTGACTTCTGCTTTCTGATAGTCTTTTCTCTTTGACTAGTTGGAGGTCAAATATAGTCCTGTATTTTACTTGTTCTCTTCTGGGAAGGACATGGGAAGTGAAGGTTCTGATGCCCAGAAGTGGTATTTGGTTATTTCTGTCTGAAATTTTGTAAAAATGAATGTGACCGGTGTAAATTTTGAGTTCAGGGGGCAAAAATACCCTTCGAACTTTTCTGAGGCCAAGCTGGTTAGTCAAACTGGGTGACCAGAGGCCTGGTCCTAGCTTGGTGCCACCAGAGGCCTAAGACCATAATGCATGTGAATGGGATAGTTGACATCAGAAAGGATTCAATTGGAATGTTTTCAGAATGTATTTAGTATCTGACTGTATTAGGATTACATCGGTCTTTTCTATCTATTTTTATTGCTATAACGCATACTAGCAATGATTCGTGGAAAATATGAATAGAGCATCTGGCCACTGACACCTGTGGACCTCGTTCACAGGGAGTAGAGTTGCAAACACGAGCAGATTGCCTGGTCTCAAGTTTAAAGAGCTGTGGGAAGCTGAGCCAATGACATGACTTAGCACCGGGGGGGCGAAAGTGGGTGAGTATTTGTGACAGGGACTCTTGGTCAAAAGTCAAGACAGCCCATGGGCACCTGAGTGAGGCCAAGTGAGGTGGCCCACAATGAGTTGACCAAATGAAGGAAAGATTTTTGAGCTTGTGAATTGGTGGGCATCTTCCTGCTGACTTGATGGATGGCCTGTCCTGGTTTGACTTTAACGATGGATGCAGACACGCAGGTGCCAACTAGAATGAGATTCTTCACATCAACGAAAATGCTTGTATCCTCGGAGTACTGGGTTGATAGAAGGGGCAGTGGAGACATTGGACACGCGGAATGTGGAAGACAAAGGCATGAAGAAGGTGGCTTAGCGACATGGATGGCTGGGGGAAATGTTGATAGGATTAAAGAATGATGATGGAGGTGTTCCCCTAATTGCAATGTTAGGCACAGGATATTTTTGTTTTGTTTACTTATAGAATTTAAATGAGGCTGGCACATTTTGAGTAGAGTGCATTTTAGTTTGATACTGTCAGATACAACTATGATTTTGTGATTGTTTTGTTTTAAAATTATCTATGGTTAAAGAGTTGTGGAAAGGCGTTAAGTTCATAAGGGGTGGTCTGTGCTAGTTACCTAAGTTCGTGTCAACTTGAAGATTTATAAAAGGACAGGAGTGGAGTCTAGCTTGTCAATCGGGTCACAGCATGGTGGTACCTCCTTGTGGGCATGGCCTTCTCATCAGGAAGGCCCTGGGAGCCTCTTCCTAACTCTCTGCCTTCATTCCTGCTGCCTGACCCCGATGGCTGCAAGAGCTCCGGTGATGTATACACAGCCATCAGATCCTCACGACTTTGCACCCACTGGCCTGTGATATTCCTGCATTCGCCATTGTTTCATGTGGCTTTGTGAGCCTAAAGAGGAACTTATGGACTAGTGTAGGCCTTAGGAACGTGAGTTTGCCCTGGCTGGGATTTTTTCCTGATATATAATGCTTCTCGATAGAAAGCTCTTTCTTATACCTACATGAGTGTTACTGGGTTTGGTTCTCTAGTCAACCTGGCCTAACATGCTCACTTTCATCTTTTTTTTTTGGTAGAGCTCCTTAACTTTTCCTATTTATTCTGCTTAGCCTTATATATTATTCCCAAAATATATTAATGTAATGTATTTCAGGCTCAAAGAGATATACTTCTTTCAAGGAAACATTGGTAAAACAATATCCTACCTTGCTTTCTCTGTCTAGTGGGAAAAAAGTTTAAGCTGTGCACTCTCCAGGTGTCTATCCAAAATCATCCTTTATAAGGCTCTTTGTGAATTTTAAAATTACTTGACCCAGGAAGGGATTATTTGAAAATGACATATGCTACTCTAGGCAAGGAGAATTCTATGCAATTTATGATAAAGTAATTATACTATCATACAAATGAGATGTGTAATATGACCCATCAATAAAATATATTTATATATATACAACAAAAATTTTATGAGGGTTCTCGCTCTGATTTTTGGATTTCTACATCTTAGAATTCTCTGAGAATTATTTCGTAGGTGTGGTACATTTCATTTTCCTTCAAGTAATTTGATTGCATTATAACTTAAGGTATATTCTCAGAGGAGATCTTACTCATTACTGTTCGTAGAGAGTAACTTATGGAATTATTTTCCGTTAAAATTCCCATACGGCATACCTTAATGAATAATATCTGAACGTCTTTTCCATATATATATATTTCAAATTGGTGCTCACTTTGCTTAAATTGGTTAGGCCCAGAATTGTTTTATTTGTAATTTTTGCTTTAATCTGTTTATCAATTTTATTTATTTATTTTACGTTAAAATATTTCCCAGTAGGCTAAAACTTTTAGACGATACTTTCTGATTGGAGCTACAAACCCCACAGTCTGCAGTTTGTATCCACCACTCAATCCCAGTGGGAAAGATGGAGAGAGACCTCTGTCCCTCTGAAGGTTTACAGTCTGGGAAAAAGAGGGAAGTCCTGCTCTGTTCTACAAGATCACTATGAGTCTGAATCAACTTGAGGGCTGTGAGTTTGTAGGAGGGATTTATTTATTTATTTGTTTGTTTGTTTGTTTGTTTATTTGGTTATTTTAACCACAATTCATCCTGTTCCAGCTTTATCCTATTTCTTTTTTTCTATTCCAACAAGTAATTGCAGATCAGATCATTATGAACCATAAAATTTCCATTAGCTGATTTAGCGTATTGCACTGTGAAGCACAGGGTCAGCAGTTCAAACTCACCAACCCTTCATGAAAATAAAATGAGGCTTTCTGCTCCCATGAAGAGTTACAACCGACACCATGTTCAACCTTCATTCTGGTTTCAGTAATTCCTCTCAGTTACCTTGGCCTTGGTCACTCCCTGCGACGGATGAATCCCTCAGGACCAGCGGTGGGAGTGGCGACACCGGGAGGCAAGGGGTGTAGAAAGAGAGAACCGGTCTTGGGGATGTATGGGGAACCTCCTCTCTGGGAGATGGGCAAAGGGAAGGTGGGTGAGGGAAGACGCCGGGCAGTGTAAGGTAAGATAAAATAATTATTTATAAACTATTAAGGGTTCAGGGGAAAGAAAAGTGTGACCAAGCCCGCCTGCTCACGTGACCACGCTCACCTGCGCAAGTGACCTGAAAAAGAGTGCACGTGACTGTGCCCACCCGCGCATGGGACCATGCCCACCTGCGCACGTGACCCGCCAACCAGCACACGTGACCACGCCTGCCAGCGCGCGTGACCACACCCACCTGTGCACGTGACCAAACCCACCCGCGCACATATCCGCCCAAGCACGTGACCAAACTTACCCGCTCACGTGACCAATGGACCACTCCACGTGACCAGGCTCACCCGCACACGTGACCACGCCCACCTGCGCACGTGACCCGCCAACCAGCGCACGTGAACACACCAGAATGCGCACGTAACTGTGGGCACTTGCGCACGTGACCAGGCTGACCCGCGCATGTGACCACGCCCGCCTGCACACGTGACCCGCCAACAAGCGCACGTGACCACGCCCCCCAGCGCGCATGACCACGGGCGCCTGAGCACCTGACCACCCCAAACTGTGCACTCGAGTACGGGCACTTGCGCACGTGACCGTGCCCACCCGCGCACGTGACCATGCAAACCTCCGCACGTGACCACGCCCACTTGCTCACGTGACCAAACCCACCCGCGAACGTGACCAAGCGCACCTGTGCACGTGACCGTGCTCACCCGTGCACGTGACCGCCCAAGCACTTGACCAAACTCACCCGCGCACGTGACCCCTAGCACCACTCCACGTGACCAGCGTCACCAGCACACGTGACCACGCCCACCTGCGCACGTTAACCGCCAACCAGTGCACGTGACCACGCCCACCTGCGCACGTGACTGTGGGCACTTGCGCATGGGGCCACGCCACCCGTGCACGTGACGAGGCTGGCCCGCGCACATGACCACGCCCGCCTGCTCACCTGACCCGCCAACCAGCGCACGTGACCACGCCCACCTGCGCTTGTGACCACGGGCGCCTGCGCACGTGACTACCCCAAACTGTGCACGTGACTACGGGCACTTGCGCACGTTACCATGCCCACCCGCTTACGGGACCATGCCAACATCCGGACGTGACAACGCCCACCTGCTCCCGTGACCACACCCACCTGCGCACGTGACCACACCTACCGGTGCGCGTGACCATGCCTACCTACACACGTGACCACGCCAACCTCCGCCCGACCACGCCCGCCTGCGCACGTGACCAAGCCAACCAGTGCACGTGACCACGCCAATGTATTCACATTAATTTCATTATCAGTATGTTCATGCCATTCTATAAAATAATTCTAAAGATTAGCTAGCAATATTATTATTCATATTTTTCTGAACATTGCATGGGAAATTAACTTAGCAAAGCCTAGAAACTTCTAACTTCATAGCTTTTTTTAAAAAACTTACTCTGTCTTCTTTAGATGTCTACATCTTATTAGTATTTTACTTCCCAGTACGAATACAAATGCACATAATCTCATGTCAACTTGAAGATTTATCAAAGTACAGGGTGCAGTGTAGCCTTCCAATTATGCCTAATGGTATCTCCTTGTGTGCGTGGCCTCCTGCTACGGCGAGTTCTGGGAACCTCCTCCTCTCTCTCTCTGGCTTCGGCTTCCTGTTGCCTGACCCTGGTGACTGCAAGACCTCTGGAGATGTGAACACGGCCATTCGATGCACAAGACTTTGCACCAACCCACCTGCGACATTCCTGCCGTCAGCAACAGTGCATGTGGCTTCATGAGTCTGGAGAAGAACTTATGGGCTAGTGTCAGATTTATGGACTTCAGTTGGACTGGGTTGGGATGTTTTCCTGATTCACAATTACTTCTTGATAGAAAGCTTTTTCTTACACCTATATGAATGTCACTGGATTTGTTTCTCTAGTCAACCTGGCCTTACACAATATGGTACCTAGGGAGTGGAATACTAGAGAAACAAATCATGAAGGCGGAGAGAGGATGTTTGCCTGACTTCTGCTTTCTGATAGTCTTTTCTCTTTGACTAGTTGGAGGTCAAATATAGTCCTGTATTTTACTTGTTCTCTTCTGGGAAGGACATGGGAAGTGAAGGTTCTGATGCCCAGAAGTGGTATTTGGTTATTTCTGTCTGAAATTTTGTAAAAATGAATGTGACCGGTGTAAATTTTGAGTTCAGGGGGCAAAAATACCCTTCGAACTTTTCTGAGGCCAAGCTGGTTAGTCAAACTGGGTGACCAGAGGCCTGGTCCTAGCTTGGTGCCACCAGAGGCCTAAGACCATAATGCATGTGAATGGGATAGTTGACATCAGAAAGGATTCAATTGGAATGTTTTCAGAATGTATTTAGTATCTGACTGTATTAGGATTACATCGGTCTTTTCTATCTATTTTTATTGCTATAACGCATACTAGCAATGATTCGTGGAAAATATGAATAGAGCATCTGGCCACTGACACCTGTGGACCTCGTTCACAGGGAGTAGAGTTGCAAACACGAGCAGATTGCCTGGTCTCAAGTTTAAAGAGCTGTGGGAAGCTGAGCCAATGACATGACTTAGCACCGGGGGGGCGAAAGTGGGTGAGTATTTGTGACAGGGACTCTTGGTCAAAAGTCAAGACAGCCCATGGGCACCTGAGTGAGGCCAAGTGAGGTGGCCCACAATGAGTTGACCAAATGAAGGAAAGATTTTTGAGCTTGTGAATTGGTGGGCATCTTCCTGCTGACTTGATGGATGGCCTGTCCTGGTTTGACTTTAACGATGGATGCAGACACGCAGGTGCCAACTAGAATGAGATTCTTCATATCAACGAAAATGCTTGTATCCTCGGAGTACTGGGTTGATAGAAGGGGCAGTGGAGACATTGGACACGCGGAATGTGGAAGACAAAGGCATGAAGAAGGTGGCTTAGCGACATGGATGGCTGGGGGAAATGTTGATAGGATTAAAGAATGATGATGGAGGTGTTCCCCTAATTGCAATGTTAGGCACAGGATATTTTTGTTTTGTTTACTTATAGAATTTAAATGAGGCTGGCACATTTTGAGTAGAGTGCATTTTAGTTTGATACTGTCAGATACAACTATGATTTTGTGATTGTTTTGTTTTAAAATTATCTATGGTTAAAGAGTTGTGGAAAGGCGTTAAGTTCATAAGGGGTGGTCTGTGCTAGTTACCTAAGTTCGTGTCAACTTGAAGATTTATAAAAGGACAGGAGTGGAGTCTAGCTTGTCAATCGGGTCACAGCATGGTGGTACCTCCTTGTGGGCATGGCCTTCTCATCAGGAAGGCCCTGGGAGCCTCTTCCTAACTCTCTGCCTTCATTCCTGCTGCCTGACCCCGATGGCTGCAAGAGCTCCGGTGATGTATACACAGCCATCAGATCCTCACGACTTTGCACCCACTGGCCTGTGATATTCCTGCATTCGCCATTGTTTCATGTGGCTTTGTGAGCCTAAAGAGGAACTTATGGACTAGTGTAGGCCTTAGGAACGTGAGTTTGCCCTGGCTGGGATTTTTTCTTGATATATAATGCTTCTCGATAGAAAGCTCTTTCTTATACCTACATGAGTGTTACTGGGTTTGGTTCTCTAGTCAACCTGGCCTAACATGCTCACTTTCATCTTTTTTTTTTTGGTAGAGCTCCTTAACTTTTCCTATTTATTCTGCTTAGCCTTATATATTATTCCCAAAATATATTAATGTAATGTATTTCAGGCTCAAAGAGATATACTTCTTTCAAGGAAACATTGGTAAAACAATATCCTACCTTGCTTTCTCTGTCTAGTGGGAAAAAAGTTTAAGCTGTGCACTCTCCAGGTGTCTATCCAAAATCATCCTTTATAAGGCTCTTTGTGAATTTTAAAATTACTTGACCCAGGAAGGGATTATTTGAAAATGACATATGCTACTCTAGGCAAGGAGAATTCTATGCAATTTATGATAAAGTAATTATACTATCATACAAATGAGATGTGTAATATGACCCATCAATAAAATATATTTATATATGTACAACAAAAATTTTATGAGGGTTCTCGCTCTGATTTTTGGATTTCTACATCTTAGAATTCTCTGAGAATTATTTCATAGGTGTGGTACATTTCATTTTCCTTCAAGTAATTTGATTGCATTATAACTTAAGGTATATTCTCAGAGGAGATCTTACTCATTACTGTTCGTAGAGAGTAACTTATGGAATTATTTTCCGTTAAAATTCCCATACGGCATACCTTAATGAATAATATCTGAACGTCTTTTCCATATATATATATATTTCAAATTGGTGCTCACTTTGCTTAAATTGGTTAGGCCCAGAATTGTTTTATTTGTAATTTTTGCTTTAATCTGTTTATCAATTTTATTTATTTATTTTACGTTAAAATATTTCCCAGTAGGCTAAAACTTTTAGACGATACTTTCTGATTGGAGCTACAAACCCCACAGTCTGCAGTTTGTATCCACCACTCAATCCCAGTGGGAAAGATGGAGAGAGACCTCTGTCCCTCTGAAGGTTTACAGTCTGGGAAAAAGAGGGAAGTCCTGCTCTGTTCTACAAGATCACTATGAGTCTGAATCAACTTGAGGGCTGTGAGTTTGTAGGAGGGATTTATTTATTTATTTATTTATTTATTTGGTTATTTTAACCACAATTCATCCTGTTCCAGCTTTATCCTATTTCTTTTTTTCTATTCCAACAAGTAATTGCAGATCAGATCATTATGAACCATAAAATTTCCATTAGCTGATTTAGCGTATTGCACTGTGAAGCACAGGGTCAGCAGTTCAAACTCACCAACCCTTCATGAAAATAAAATGAGGCTTTCTGCTCCCATGAAGAGTTACAACCGACACCATGTTCAACCTTCATTCTGGTTTCAGTAATTCCTCTCAGTTACCTTGGCCTTGGTCACTCCCTGCGACGGATGAATCCCTCAGGACCAGCGGTGGGAGTGGCGACACCGGGAGGCAAGGGGTGTAGAAAGAGAGAACCGGTCTTGGGGATGTATGGGGAACCTCCTCTCTGGGAGATGGGCAAAGGGAAGGTGGGTGAGGGAAGACGCCGGGCAGTGTAAGGTAAGATAAAATAATTATTTATAAACTATTAAGGGTTCAGGGGAAAGGGGGGTGTGACCAAGCCCGCCTGCTCACGTGACCACGCTCACCTGCGCAAGTGACCTGAAAAAGAGTGCACGTGACTGTGCCCACCCGCGCATGGGACCATGCCCACCTGCGCACGTGACCCGCCAACCAGCACACGTGACCACGCCTGCCAGCGCGCGTGACCACACCCACCTGTGCACGTGACCAAACCCACCCGCGCACATATCCGCCCAAGCACGTGACCAAACTTACCCGCTCACGTGACCAATGGACCACTCCACGTGACCAGGCTCACCCGCACACGTGACCACGCCCACCTGCGCACGTGACCCGCCAACCAGCGCACGTGAACACACCAGAATGCGCACGTAACTGTGGGCACTTGCGCACGTGACCAGGCTGACCCGCGCATGTGACCACGCCCGCCTGCACACGTGACCCGCCAACAAGCGCACGTGACCACGCCCCCCAGCGCGCATGACCACGGGCGCCTGAGCACCTGACCACCCCAAACTGTGCACTTGAGTACGGGCACTTGCGCACGTGACCATGCCCACCCGCGCACGTGACCATGCAAACCTCCGCACGTGACCACGCCCACTTGCTCACGTGACCAAACCCACCCGCGAACGTGACCAAGCGCACCTGTGCACGTGACCGTGCTCACCCGTGCACGTGACCGCCCAAGCACTTGACCAAACTCACCCGCGCACGTGACCCCTAGCACCACTCCACGTGACCAGCGTCACCAGCACACGTGACCACGCCCACCTGCGCACGTTAACCGCCAACCAGTGCACGTGACCACGCCCACCTGCGCACGTGACTGCGGGCACTTGCGCATGGGGCCACGCCACCCGTGCACGTGACGAGGCTGGCCCGCGCACATGACCACGCCCGCCTGCTCACCTGACCCGCCAACCAGCGCACGTGACCACGCCCACCTGCGCTTGTGACCACGGGCGCCTGCGCACGTGACTACCCCAAACAGTGCACGTGACTACGGGCACTTGCGCACGTTACCATGCCCACCCGCTTACGGGACCATGCCAACATCCGGACGTGACAACGCCCACCTGCTCCCGTGACCACACCCACCTGCGCACGTGACCACACCTACCGTGCGCGTGACCATGCCTACCTACACACGTGACCACGCCAACCTCCGCCCGACCACGCCCGCCTGCGCACGTGACCAAGCCAACCAGTGCACGTGACCACGCCAATGTATTCACATTAATTTCATTATCAGTATGTTCATGCCATTCTATAAAATAATTCTAAAGATTAGCTAGCAATATTATTATTCATATTTTTCTGAACATTGCATGGGAAATTAACTTAGCAAAGCCTAGAAACTTCTAACTTCATAGCTTTTTTTAAAAAACTTACTCTGTCTTCTTTAGATGTCTACATCTTATTAGTATTTTACTTCCCAGTACGAATACAAATGCACATAATCTCATGTCAACTTGAAGATTTATCAAAGTACAGGGTGCAGTGTAGCCTTCCAATTATGCCTAATGGTATCTCCTTGTGTGCGTGGCCTCCTGCTACGGCGAGTTCTGGGAACCTCCTCCTCTCTCTCTCTGGCTTCGGCTTCCTGTTGCCTGACCCTGGTGACTGCAAGACCTCTGGAGATGTGAACACGGCCATTCGATGCACAAGACTTTGCACCAACCCACCTGCGACATTCCTGCCGTCAGCAACAGTGCATGTGGCTTCATGAGTCTGGAGAAGAACTTATGGGCTAGTGTCAGATTTATGGACTTCAGTTGGACTGGGTTGGGATGTTTTCCTGATTCACAATTACTTCTTGATAGAAAGCTTTTTCTTACACCTATATGAATGTCACTGGATTTGTTTCTCTAGTCAACCTGGCCTTACACAATATGGTACCTAGGGAGTGGAATACTAGAGAAACAAATCATGAAGGCGGAGAGAGGATGTTTGCCTGACTTCTGCTTTCTGATAGTCTTTTCTCTTTGACTAGTTGGAGGTCAAATATAGTCCTGTATTTTACTTGTTCTCTTCTGGGAAGGACATGGGAAGTGAAGGTTCTGATGCCCAGAAGTGGTATTTGGTTATTTCTGTCTGAAATTTTGTAAAAATGAATGTGACCGGTGTAAATTTTGAGTTCAGGGGGCAAAAATACCCTTCGAACTTTTCTGAGGCCAAGCTGGTTAGTCAAACTGGGTGACCAGAGGCCTGGTCCTAGCTTGGTGCCACCAGAGGCCTAAGACCATAATGCATGTGAATGGGATAGTTGACATCAGAAAGGATTCAATTGGAATGTTTTCAGAATGTATTTAGTATCTGACTGTATTAGGATTACATCGGTCTTTTCTATCTATTTTTATTGCTATAACGCATACTAGCAATGATTCGTGGAAAATATGAATAGAGCATCTGGCCACTGACACCTGTGGACCTCGTTCACAGGGAGTAGAGTTGCAAACACGAGCAGATTGCCTGGTCTCAAGTTTAAAGAGCTGTGGGAAGCTGAGCCAATGACATGACTTAGCACCGGGGGGGGCGAAAGTGGGTGAGTATTTGTGACAGGGACTCTTGGTCAAAAGTCAAGACAGCCCATGGGCACCTGAGTGAGGCCAAGTGAGGTGGCCCACAATGAGTTGACCAAATGAAGGAAAGCTTTTTGAGCTTGTGAATTGGTGGGCATCTTCCTGCTGACTTGATGGATGGCCTGTCCTGGTTTGACTTTAACGATGGATGCAGACACGCAGGTGCCAACTAGAATGAGATTCTTCACATCAACGAAAATGCTTGTATCCTCGGAGTACTGGGTTGATAGAAGGGGCAGTGGAGACATTGGACACGCGGAATGTGGAAGACAAAGGCATGAAGAAGGTGGCTTAGCGACATGGATGGCTGGGGGAAATGTTGATAGGATTAAAGAATGATGATGGAGGTGTTCCCCTAATTGCAATGTTAGGCACAGGATATTTTTGTTTTGTTTACTTATAGAATTTAAATGAGGCTGGCACATTTTGAGTAGAGTGCATTTTAGTTTGATACTGTCAGATACAACTATGATTTTGTGATTGTTTTGTTTTAAAATTATCTATGGTTAAAGAGTTGTGGAAAGGCGTTAAGTTCATAAGGGGTGGTCTGTGCTAGTTACCTAAGTTCGTGTCAACTTGAAGATTTATAAAAGGACAGGAGTGGAGTCTAGCTTGTCAATCGGGTCACAGCATGGTGGTACCTCCTTGTGGGCATGGCCTTCTCATCAGGAAGGCCCTGGGAGCCTCTTCCTAACTGTCTGCCTTCATTCCTGCTGCCTGACCCCGATGGCTGCAAGAGCTCCGGTGATGTATACACAGCCATCAGATCCTCACGACTTTGCACCCACTGGCCTGTGACATTCCTGCATTCGCCATTGTTTCATGTGGCTTTGTGAGCCTAAAGAGGAACTTATGGACTAGTGTAGGCCTTAGGAACGTGAGTTTGCCCTGGCTGGGATTTTTTCCTGATATATAATGCTTCTCGATAGAAAGCTCTTTCTTATACCTACATGAGTGTTACTGGGTTTGGTTCTCTAGTCAACCTGGCCTAACATGCTCACTTTCATCTCTTTTTTTTTGGTAGAGCTCCTTAACTTTTCCTATTTATTCTGCTTAGCCTTATATATTATTCCCAAAATATATTAATGTAATGTATTTCAGGCTCAAAGAGATATACTTCTTTCAAGGAAACATTGGTAAAACAATATCCTACCTTGCTTTCTCTGTCTAGTGGAAAAAAAGTTTAAGCTGTGCACTCTCCAGGTGTCTATCCAAAATCATCCTTTATAAGGCTCTTTGTGAATTTTAAAATTACTTGACCCAGGAAGGGATTATTTGAAAATGACATATGCTACTCTAGGCAAGGAGAATTCTATGCAATTTATGATAAAGTAATTATACTATCATACAAATGAGATGTGTAATATGACCCATCAATAAAATATATTTATATATATACAACAAAAATTTTATGAGGGTTCTCGCTCTGATTTTTGGATTTCTACATCTTAGAATTCTCTGAGAATTATTTCATAGGTGTGGTACATTTCATTTTCCTTCAAGTAATTTGATTGCATTATAACTTAAGGTATATTCTCAGAGGAGATCTTACTCATTACTATTCGTAGAGAGTAACTTATGGAATTATTTTCCGTTAAAATTCCCATACGGCATACCTTAATGAATAATATCTGAACGTCTTTTCCATATATATATATTTCAAATTGGTGCTCACTTTGCTTAAATTGGTTAGGCCCAGAATTGTTTTATTTGTAATTTTTGCTTTAATCTGTTTATCAATTTTATTTATTTATTTTACGTTAAAATATTTCCCAGTAGGCTAAAACTTTTAGACGATACTTTCTGATTGGAGCTACAAACCCCACAGTCTGCAGTTTGTATCCACCACTCAATCCCAGTGGGAAAGATGGAGAGAGACCTCTGTCCCTCTGAAGGTTTACAGTCTGGGAAAAAGAGGGAAGTCCTGCTCTGTTCTACAAGATCACTATGAGTCTGAATCAACTTGAGGGCTGTGAGTTTGTAGGAGGGATTTATTTATTTATTTATTTGTTTGTTTGTTTGTTTATTTGGTTATTTTAACCACAATTCATCCTGTTCCAGCTTTATCCTATTTCTTTTTTTCTATTCCAACAAGTAATTGCAGATCAGATCATTATGAACCATAAAATTTCCATTAGCTGATTTAGCGTATTGCACTGTGAAGCACAGGGTCAGCAGTTCAAACTCACCAACCCTTCATGAAAATAAAATGAGGCTTTCTGCTCCCATGAAGAGTTACAACCGACACCATGTTCAACCTTCATTCTGGTTTCAGTAATTCCTCTCAGTTACCTTGGCCTTGGTCACTCCCTGCGACGGATGAATCCCTCAGGACCAGCGGTGGGAGTGGCGACACCGGGAGGCAAGGGGTGTAGAAAGAGAGAACCGGTCTTGGGGATGTATGGGGAACCTCCTCTCTGGGAGATGGGCAAAGGGAAGGTGGGTGAGGGAAGACGCCGGGCAGTGTAAGGTAAGATAAAATAATTATTTATAAACTATTAAGGGTTCAGGGGAAAGGGGGGTGTGACCAAGCCCGCCTGCTCACTTGACCACGCTCACCTGCGCAAGTGACCTGAAAAAGAGTGCACGTGACTGTGCCCACCCGCGCATGGGACCATGCCCACCTGCGCACGTGACCCGCCAACCAGCACACGTGACCACGCCTGCCAGCGCGCGTGACCACACCCACCTGTGCACGTGACCAAACCCACCCGCGCACATATCCGCCCAAGCACGTGACCAAACTTACCCGCTCACGTGACCAATGGACCACTCCACGTGACCAGGCTCACCCGCACACGTGACCACGCCCACCTGCGCACGTGACCCGCCAACCAGCGCACGTGAACACACCAGAATGCGCACGTAACTGTGGGCACTTGCGCACGTGACCAGGCTGACCCGCGCATGTGACCACGCCCGCCTGCACACGTGACCCGCCAACAAGCGCACGTGACCACGCCCCCCAGCGCGCATGACCACGGGCGCCTGAGCACCTGACCACCCCAAACTGTGCACTCGAGTACGGGCACTTGCGCACGTGACCATGCCCACCCGCGCACGTGACCATGCAAACCTCCGCACGTGACCACGCCCACTTGCTCACGTGACCAAACCCACCCGCGAACGTGACCAAGCGCACCTGTGCACGTGACCGTGCTCACCCGTGCACGTGACCGCCCAAGCACTTGACCAAACTCACCCGCGCACGTGACCCCTAGCACCACTCCACGTGACCAGCGTCACCAGCACACGTGACCACGCCCACCTGCGCACGTTAACCGCCAACCAGTGCACGTGACCACGCCCACCTGCGCACGTGACTGCGGGCACTTGCGCATGGGGCCACGCCACCCGTGCACGTGACGAGGCTGGCCCGCGCACATGACCACGCCCGCCTGCTCACCTGACCCGCCAACCAGCGCACGTGACCACGCCCACCTGCGCTTGTGACCACGGGCGCCTGCGCACGTGACTACCCCAAACTGTGCACGTGACTACGGGCACTTGCGCACGTTACCATGCCCACCCGCTTACGGGACCATGCCAACATCCGGACGTGACAACGCCCACCTGCTCCCGTGACCACACCCACCTGCGCACGTGACCACACCTACCGGTGCGCGTGACCATGCCTACCTACACACGTGACCACGCCAACCTCCGCCCGACCACGCCCGCCTGCGCACGTGACCAAGCCAACCAGTGCACGTGACCACGCCAATGTATTCACATTAATTTCATTATCAGTATGTTCATGCCATTCTATAAAATAATTCTAAAGATTAGCTAGCAATATTATTATTCATATTTTTCTGAACATTGCATGGGAAATTAACTTAGCAAAGCCTAGAAACTTCTAACTTCATAGCTTTTTTTAAAACACTTACTCTGTCTTCTTTAGATGTCTACATCTTATTAGTATTTTACTTCCCAGTACGAATACAAATGCACATAATCTCATGTCAACTTGAAGATTTATCAAAGTACAGGGTGCAGTGTAGCCTTCCAATTATGCCTAATGGTATCTCCTTGTGTGCGTGGCCTCCTGCTACGGCGAGTTCTGGGAACCTCCTCCTCTCTCTCTCTGGCTTCGGCTTCCTGTTGCCTGACCCTGGTGACTGCAAGACCTCTGGAGATGTGAACACGGCCATTCGATGCACAAGACTTTGCACCAACCCACCTGCGACATTCCTGCCGTCAGCAACAGTGCATGTGGCTTCATGAGTCTGGAGAAGAACTTATGGGCTAGTGTCAGATTTATGGACTTCAGTTGGACTGGGTTGGGATGTTTTCCTGATTCACAATTACTTCTTGATAGAAAGCTTTTTCTTACACCTATATGAATGTCACTGGATTTGTTTCTCTAGTCAACCTGGCCTTACACAATATGGTACCTAGGGAGTGGAATACTAGAGAAACAAATCATGAAGGCGGAGAGAGGATGTTTGCCTGACTTCTGCTTTCTGATAGTCTTTTCTCTTTGACTAGTTGGAGGTCAAATATAGTCCTGTATTTTACTTGTTCTCTTCTGGGAAGGACATGGGAAGTGAAGGTTCTGATGCCCAGAAGTGGTATTTGGTTATTTCTGTCTGAAATTTTGTAAAAATGAATGTGACCGGTGTAAATTTTGAGTTCAGGGGGCAAAAATACCCTTCGAACTTTTCTGAGGCCAAGCTGGTTAGTCAAACTGGGTGACCAGAGGCCTGGTCCTAGCTTGGTGCCACCAGAGGCCTAAGACCATAATGCATGTGAATGGGATAGTTGACATCAGAAAGGATTCAATTGGAATGTTTTCAGAATGTATTTAGTATCTGACTGTATTAGGATTACATCGGTCTTTTCTATCTATTTTTATTGCTATAACGCATACTAGCAATGATTCGTGGAAAATATGAATAGAGCATCTGGCCACTGACACCTGTGGACCTCGTTCACAGGGAGTAGAGTTGCAAACACGAGCAGATTGCCTGGTCTCAAGTTTAAAGAGCTGTGGGAAGCTGAGCCAATGACATGACTTAGCACCGGGGGGGCGAAAGTGGGTGAGTATTTGTGACAGGGACTCTTGGTCAAAAGTCAAGACAGCCCATGGGCACCTGAGTGAGGCCAAGTGAGGTGGCCCACAATGAGTTGACCAAATGAAGGAAAGATTTTTGAGCTTGTGAATTGGTGGGCATCTTCCTGCTGACTTGATGGATGGCCTGTCCTGGTTTGACTTTAACGATGGATGCAGACACGCAGGTGCCAACTAGAATGAGATTCTTCATATCAACGAAAATGCTTGTATCCTCGGAGTACTGGGTTGATAGAAGGGGCAGTGGAGACATTGGACACGCGGAATGTGGAAGACAAAGGCATGAAGAAGGTGGCTTAGCGACATGGATGGCTGGGGGAAATGTTGATAGGATTAAAGAATGATGATGGAGGTGTTCCCCTAATTGCAATGTTAGGCACAGGATATTTTTGTTTTGTTTACTTATAGAATTTAAATGAGGCTGGCACATTTTGAGTAGAGTGCATTTTAGTTTGATACTGTCAGATACAACTATGATTTTGTGATTGTTTTGTTTTAAAATTATCTATGGTTAAAGAGTTGTGGAAAGGCGTTAAGTTCATAAGGGGTGGTCTGTGCTAGTTACCTAAGTTCGTGTCAACTTGAAGATTTATAAAAGGACAGGAGTGGAGTCTAGCTTGTCAATCGGGTCACAGCATGGTGGTACCTCCTTGTGGGCATGGCCTTCTCATCAGGAAGGCCCTGGGAGCCTCTTCCTAACTCTCTGCCTTCATTCCTGCTGCCTGACCCCGATGGCTGCAAGAGCTCCGGTGATGTAACACAGCCATCAGATCCTCACGACTTTGCACCCACTGGCCTGTGATATTCCTGCATTCGCCATTGTTTCATGTGGCTTTGTGAGCCTAAAGAGGAACTTATGGACTAGTGTAGGCCTTAGGAACGTGAGTTTGCCCTGGCTGGGATTTTTTCCTGATATATAATGCTTCTCGATAGAAAGCTCTTTCTTATACCTACATGAGTGTTACTGGGTTTGGTTCTCTAGTCAACCTGGCCTAACATGCTCACTTTCATCTCTTTTTTTTTGGTAGAGCTCCTTAACTTTTCCTATTTATTCTGCTTAGCCTTATATATTATTCCCAAAATATATTAATGTAATGTATTTCAGGCTCAAAGAGATATACTTCTTTCAAGGAAACATTGGTAAAACAATATCCTACCTTGCTTTCTCTGTCTAGTGGGAAAAAAGTTTAAGCTGTGCACTCTCCAGGTGTCTATCCAAAATCATCCTTTATAAGGCTCTTTGTGAATTTTAAAATTACTTGACCCAGGAAGGGATTATTTGAAAATGACATATGCTACTCTAGGCAAGGAGAATTCTATGCAATTTATGATAAAGTAATTATACTATCATACAAATGAGATGTGTAATATGACCCATCAATAAAATATATTTATATATGTACAACAAAAATTTTATGAGGGTTCTCGCTCTGATTTTTGGATTTCTACATCTTAGAATTCTCTGAGAATTATTTCATAGGTGTGGTACATTTCATTTTCCTTCAAGTAATTTGATTGCATTATAACTTAAGGTATATTCTCAGAGGAGATCTTACTCATTACTGTTCGTAGAGAGTAACTTATGGAATTATTTTCCGTTAAAATTCCCATACGGCATACCTTAATGAATAATATCTGAACGTCTTTTCCATATATATATATATTTCAAATTGGTGCTCACTTTGCTT
Organism: Tenrec ecaudatus; assembly: GCF_050624435.1. NCBI lineage: Eukaryota > Metazoa > Chordata > Mammalia > Afrosoricida > Tenrecidae > Tenrec > Tenrec ecaudatus. The sequence goes on along the minus strand of NW_027459698.1, from coordinate 165,506 downwards.
AAATTGGTTAGGCCCAGAATTGTTTTATTTGTAATTTTTGCTTTAATCTGTTTATCAATTTTATTTATTTATTTTACGTTAAAATATTTCCCAGTAGGCTAAAACTTTTAGACGATACTTTCTGATTGGAGCTACAAACCCCACAGTCTGCAGTTTGTATCCACCACTCAATCCCAGTGGGAAAGATGGAGAGAGACCTCTGTCCCTCTGAAGGTTTACAGTCTGGGAAAAAGAGGGAAGTCCTGCTCTGTTCTACAAGATCACTATGAGTCTGAATCAACTTGAGGGCTGTGAGTTTGTAGGAGGGATTTATTTATTTATTTATTTGTTTGTTTGTTTGTTTATTTGGTTATTTTAACCACAATTCATCCTGTTCCAGCTTTATCCTATTTCTTTTTTTCTATTCCAACAAGTAATTGCAGATCAGATCATTATGAACCATAAAATTTCCATTAGCTGATTTAGCGTATTGCACTGTGAAGCACAGGGTCAGCAGTTCAAACTCACCAACCCTTCATGAAAATAAAATGAGGCTTTCTGCTCCCATGAAGAGTTACAACCGACACCATGTTCAACCTTCATTCTGGTTTCAGTAATTCCTCTCAGTTACCTTGGCCTTGGTCACTCCCTGCGACGGATGAATCCCTCAGGACCAGCGGTGGGAGTGGCGACACCGGGAGGCAAGGGGTGTAGAAAGAGAGAACCGGTCTTGGGGATGTATGGGGAACCTCCTCTCTGGGAGATGGGCAAAGGGAAGGTGGGTGAGGGAAGACGCCGGGCAGTGTAAGGTAAGATAAAATAATTATTTATAAACTATTAAGGGTTCAGGGGAAAGGGGGGTGTGACCAAGCCCGCCTGCTCACTTGACCACGCTCACCTGCGCAAGTGACCTGAAAAAGAGTGCACGTGACTGTGCCCACCCGCGCATGGGACCATGCCCACCTGCGCACGTGACCCGCCAACCAGCACACGTGACCACGCCTGCCAGCGCGCGTGACCACACCCACCTGTGCACGTGACCAAACCCACCCGCGCACATATCCGCCCAAGCACGTGACCAAACTTACCCGCTCACGTGACCAATGGACCACTCCACGTGACCAGGCTCACCCGCACACGTGACCACGCCCACCTGCGCACGTGACCCGCCAACCAGCGCACGTGAACACACCAGAATGCGCACGTAACTGTGGGCACTTGCGCACGTGACCAGGCTGACCCGCGCATGTGACCACGCCCGCCTGCACACGTGACCCGCCAACAAGCGCACGTGACCACGCCCCCCAGCGCGCATGACCACGGGCGCCTGAGCACCTGACCACCCCAAACTGTGCACTCGAGTACGGGCACTTGCGCACGTGACCATGCCCACCCGCGCACGTGACCATGCAAACCTCCGCACGTGACCACGCCCACTTGCTCACGTGACCAAACCCACCCGCGAACGTGACCAAGCGCACCTGTGCACGTGACCGTGCTCACCCGTGCACGTGACCGCCCAAGCACTTGACCAAACTCACCCGCGCACGTGACCCCTAGCACCACTCCACGTGACCAGCGTCACCAGCACACGTGACCACGCCCACCTGCGCACGTTAACCGCCAACCAGTGCACGTGACCACGCCCACCTGCGCACGTGACTGCGGGCACTTGCGCATGGGGCCACGCCACCCGTGCACGTGACGAGGCTGGCCCGCGCACATGACCACGCCCGCCTGCTCACCTGACCCGCCAACCAGCGCACGTGACCACGCCCATCTGCGCTTGTGACCACGGGCGCCTGCGCACGTGACTACCCCAAACTGTGCACGTGACTACGGGCACTTGCGCACGTTACCATGCCCACCCGCTTACGGGACCATGCCAACATCCGGACGTGACAACGCCCACCTGCTCCCGTGACCACACCCACCTGCGCACGTGACCACACCTACCGGTGCGCGTGACCATGCCTACCTACACACGTGACCACGCCAACCTCCGCCCGACCACGCCCGCCTGCGCACGTGACCAAGCCAACCAGTGCACGTGACCACGCCAATGTATTCACATTAATTTCATTATCAGTATGTTCATGCCATTCTATAAAATAATTCTAAAGATTAGCTAGCAATATTATTATTCATATTTTTCTGAACATTGCATGGGAAATTAACTTAGCAAAGCCTAGAAACTTCTAACTTCATAGCTTTTTTTAAAAAACTTACTCTGTCTTCTTTAGATGTCTACATCTTATTAGTATTTTACTTCCCAGTACGAATACAAATGCACATAATCTCATGTCAACTTGAAGATTTATCAAAGTACAGGGTGCAGTGTAGCCTTCCAATTATGCCTAATGGTATCTCCTTGTGTGCGTGGCCTCCTGCTACGGCGAGTTCTGGGAACCTCCTCCTCTCTCTCTCTGGCTTCGGCTTCCTGTTGCCTGACCCTGGTGACTGCAAGACCTCTGGAGATGTGAACACGGCCATTCGATGCACAAGACTTTGCACCAACCCACCTGCGACATTCCTGCCGTCAGCAACAGTGCATGTGGCTTCATGAGTCTGGAGAAGAACTTATGGGCTAGTGTCAGATTTATGGACTTCAGTTGGACTGGGTTGGGATGTTTTCCTGATTCACAATTACTTCTTGATAGAAAGCTTTTTCTTACACCTATATGAATGTCACTGGATTTGTTTCTCTAGTCAACCTGGCCTTACACAATATGGTACCTAGGGAGTGGAATACTAGAGAAACAAATCATGAAGGCGGAGAGAGGATGTTTGCCTGACTTCTGCTTTCTGATAGTCTTTTCTCTTTGACTAGTTGGAGGTCAAATATAGTCCTGTATTTTACTTGTTCTCTTCTGGGAAGGACATGGGAAGTGAAGGTTCTGATGCCCAGAAGTGGTATTTGGTTATTTCTGTCTGAAATTTTGTAAAAATGAATGTGACCGGTGTAAATTTTGAGTTCAGGGGGCAAAAATACCCTTCGAACTTTTCTGAGGCCAAGCTGGTTAGTCAAACTGGGTGACCAGAGGCCTGGTCCTAGCTTGGTGCCACCAGAGGCCTAAGACCATAATGCATGTGAATGGGATAGTTGACATCAGAAAGGATTCAATTGGAATGTTTTCAGAATGTATTTAGTATCTGACTGTATTAGGATTACATCGGTCTTTTCTATCTATTTTTATTGCTATAACGCATACTAGCAATGATTCGTGGAAAATATGAATAGAGCATCTGGCCACTGACACCTGTGGACCTCGTTCACAGGGAGTAGAGTTGCAAACACGAGCAGATTGCCTGGTCTCAAGTTTAAAGAGCTGTGGGAAGCTGAGCCAATGACATGACTTAGCACCGGGGGGGCGAAAGTGGGTGAGTATTTGTGACAGGGACTCTTGGTCAAAAGTCAAGACAGCCCATGGGCACCTGAGTGAGGCCAAGTGAGGTGGCCCACAATGAGTTGACCAAATGAAGGAAAGATTTTTGAGCTTGTGAATTGGTGGGCATCTTCCTGCTGACTTGATGGATGGCCTGTCCTGGTTTGACTTTAACGATGGATGCAGACACGCAGGTGCCAACTAGAATGAGATTCTTCACATCAACGAAAATGCTTGTATCCTCGGAGTACTGGGTTGATAGAAGGGGCAGTGGAGACATTGGACACGCGGAATGTGGAAGACAAAGGCATGAAGAAGGTGGCTTAGCGACATGGATGGCTGGGGGAAATGTTGATAGGATTAAAGAATGATGATGGAGGTGTTCCCCTAATTGCAATGTTAGGCACAGGATATTTTTGTTTTGTTTACTTATAGAATTTAAATGAGGCTGGCACATTTTGAGTAGAGTGCATTTTAGTTTGATACTGTCAGATACAACTATGATTTTGTGATTGTTTTGTTTTAAAATTATCTATGGTTAAAGAGTTGTGGAAAGGCGTTAAGTTCATAAGGGGTGGTCTGTGCTAGTTACCTAAGTTCGTGTCAACTTGAAGATTTATAAAAGGACAGGAGTGGAGTCTAGCTTGTCAATCGGGTCACAGCATGGTGGTACCTCCTTGTGGGCATGGCCTTCTCATCAGGAAGGCCCTGGGAGCCTCTTCCTAACTGTCTGCCTTCATTCCTGCTGCCTGACCCCGATGGCTGCAAGAGCTCCGGTGATGTATACACAGCCATCAGATCCTCACGACTTTGCACCCACTGGCCTGTGATATTCCTGCATTCGCCATTGTTTCATGTGGCTTTGTGAGCCTAAAGAGGAACTTATGGACTAGTGTAGGCCTTAGGAACGTGAGTTTGCCCTGGCTGGGATTTTTTCCTGATATATAATGCTTCTCGATAGAAAGCTCTTTCTTATACCTACATGAGTGTTACTGGGTTTGGTTCTCTAGTCAACCTGGCCTAACATGCTCACTTTCATCTCTTTTTTTTTGGTAGAGCTCCTTAACTTTTCCTATTTATTCTGCTTAGCCTTATATATTATTCCCAAAATATATTAATGTAATGTATTTCAGGCTCAAAGAGATATACTTCTTTCAAGGAAACATTGGTAAAACAATATCCTACCTTGCTTTCTCTGTCTAGTGGGAAAAAAGTTTAAGCTGTGCACTCTCCAGGTGTCTATCCAAAATCATCCTTTATAAGGCTCTTTGTGAATTTTAAAATTACTTGACCCAGGAAGGGATTATTTGAAAATGACATATGCTACTCTAGGCAAGGAGAATTCTATGCAATTTATGATAAAGTAATTATACTATCATACAAATGAGATGTGTAATATGACCCATCAATAAAATATATTTATATATATACAACAAAAATTTTATGAGGGTTCTCGCTCTGATTTTTGGATTTCTACATCTTAGAATTCTCTGAGAATTATTTCGTAGGTGTGGTACATTTCATTTTCCTTCAAGTAATTTGATTGCATTATAACTTAAGGTATATTCTCAGAGGAGATCTTACTCATTACTGTTCGTAGAGAGTAACTTATGGAATTATTTTCCGTTAAAATTCCCATACGGCATACCTTAATGAATAATATCTGAACGTCTTTTCCATATATATATATTTCAAATTGGTGCTCACTTTGCTTAAATTGGTTAGGCCCAGAATTGTTTTATTTGTAATTTTTGCTTTAATCTGTTTATCAATTTTATTTATTTATTTTACGTTAAAATATTTCCCAGTAGGCTAAAACTTTTAGACGATACTTTCTGATTGGAGCTACAAACCCCACAGTCTGCAGTTTGTATCCACCACTCAATCCCAGTGGGAAAGATGGAGAGAGACCTCTGTCCCTCTGAAGGTTTACAGTCTGGGAAAAAGAGGGAAGTCCTGCTCTGTTCTACAAGATCACTATGAGTCTGAATCAACTTGAGGGCTGTGAGTTTGTAGGAGGGATTTATTTATTTATTTATTTATTTATTTATTTATTTATTTATTTATTTATTTGGTTATTTTAACCACAATTCATCCTGTTCCAGCTTTATCCTATTTCTTTTTTTCTATTCCAACAAGTAATTGCAGATCAGATCATTATGAACCATAAAATTTCCATTAGCTGATTTAGCGTATTGCACTGTGAAGCACAGGGTCAGCAGTTCAAACTCACCAACCCTTCATGAAAATAAAATGAGGCTTTCTGCTCCCATGAAGAGTTACAACCGACACCATGTTCAACCTTCATTCTGGTTTCAGTAATTCCTCTCAGTTACCTTGGCCTTGGTCACTCCCTGCGACGGATGAATCCCTCAGGACCAGCGGTGGGAGTGGCGACACCGGGAGGCAAGGGGTGTAGAAAGAGAGAACCGGTCTTGGGGATGTATGGGGAACCTCCTCTCTGGGAGATGGGCAAAGGGAAGGTGGGTGAGGGAAGACGCCGGGCAGTGTAAGGTAAGATAAAATAATTATTTATAAACTATTAAGGGTTCAGGGGAAAGGGGGGTGTGACCAAGCCCGCCTGCTCACGTGACCACGCTCACCTGCGCAAGTGACCTGAAAAAGAGTGCACGTGACTGTGCCCACCCGCGCATGGGACCATGCCCACCTGCGCACGTGACCCGCCAACCAGCACACGTGACCACGCCTGCCAGCGCGCGTGACCACACCCACCTGTGCACGTGACCAAACCCACCCGCGCACATATCCGCCCAAGCACGTGACCAAACTTACCCGCTCACGTGACCAATGGACCACTCCACGTGACCAGGCTCACCCGCACACGTGACCACGCCCACCTGCGCACGTGACCCGCCAACCAGCGCACGTGAACACACCAGAATGCGCACGTAACTGTGGGCACTTGCGCACGTGACCAGGCTGACCCGCGCATGTGACCACGCCCGCCTGCACACGTGACCCGCCAACAAGCGCACGTGACCACGCCCCCCAGCGCACATGACCACGGGCGCCTGAGCACCTGACCACCCCAAACTGTGCACTCGAGTACGGGCACTTGCGCACGTGACCATGCCCACCCGCGCACGTGACCATGCAAACCTCCGCACGTGACCACGCCCACTTGCTCACGTGACCAAACCCACCCGCGAACGTGACCAAGCGCACCTGTGCACGTGACCGTGCTCACCCGTGCACGTGACCGCCCAAGCACTTGACCAAACTCACCCGCGCACGTGACCCCTAGCACCACTCCACGTGACCAGCGTCACCAGCACACGTGACCACGCCCACCTGCGCACGTTAACCGCCAACCAGTGCACGTGACCACGCCCACCTGCGCACGTGACTGCGGGCACTTGCGCATGGGGCCACGCCACCCGTGCACGTGACGAGGCTGGCCCGCGCACATGACCACGCCCGCCTGCTCACCTGACCCGCCAACCAGCGCACGTGACCACGCCCACCTGCGCTTGTGACCACGGGCGCCTGCGCACGTGACTACCCCAAACTGTGCACGTGACTACGGGCACTTGCGCACGTTACCATGCCCACCCGCTTACGGGACCATGCCAACATCCGGACGTGACAACGCCCACCTGCTCCCGTGACCACACCCACCTGCGCACGTGACCACACCTACCGGTGCGCGTGACCATGCCTACCTACACACGTGACCACGCCAACCTCCGCCCGACCACGCCCGCCTGCGCACGTGACCAAGCCAACCAGTGCACGTGACCACGCCAATGTATTCACATTAATTTCATTATCAGTATGTTCATGCCATTCTATAAAATAATTCTAAAGATTAGCTAGCAATATTATTATTCATATTTTTCTGAACATTGCATGGGAAATTAACTTAGCAAAGCCTAGAAACTTCTAACTTCATAGCTTTTTTTAAAAAACTTACTCTGTCTTCTTTAGATGTCTACATCTTATTAGTGTTTTACTTCCCAGTACGAATACAAATGCACATAATCTCATGTCAACTTGAAGATTTATCAAAGTACAGGGTGCAGTGTAGCCTTCCAATTATGCCTAATGGTATCTCCTTGTGTGCGTGGCCTCCTGCTACGGCGAGTTCTGGGAACCTCCTCCTCTCTCTCTCTGGCTTCGGCTTCCTGTTGCCTGACCCTGGTGACTGCAAGACCTCTGGAGATGTGAACACGGCCATTCGATGCACAAGACTTTGCACCAACCCACCTGCGACATTCCTGCCGTCAGCAACAGTGCATGTGGCTTCATGAGTCTGGAGAAGAACTTATGGGCTAGTGTCAGATTTATGGACTTCAGTTGGACTGGGTTGGGATGTTTTCCTGATTCACAATTACTTCTTGATAGAAAGCTTTTTCTTACACCTATATGAATGTCACTGGATTTGTTTCTCTAGTCAACCTGGCCTTACACAATATGGTACCTAGGGAGTGGAATACTAGAGAAACAAATCATGAAGGCGGAGAGAGGATGTTTGCCTGACTTCTGCTTTCTGATAGTCTTTTCTCTTTGACTAGTTGGAGGTCAAATATAGTCCTGTATTTTACTTGTTCTCTTCTGGGAAGGACATGGGAAGTGAAGGTTCTGATGCCCAGAAGTGGTATTTGGTTATTTCTGTCTGAAATTTTGTAAAAATGAATGTGACCGGTGTAAATTTTGAGTTCAGGGGGCAAAAATACCCTTCGAACTTTTCTGAGGCCAAGCTGGTTAGTCAAACTGGGTGACCAGAGGCCTGGTCCTAGCTTGGTGCCACCAGAGGCCTAAGACCATAATGCATGTGAATGGGATAGTTGACATCAGAAAGGATTCAATTGGAATGTTTTCAGAATGTATTTAGTATCTGACTGTATTAGGATTACATCGGTCTTTTCTATCTATTTTTATTGCTATAACGCATACTAGCAATGATTCGTGGAAAATATGAATAGAGCATCTGGCCACTGACACCTGTGGACCTCGTTCACAGGGAGTAGAGTTGCAAACACGAGCAGATTGCCTGGTCTCAAGTTTAAAGAGCTGTGGGAAGCTGAGCCAATGACATGACTTAGCACCGGGGGGGCGAAAGTGGGTGAGTATTTGTGACAGGGACTCTTGGTCAAAAGTCAAGACAGCCCATGGGCACCTGAGTGAGGCCAAGTGAGGTGGCCCACAATGAGTTGACCAAATGAAGGAAAGATTTTTGAGCTTGTGAATTGGTGGGCATCTTCCTGCTGACTTGATGGATGGCCTGTCCTGGTTTGACTTTAACGATGGATGCAGACACGCAGGTGCCAACTAGAATGAGATTCTTCACATCAACGAAAATGCTTGTATCCTCGGAGTACTGGGTTGATAGAAGGGGCAGTGGAGACATTGGACACGCGGAATGTGGAAGACAAAGGCATGAAGAAGGTGGCTTAGCGACATGGATGGCTGGGGGAAATGTTGATAGGATTAAAGAATGATGATGGAGGTGTTCCCCTAATTGCAATGTTAGGCACAGGATATTTTTGTTTTGTTTACTTATAGAATTTAAATGAGGCTGGCACATTTTGAGTAGAGTGCATTTTAGTTTGATACTGTCAGATACAACTATGATTTTGTGATTGTTTTGTTTTAAAATTATCTATGGTTAAAGAGTTGTGGAAAGGCGTTAAGTTCATAAGGGGTGGTCTGTGCTAGTTACCTAAGTTCGTGTCAACTTGAAGATTTATAAAAGGACAGGAGTGGAGTCTAGCTTGTCAATCGGGTCACAGCATGGTGGTACCTCCTTGTGGGCATGGCCTTCTCATCAGGAAGGCCCTGGGAGCCTCTTCCTAACTCTCTGCCTTCATTCCTGCTGCCTGACCCCGATGGCTGCAAGAGCTCCGGTGATGTATACACAGCCATCAGATCCTCACGACTTTGCACCCACTGGCCTGTGACATTCCTGCATTCGCCATTGTTTCATGTGGCTTTGTGAGCCTAAAGAGGAACTTATGGACTCGTGTAGGCCTTAGGAACGTGAGTTTGCCCTGGCTGGGATTTTTTCCTGATATATAATGCTTCTCGATAGAAAGCTCTTTCTTATACCTACATGAGTGTTACTGGGTTTGGTTCTCTAGTCAACCTGGCCTAACATGCTCACTTTCATCTTTTTTTTTTTGGTAGAGCTCCTTAACTTTTCCTATTTATTCTGCTTAGCCTTATATATTATTCCCAAAATATATTAATGTAATGTATTTCAGGCTCAAAGAGATATACTTCTTTCAAGGAAACATTGGTAAAACAATATCCTACCTTGCTTTCTCTGTCTAGTGGGAAAAAAGTTTAAGCTGTGCACTCTCCAGGTGTCTATCCAAAATCATCCTTTATAAGGCTCTTTGTGAATTTTAAAATTACTTGACCCAGGAAGGGATTATTTGAAAATGACATATGCTACTCTAGGCAAGGAGAATTCTATGCAATTTATGATAAAGTAATTATACTATCATACAAATGAGATGTGTAATATGACCCATCAATAAAATATATTTATATATATACAACAAAAATTTTATGAGGGTTCTCGCTCTGATTTTTGGATTTCTACATCTTAGAATTCTCTGAGAATTATTTCATAGGTGTGGTACATTTCATTTTCCTTCAAGTAATTTGATTGCATTATAACTTAAGGTATATTCTCAGAGGAGATCTTACTCATTACTGTTCGTAGAGAGTAACTTATGGAATTATTTTCCGTTAAAATTCCCATACGGCATACCTTAATGAATAATATCTGAACGTCTTTTCCATATATATATATTTCAAATTGGTGCTCACTTTGCTTAAATTGGTTAGGCCCAGAATTGTTTTATTTGTAATTTTTGCTTTAATCTGTTTATCAATTTTATTTATTTATTTTACGTTAAAATATTTCCCAGTAGGCTAAAACTTTTAGACGATACTTTCTGATTGGAGCTACAAACCCCACAGTCTGCAGTTTGTATCCACCACTCAATCCCAGTGGGAAAGATGGAGAGAGACCTCTGTCCCTCTGAAGGTTTACAGTCTGGGAAAAAGAGGGAAGTCCTGCTCTGTTCTACAAGATCACTATGAGTCTGAATCAACTTGAGGGCTGTGAGTTTGTAGGAGGGATCTATTTATTTATTTATTTGTTTGTTTGTTTATTTATTTGGTTATTTTAACCACAATTCATCCTGTTCCAGCTTTATCCTATTTCTTTTTTTCTATTCCAACAAGTAATTGCAGATCAGATCATTATGAACCATAAAATTTCCATTAGCTGATTTAGCGTATTGCACTGTGAAGCACAGGGTCAGCAGTTCAAACTCACCAACCCTTCATGAAAATAAAATGAGGCTTTCTGCTCCCATGAAGAGTTACAACCGACACCATGTTCAACCTTCATTCTGGTTTCAGTAATTCCTCTCAGTTACCTTGGCCTTGGTCACTCCCTGCGACGGATGAATCCCTCAGGACCAGCGGTGGGAGTGGCGACACCGGGAGGCAAGGGGTGTAGAAAGAGAGAACCGGTCTTGGGGATGTATGGGGAACCTCCTCTCTGGGAGATGGGCAAAGGGAAGGTGGGTGAGGGAAGACGCCGGGCAGTGTAAGGTAAGATAAAATAATTATTTATAAACTATTAAGGGTTCAGGGGAAAGGGGGGTGTGACCAAGCCCGCCTGCTCACGTGACCACGCTCACCTGCGCAAGTGACCTGAAAAAGAGTGCCCGTGACTGTGCCCACCCGCGCATGGGACCATGCCCACCTGCGCACGTGACCCGCCAACCAGCACACGTGACCACGCCTGCCAGCGCGCGTGACCACACCCACCTGTGCACGTGACCAAACCCACCCGCGCACATATCCGCCCAAGCACGTGACCAAACTTACCCGCTCACGTGACCAATGGACCACTCCACGTGACCAGGCTCACCCGCACACGTGACCACGCCCACCTGCGCACGTGACCCGCCAACCAGCGCAGGTGAACACACCAGAATGCGCACGTAACTGTGGGCACTTGTGCACGTGACCAGGCTGACCCGCGCATGTGACCACGCCCGCCTGCACACGTGACCCGCCAACAAGCGCACGTGACCACGCCCCCCAGCGCGCATGACCACGGGCGCCTGAGCACCTGACCACCCCAAACTGTGCACTCGAGTACGGGCACTTGCGCACGTGACCGTGCCCACCCGCGCACGTGACCATGCAAACCTCCGCACGTGACCACGCCCACTTGCTCACGTGACCAAACCCACCCGCGAACGTGACCAAGCGCACCTGTGCACGTGACCGTGCTCACCCGTGCACGTGACCGCCCAAGCACTTGACCAAACTCACCCGCGCACGTGACCCCTAGCACCACTCCACGTGACCAGCGTCACCAGCACACGTGACCACGCCCACCTGCGCACGTTAACCGCCAACCAGTGCACGTGACCACGCCCACCTGCGCACGTGACTGCGGGCACTTGCGCATGGGGCCACGCCACCCGTGCACGTGACGAGGCTGGCCCGCGCACATGACCACGCCCGCCTGCTCACCTGACCCGCCAACCAGCGCACGTGACCACGCCCACCTGCGCTTGTGACCACGGGCGCCTGCGCACGTGACTACCCCAAACTGTGCACGTGACTACGGGCACTTGCGCACGTTACCATGCCCACCCGCTTACGGGACCATGCCAACATCCGGACGTGACAACGCCCACCTGCTCCCGTGACCACACCCACCTGCGCACGTGACCACACCTACCGGTGCGCGTGACCATGCCTACCTACACACGTGACCACGCCAACCTCCGCCCGACCACGCCCGCCTGCGCACGTGACCAAGCCAACCAGTGCACGTGACCACGCCAATGTATTCACATTAATTTCATTATCAGTATGTTCATGCCATTCTATAAAATAATTCTAAAGATTAGCTAGCAATATTATTATTCATATTTTTCTGAACATTGCATGGGAAATTAACTTAGCAAAGCCTAGAAACTTCTAACTTCATAGCTTTTTTTAAAAAACTTACTCTGTCTTCTTTAGATGTCTACATCTTATTAGTATTTTACTTCCCAGTACGAATACAAATGCACATAATCTCATGTCAACTTGAAGATTTATCAAAGTACAGGGTGCAGTGTAGCCTTCCAATTATGCCTAATGGTATCTCCTTGTGTGCGTGGCCTCCTGCTACGGCGAGTTCTGGGAACCTCCTCCTCTCTCTCTCTGGCTTCGGCTTCCTGTTGCCTGACCCTGGTGACTGCAAGACCTCTGGAGATGTGAACACGGCCATTCGATGCACAAGACTTTGCACCAACCCACCTGCGACATTCCTGCCGTCAGCAACAGTGCATGTGGCTTCATGAGTCTGGAGAAGAACTTATGGGCTAGTGTCAGATTTATGGACTTCAGTTGGACTGGGTTGGGATGTTTTCCTGATTCACAATTACTTCTTGATAGAAAGCTTTTTCTTACACCTATATGAATGTCACTGGATTTGTTTCTCTAGTCAACCTGGCCTTACACAATATGGTACCTAGGGAGTGGAATACTAGAGAAACAAATCATGAAGGCGGAGAGAGGATGTTTGCCTGACTTCTGCTTTCTGATAGTCTTTTCTCTTTGACTAGTTGGAGGTCAAATATAGTCCTGTATTTTACTTGTTCTCTTCTGGGAAGGACATGGGAAGTGAAGGTTCTGATGCCCAGAAGTGGTATTTGGTTATTTCTGTCTGAAATTTTGTAAAAATGAATGTGACCGGTGTAAATTTTGAGTTCAGGGGGCAAAAATACCCTTCGAACTTTTCTGAGGCCAAGCTGGTTAGTCAAACTGGGTGACCAGAGGCCTGGTCCTAGCTTGGTGCCACCAGAGGCCTAAGACCATAATGCATGTGAATGGGATAGTTGACATCAGAAAGGATTCAATTGGAATGTTTTCAGAATGTATTTAGTATCTGACTGTATTAGGATTACATCGGTCTTTTCTATCTATTTTTATTGCTATAACGCATACTAGCAATGATTCGTGGAAAATATGAATAGAGCATCTGGCCACTGACACCTGTGGACCTGTTCACAGGGAGTAGAGTTGCAAACACGAGCAGATTGCCTGGTCTCAAGTTTAAAGAGCTGTGGGAAGCTGAGCCAATGACATGACTTAGCACCGGGGGGGCGAAAGTGGGTGAGTATTTGTGACAGGGACTCTTGGTCAAAAGTCAAGACAGCCCATGGGCACCTGAGTGAGGCCAAGTGAGGTGGCCCACAATGAGTTGACCAAATGAAGGAAAGATTTTTGAGCTTGTGAATTGGTGGGCATCTTCCTGCTGACTTGATGGATGGCCTGTCCTGGTTTGACTTTAACGATGGATGTAGACACGCAGGTGCCAACTAGAATGAGATTCTTCACATCAACGAAAATGCTTGTATCCTCGGAGTACTGGGTTGATAGAAGGGGCAGTGGAGACATTGGACACGCGGAATGTGGAAGACAAAGGCATGAAGAAGGTGGCTTAGCGACATGGATGGCTGGGGGAAATGTTGATAGGATTAAAGAATGATGATGGAGGTGTTCCCCTAATTGCAATGTTAGGCACAGGATATTTTTGTTTTGTTTACTTATAGAATTTAAATGAGGCTGGCACATTTTGAGTAGAGTGCATTTTAGTTTGATACTGTCAGATACAACTATGATTTTGTGATTGTTTTGTTTTAAAATTATCTATGGTTAAAGAGTTGTGGAAAGGCGTTAAGTTCATAAGGGGTGGTCTGTGCTAGTTACCTAAGTTCGTGTCAACTTGAAGATTTATAAAAGGACAGGAGTGGAGTCTAGCTTGTCAATCGGGTCACAGCATGGTGGTACCTCCTTGTGGGCATGGCCTTCTCATCAGGAAGGCCCTGGGAGCCTCTTCCTAACTCTCTGCCTTCATTCCTGCTGCCTGACCCCGATGGCTGCAAGAGCTCCGGTGATGTATACACAGCCATCAGATCCTCACGACTTTGCACCCACTGGCCTGTGACATTCCTGCATTCGCCATTGTTTCATGTGGCTTTGTGAGCCTAAAGAGGAACTTATGGACTCGTGTAGGCCTTAGGAACGTGAGTTTGCCCTGGCTGGGATTTTTTCCTGATATATAATGCTTCTCGATAGAAAGCTCTTTCTTATACCTACATGAGTGTTACTGGGTTTGGTTCTCTAGTCAACCTGGCCTAACATGCTCACTTTCATCTTTTTTTTTTTGGTAGAGCTCCTTAACTTTTCCTATTTATTCTGCTTAGCCTTATATATTATTCCCAAAATATATTAATGTAATGTATTTCAGGCTCAAAGAGATATACTTCTTTCAAGGAAACATTGGTAAAACAATATCCTACCTTGCTTTCTCTGTCTAGTGGGAAAAAAGTTTAAGCTGTGCACTCTCCAGGTGTCTATCCAAAATCATCCTTTATAAGGCTCTTTGTGAATTTTAAAATTACTTGACCCAGGAAGGGATTATTTGAAAATGACATATGCTACTCTAGGCAAGGAGAATTCTATGCAATTTATGATAAAGTAATTATACTATCATACAAATGAGATGTGTAATATGACCCATCAATAAAATATATTTATATATATACAACAAAAATTTTATGAGGGTTCTCGCTCTGATTTTTGGATTTCTACATCTTAGAATTCTCTGAGAATTATTTCATAGGTGTGGTACATTTCATTTTCCTTCAAGTAATTTGATTGCATTATAACTTAAGGTATATTCTC
Organism: Tenrec ecaudatus; assembly: GCF_050624435.1. NCBI lineage: Eukaryota > Metazoa > Chordata > Mammalia > Afrosoricida > Tenrecidae > Tenrec > Tenrec ecaudatus. The sequence goes on along the minus strand of NW_027459698.1, from coordinate 150,402 downwards.
AGAGGAGATCTTACTCATTACTGTTCGTAGAGAGTAACTTATGGAATTATTTTCCGTTAAAATTCCCATACGGCATACCTTAATGAATAATATCTGAACGTCTTTTCCATATATATATATTTCAAATTGGTGCTCACTTTGCTTAAATTGGTTAGGCCCAGAATTGTTTTATTTGTAATTTTTGCTTTAATCTGTTTATCAATTTTATTTATTTATTTTACGTTAAAATATTTCCCAGTAGGCTAAAACTTTTAGACGATACTTTCTGATTGGAGCTACAAACCCCACAGTCTGCAGTTTGTATCCACCACTCAATCCCAGTGGGAAAGATGGAGAGAGACCTCTGTCCCTCTGAAGGTTTACAGTCTGGGAAAAAGAGGGAAGTCCTGCTCTGTTCTACAAGATCACTATGAGTCTGAATCAACTTGAGGGCTGTGAGTTTGTAGGAGGGATTTATCTATTTATTTATTTATTTATTTATTTGGTTATTTTAACCACAATTCATCCTGTTCCAGCTTTATCCTATTTCTTTTTTTCTATTCCAACAAGTAATTGCAGATCAGATCATTATGAACCATAAAATTTCCATTAGCTGATTTAGCGTATTGCACTGTGAAGCACAGGGTCAGCAGTTCAAACTCACCAACCCTTCATGAAAATAAAATGAGGCTTTCTGCTCCCATGAAGAGTTACAACCGACACCATGTTCAACCTTCATTCTGGTTTCAGTAATTCCTCTCAGTTACCTTGGCCTTGGTCACTCCCTGCGACGGATGAATCCCTCAGGACCAGCGGTGGGAGTGGCGACACCGGGAGGCAAGGGGTGTAGAAAGAGAGAACCGGTCTTGGGGATGTATGGGGAACCTCCTCTCTGGGAGATGGGCAAAGGGAAGGTGGGTGAGGGAAGACGCCGGGCAGTGTAAGGTAAGATAAAATAATTATTTATAAACTATTAAGGGTTCAGGGGAAAGGGGGGTGTGACCAAGCCCGCCTGCTCACGTGACCACGCTCACCTGCGCAAGTGACCTGAAAAAGAGTGCACGTGACTGTGCCCACCCGCGCATGGGACCATGCCCACCTGCGCACGTGACCCGCCAACCAGCACACGTGACCACGCCTGCCAGCGCGCGTGACCACACCCACCTGTGCACGTGACCAAACCCACCCGCGCACATATCCGCCCAAGCACGTGACCAAACTTACCCGCTCACGTGACCAATGGACCACTCCACGTGACCAGGCTCACCCGCACACGTGACCACGCCCACCTGCGCACGTGACCCGCCAACCAGCGCACGTGAACACACCAGAATGCGCACGTAACTGTGGGCACTTGCGCACGTGACCAGGCTGACCCGCGCATGTGACCACGCCCGCCTGCACACGTGACCCGCCAACAAGCGCACGTGACCACGCCCCCCAGCGCGCATGACCACGGGCGCCTGAGCACCTGACCACCCCAAACTGTGCACTCGAGTACGGGCACTTGCGCACGTGACCGTGCCCACCCGCGCACGTGACCATGCAAACCTCCGCACGTGACCACGCCCACTTGCTCACGTGACCAAACCCACCCGCGAACGTGACCAAGCGCACCTGTGCACGTGACCGTGCTCACCCGTGCACGTGACCGCCCAAGCACTTGACCAAACTCACCCGCGCACGTGACCCCTAGCACCACTCCACGTGACCAGCGTCACCAGCACACGTGACCACGCCCACCTGCGCACGTTAACCGCCAACCAGTGCACGTGACCACGCCCACCTGCGCACGTGACTGCGGGCACTTGCGCATGGGGCCACGCCACCCGTGCACGTGACGAGGCTGGCCCGCGCACATGACCACGCCCGCCTGCTCACCTGACCCGCCAACCAGCGCACGTGACCACGCCCACCTGCGCTTGTGACCACGGGCGCCTGCGCACGTGACTACCCCAAACTGTGCACGTGACTACGGGCACTTGCGCACGTTACCATGCCCACCCGCTTACGGGACCATGCCAACATCCGGACGTGACAACGCCCACCTGCTCCCGTGACCACACCCACCTGCGCACGTGACCACACCTACCGTGCGCGTGACCATGCCTACCTACACACGTGACCACGCCAACCTCCGCCCGACCACGCCCGCCTGCGCACGTGACCAAGCCAACCAGTGCACGTGACCACGCCAATGTATTCACATTAATTTCATTATCAGTATGTTCATGCCATTCTATAAAATAATTCTAAAGATTAGCTAGCAATATTATTATTCATATTTTTCTGAACATTGCATGGGAAATTAACTTAGCAAAGCCTAGAAACTTCTAACTTCATAGCTTTTTTTAAAAAACTTACTCTGTCTTCTTTAGATGTCTACATCTTATTAGTATTTTACTTCCCAGTACGAATACAAATGCACATAATCTCATGTCAACTTGAAGATTTATCAAAGTACAGGGTGCAGTGTAGCCTTCCAATTATGCCTAATGGTATCTCCTTGTGTGCGTGGCCTCCTGCTACGGCGAGTTCTGGGAACCTCCTCCTCTCTCTCTCTGGCTTCGGCTTCCTGTTGCCTGACCCTGGTGACTGCAAGACCTCTGGAGATGTGAACACGGCCATTCGATGCACAAGACTTTGCACCAACCCACCTGCGACATTCCTGCCGTCAGCAACAGTGCATGTGGCTTCATGAGTCTGGAGAAGAACTTATGGGCTAGTGTCAGATTTATGGACTTCAGTTGGACTGGGTTGGGATGTTTTCCTGATTCACAATTACTTCTTGATAGAAAGCTTTTTCTTACACCTATATGAATGTCACTGGATTTGTTTCTCTAGTCAACCTGGCCTTACACAATATGGTACCTAGGGAGTGGAATACTAGAGAAACAAATCATGAAGGCGGAGAGAGGATGTTTGCCTGACTTCTGCTTTCTGATAGTCTTTTCTCTTTGACTAGTTGGAGGTCAAATATAGTCCTGTATTTTACTTGTTCTCTTCTGGGAAGGACATGGGAAGTGAAGGTTCTGATGCCCAGAAGTGGTATTTGGTTATTTCTGTCTGAAATTTTGTAAAAATGAATGTGACCGGTGTAAATTTTGAGTTCAGGGGGCAAAAATACCCTTCGAACTTTTCTGAGGCCAAGCTGGTTAGTCAAACTGGGTGACCAGAGGCCTGGTCCTAGCTTGGTGCCACCAGAGGCCTAAGACCATAATGCATGTGAATGGGATAGTTGACATCAGAAAGGATTCAATTGGAATGTTTTCAGAATGTATTTAGTATCTGACTGTATTAGGATTACATCGGTCTTTTCTATCTATTTTTATTGCTATAACGCATACTAGCAATGATTCGTGGAAAATATGAATAGAGCATCTGGCCACTGACACCTGTGGACCTCGTTCACAGGGAGTAGAGTTGCAAACACGAGCAGATTGCCTGGTCTCAAGTTTAAAGAGCTGTGGGAAGCTGAGCCAATGACATGACTTAGCACCGGGGGGGCGAAAGTGGGTGAGTATTTGTGACAGGGACTCTTGGTCAAAAGTCAAGACAGCCCATGGGCACCTGAGTGAGGCCAAGTGAGGTGGCCCACAATGAGTTGACCAAATGAAGGAAAGATTTTTGAGCTTGTGAATTGGTGGGCATCTTCCTGCTGACTTGATGGATGGCCTGTCCTGGTTTGACTTTAACGATGGATGCAGACACGCAGGTGCCAACTAGAATGAGATTCTTCACATCAACGAAAATGCTTGTATCCTCGGAGTACTGGGTTGATAGAAGGGGCAGTGGAGACATTGGACACGCGGAATGTGGAAGACAAAGGCATGAAGAAGGTGGCTTAGCGACATGGATGGCTGGGGGAAATGTTGATAGGATTAAAGAATGATGATGGAGGTGTTCCCCTAATTGCAATGTTAGGCACAGGATATTTTTGTTTTGTTTACTTATAGAATTTAAATGAGGCTGGCACATTTTGAGTAGAGTGCATTTTAGTTTGATACTGTCAGATACAACTATGATTTTGTGATTGTTTTGTTTTAAAATTATCTATGGTTAAAGAGTTGTGGAAAGGCGTTAAGTTCATAAGGGGTGGTCTGTGCTAGTTACCTAAGTTCGTGTCAACTTGAAGATTTATAAAAGGACAGGAGTGGAGTCTAGCTTGTCAATCGGGTCACAGCATGGTGGTACCTCCTTGTGGGCATGGCCTTCTCATCAGGAAGGCCCTGGGAGCCTCTTCCTAACTCTCTGCCTTCATTCCTGCTGCCTGACCCCGATGGCTGCAAGAGCTCCGGTGATGTATACACAGCCATCAGATCCTCACGACTTTGCACCCACTGGCCTGTGACATTCCTGCATTCGCCATTGTTTCATGTGGCTTTGTGAGCCTAAAGAGGAACTTATGGACTAGTGTAGGCCTTAGGAACGTGAGTTTGCCCTGGCTGGGATTTTTTCCTGATATATAATGCTTCTCGATAGAAAGCTCTTTCTTATACCTACATGAGTGTTACTGGGTTTGGTTCTCTAGTCAACCTGGCCTAACATGCTCACTTTCATCTCTTTTTTTTTGGTAGAGCTCCTTAACTTTTCCTATTTATTCTGCTTAGCCTTATATATTATTCCCAAAATATATTAATGTAATGTATTTCAGGCTCAAAGAGATATACTTCTTTCAAGGAAACATTGGTAAAACAATATCCTACCTTGCTTTCTCTGTCTAGTGGGAAAAAAGTTTAAGCTGTGCACTCTCCAGGTGTCTATCCAAAATCATCCTTTATAAGGCTCTTTGTGAATTTTAAAATTACTTGACCCAGGAAGGGATTATTTGAAAATGACATATGCTACTCTAGGCAAGGAGAATTCTATGCAATTTATGATAAAGTAATTATACTATCATACAAATGAGATGTGTAATATGACCCATCAATAAAATATATTTATATATATACAACAAAAATTTTATGAGGGTTCTCGCTCTGATTTTTGGATTTCTACATCTTAGAATTCTCTGAGAATTATTTCATAGGTGTGGTACATTTCATTTTCCTTCAAGTAATTTGATTGCATTATAACTTAAGGTATATTCTCAGAGGAGATCTTACTCATTACTGTTCGTAGAGAGTAACTTATGGAATTATTTTCCGTTAAAATTCCCATACGGCATACCTTAATGAATAATATCTGAACGTCTTTTCCATATATATATATTTCAAATTGGTGCTCACTTTGCTTAAATTGGTTAGGCCCAGAATTGTTTTATTTGTAATTTTTGCTTTAATCTGTTTATCAATTTTATTTATTTATTTTACGTTAAAATATTTCCCAGTAGGCTAAAACTTTTAGACGATACTTTCTGATTGGAGCTACAAACCCCACAGTCTGCAGTTTGTATCCACCACTCAATCCCAGTGGGAAAGATGGAGAGAGACCTCTGTCCCTCTGAAGGTTTACAGTCTGGGAAAAAGAGGGAAGTCCTGCTCTGTTCTACAAGATCACTATGAGTCTGAATCAACTTGAGGGCTGTGAGTTTGTAGGAGGGATTTATCTATTTATTTATTTATTTGTTTGTTTGTTTGTTTGTTTATTTGGTTATTTTAACCACAATTCATCCTGTTCCAGCTTTATCCTATTTCTTTTTTTCTATTCCAACAAGTAATTGCAGATCAGATCATTATGAACCATAAAATTTCCATTAGCTGATTTAGCGTATTGCACTGTGAAGCACAGGGTCAGCAGTTCAAACTCACCAACCCTTCATGAAAATAAAATGAGGCTTTCTGCTCCCATGAAGAGTTACAACCGACACCATGTTCAACCTTCATTCTGGTTTCAGTAATTCCTCTCAGTTACCTTGGCCTTGGTCACTCCCTGCGATGGATGAATCCCTCAGGACCAGGGGTGGGAGTGGCGACACCGGGAGGCAAGGGGTGTAGAAAGAGAGAACCGGTCTTGGGGATGTATGGGGAACCTCCTCTCTGGGAGATGGGCAAAGGGAAGGTGGGTGAGGGAAGACGCCGGGCAGTGTAAGGTAAGATAAAATAATTATTTATAAACTATTAAGGGTTCAGGGGAAAGGGGGGTGTGACCAAGCCCGCCTGCTCACTTGACCACGCTCACCTGCGCAAGTGACCTGAAAAAGAGTGCACGTGACTGTGCCCACCCGCGCATGGGACCATGCCCACCTGCGCACGTGACCCGCCAACCAGCACACGTGACCACGCCTGCCAGCGCGCGTGACCACACCCACCTGTGCACGTGACCAAACCCACCCGCGCACATATCCGCCCAAGCACGTAACCAAACTTACCCGCTCACGTGACCAATGGACCACTCCACGTGACCAGGCTCACCCGCACACGTGACCACGCCCACCTGCGCACGTGACCCGCCAACCAGCGCACGTGAACACACCAGAATGCGCACGTAACTGTGGGCACTTGCGCACGTGACCAGGCTGACCCGCGCATGTGACCACGCCCGCCTGCACACGTGACCCTCCAACAAGCGCACGTGACCACGCCCCCCAGCGCGCATGACCACGGGCGCCTGAGCACCTGACCACCCCAAACTGTGCACTCGAGTACGGGCACTTGCGCACGTGACCATGCCCACCCGCGCACGTGACCATGCAAACCTCCGCACGTGACCACGCCCACTTGCTCACGTGACCAAACCCACCCGCGAACGTGACCAAGCGCACCTGTGCACGTGACCGTGCTCACCCGTGCACGTGACCGCCCAAGCACTTGACCAAACTCACCCGCGCACGTGACCCCTAGCACCACTCCACGTGACCAGCGTCACCAGCACACGTGACCACGCCCACCTGCGCACGTTAACCGCCAACCAGTGCACGTGACCACGCCCACCTGCGCACGTGACTGCGGGCACTTGCGCATGGGGCCACGCCACCCGTGCACGTGACGAGGCTGGCCCGCGCACATGACCACGCCCGCCTGCTCACCTGACCCGCCAACCAGCGCACGTGACCACGCCCACCTGCGCTTGTGACCACGGGCGCCTGCGCACGTGACTACCCCAAACTGTGCACGTGACTACGGGCACTTGCGCACGTTACCATGCCCACCCGCTTACGGGACCATGCCAACATCCGGACGTGACAACGCCCACCTGCTCCCGTGACCACACCCACCTGCGCACGTGACCACACCTACCGGTGCGCGTGACCATGCCTACCTACACACGTGACCACGCCAACCTCCGCCCGACCACGCCCGCCTGCGCACGTGACCAAGCCAACCAGTGCACGTGACCACGCCAATGTATTCACATTAATTTCATTATCAGTATGTTCATGCCATTCTATAAAATAATTCTAAAGATTAGCTAGCAATATTATTATTCATATTTTTCTGAACATTGCATGGGAAATTAACTTAGCAAAGCCTAGAAACTTCTAACTTCATAGCTTTTTTTAAAAAACTTACTCTGTCTTCTTTAGATGTCTACATCTTATTAGTATTTTACTTCCCAGTACGAATACAAATGCACATAATCTCATGTCAACTTGAAGATTTATCAAAGTACAGGGTGCAGTGTAGCCTTCCAATTATGCCTAATGGTATCTCCTTGTGTGCGTGGCCTCCTGCTACGGCGAGTTCTGGGAACCTCCTCCTCTCTCTCTCTGGCTTCGGCTTCCTGTTGCCTGACCCTGGTGACTGCAAGACCTCTGGAGATGTGAACACGGCCATTCGATGCACAAGACTTTGCACCAACCCACCTGCGACATTCCTGCCGTCAGCAACAGTGCATGTGGCTTCATGAGTCTGGAGAAGAACTTATGGGCTAGTGTCAGATTTATGGACTTCAGTTGGACTGGGTTGGGATGTTTTCCTGATTCACAATTACTTCTTGATAGAAAGCTTTTTCTTACACCTATATGAATGTCACTGGATTTGTTTCTCTAGTCAACCTGGCCTTACACAATATGGTACCTAGGGAGTGGAATACTAGAGAAACAAATCATGAAGGCGGAGAGAGGATGTTTGCCTGACTTCTGCTTTCTGATAGTCTTTTCTCTTTGACTAGTTGGAGGTCAAATATAGTCCTGTATTTTACTTGTTCTCTTCTGGGAAGGACATGGGAAGTGAAGGTTCTGATGCCCAGAAGTGGTATTTGGTTATTTCTGTCTGAAATTTTGTAAAAATGAATGTGACCGGTGTAAATTTTGAGTTCAGGGGGCAAAAATACCCTTCGAACTTTTCTGAGGCCAAGCTGGTTAGTCAAACTGGGTGACCAGAGGCCTGGTCCTAGCTTGGTGCCACCAGAGGCCTAAGACCATAATGCATGTGAATGGGATAGTTGACATCAGAAAGGATTCAATTGGAATGTTTTCAGAATGTATTTAGTATCTGACTGTATTAGGATTACATCGGTCTTTTCTATCTATTTTTATTGCTATAACGCATACTAGCAATGATTCGTGGAAAATATGAATAGAGCATCTGGCCACTGACACCTGTGGACCTTGTTCACAGGGAGTAGAGTTGCAAACACGAGCAGATTGCCTGGTCTCAAGTTTAAAGAGCTGTGGGAAGCTGAGCCAATGACATGACTTAGCACCGGGGGGGCGAAAGTGGGTGAGTATTTGTGACAGGGACTCTTGGTCAAAAGTCAAGACAGCCCATGGGCACCTGAGTGAGGCCAAGTGAGGTGGCCCACAATGAGTTGACCAAATGAAGGAAAGATTTTTGAGCTTGTGAATTGGTGGGCATCTTCCTGCTGACTTGATGGATGGCCTGTCCTGGTTTGACTTTAACGATGGATGCAGACACGCAGGTGCCAACTAGAATGAGATTCTTCACATCAACGAAAATGCTTGTATCCTCGGAGTACTGGGTTGATAGAAGGGGCAGTGGAGACATTGGACACGCGGAATGTGGAAGACAAAGGCATGAAGAAGGTGGCTTAGCGACATGGATGGCTGGGGGAAATGTTGATAGGATTAAAGAATGATGATGGAGGTGTTCCCCTAATTGCAATGTTAGGCACAGGATATTTTTGTTTTGTTTACTTATAGAATTTAAATGAGGCTGGCACATTTTGAGTAGAGTGCATTTTAGTTTGATACTGTCAGATACAACTATGATTTTGTGATTGTTTTGTTTTAAAATTATCTATGGTTAAAGAGTTGTGGAAAGGCGTTAAGTTCATAAGGGGTGGTCTGTGCTAGTTACCTAAGTTCGTGTCAACTTGAAGATTTATAAAAGGACAGGAGTGGAGTCTAGCTTGTCAATCGGGTCACAGCATGGTGGTACCTCCTTGTGGGCATGGCCTTCTCATCAGGAAGGCCCTGGGAGCCTCTTCCTAACTCTCTGCCTTCATTCCTGCTGCCTGACCCCGATGGCTGCAAGAGCTCCGGTGATGTATACACAGCCATCAGATCCTCACGACTTTGCACCCACTGGCCTGTGATATTCCTGCATTCGCCATTGTTTCATGTGGCTTTGTGAGCCTAAAGAGGAACTTATGGACTAGTGTAGGCCTTAGGAACGTGAGTTTGCCCTGGCTGGGATTTTTTCCTGATATATAATGCTTCTCGATAGAAAGCTCTTTCTTATACCTACATGAGTGTTACTGGGTTTGGTTCTCTAGTCAACCTGGCCTAACATGCTCACTTTCATCTTTTTTTTTTGGTAGAGCTCCTTAACTTTTCCTATTTATTCTGCTTAGCCTTATATATTATTCCCAAAATATATTAATGTAATGTATTTCAGGCTCAAAGAGATATACTTCTTTCAAGGAAACATTGGTAAAACAATATCCTACCTTGCTTTCTCTGTCTAGTGGGAAAAAAGTTTAAGCTGTGCACTCTCCAGGTGTCTATCCAAAATCATCCTTTATAAGGCTCTTTGTGAATTTTAAAATTACTTGACCCAGGAAGGGATTATTTGAAAATGACATATGCTACTCTAGGCAAGGAGAATTCTATGCAATTTATGATAAAGTAATTATACTATCATACAAATGAGATGTGTAATATGACCCATCAATAAAATATATTTATATATATACAACAAAAATTTTATGAGGGTTCTCGCTCTGATTTTTGGATTTCTACATCTTAGAATTCTCTGAGAATTATTTCGTAGGTGTGGTACATTTCATTTTCCTTCAAGTAATTTGATTGCATTATAACTTAAGGTATATTCTCAGAGGAGATCTTACTCATTACTGTTCGTAGAGAGTAACTTATGGAATTATTTTCCGTTAAAATTCCCATACGGCATACCTTAATGAATAATATCTGAACGTCTTTTCCATATATATATATTTCAAATTGGTGCTCACTTTGCTTAAATTGGTTAGGCCCAGAATTGTTTTATTTGTAATTTTTGCTTTAATCTGTTTATCAATTTTATTTATTTATTTTACGTTAAAATATTTCCCAGTAGGCTAAAACTTTTAGACGATACTTTCTGATTGGAGCTACAAACCCCACAGTCTGCAGTTTGTATCCACCACTCAATCCCAGTGGGAAAGATGGAGAGAGACCTCTGTCCCTCTGAAGGTTTACAGTCTGGGAAAAAGAGGGAAGTCCTGCTCTGTTCTACAAGATCACTATGAGTCTGAATCAACTTGAGGGCTGTGAGTTTGTAGGAGGGATTTATTTATTTATTTATTTGTTTGTTTGTTTGTTTGTTTGGTTATTTTAACCACAATTCATCCTGTTCCAGCTTTATCCTATTTCTTTTTTTCTATTCCAACAAGTAATTGCAGATCAGATCATTATGAACCATAAAATTTCCATTAGCTGATTTAGCGTATTGCACTGTGAAGCACAGGGTCAGCAGTTCAAACTCACCAACCCTTCATGAAAATAAAATGAGGCTTTCTGCTCCCATGAAGAGTTACAACCGACACCATGTTCAACCTTCATTCTGGTTTCAGTAATTCCTCTCAGTTACCTTGGCCTTGGTCACTCCCTGCGACGGATGAATCCCTCAGGACCAGCGGTGGGAGTGGCGACACCGGGAGGCAAGGGGTGTAGAAAGAGAGAACCGGTCTTGGGGATGTATGGGGAACCTCCTCTCTGGGAGATGGGCAAAGGGAAGGTGGGTGAGGGAAGACGCCGGGCAGTGTAAGGTAAGATAAAATAATTATTTATAAACTATTAAGGGTTCAGGGGAAAGGGGGGTGTGACCAAGCCCGCCTGCTCACGTGACCACGCTCACCTGCGCAAGTGACCTGAAAAAGAGTGCACGTGACTGTGCCCACCCGCGCATGGGACCATGCCCACCTGCGCACGTGACCCGCCAACCAGCACACGTGACCACGCCTGCCAGCGCGCGTGACCACACCCACCTGTGCACGTGACCAAACCCACCCGCGCACATATCCGCCCAAGCACGTGACCAAACTTACCCGCTCACGTGACCAATGGACCACTCCACGTGACCAGGCTCACCCGCACACGTGACCACGCCCACCTGCGCACGTGACCCGCCAACCAGCGCACGTGAACACACCAGAATGCGCACGTAACTGTGGGCACTTGCGCACGTGACCAGGCTGACCCGCGCATGTGACCACGCCCGCCTGCACACGTGACCCGCCAACAAGCGCACGTGACCACGCCCCCCAGCGCGCATGACCACGGGCGCCTGAGCACCTGACCACCCCAAACTGTGCACTCGAGTACGGGCACTTGCGCACGTGACCGTGCCCACCCGCGCACGTGACCATGCAAACCTCCGCACGTGACCACGCCCACTTGCTCACGTGACCAAACCCACCCGCGAACGTGACCAAGCGCACCTGTGCACGTGACCGTGCTCACCCGTGCACGTGACCGCCCAAGCACTTGACCAAACTCACCCGCGCACGTGACCCCTAGCACCACTCCACGTGACCAGCGTCACCAGCACACGTGACCACGCCCACCTGCGCACGTTAACCGCCAACCAGTGCACGTGACCACGCCCACCTGCGCACGTGACTGCGGGCACTTGCGCATGGGGCCACGCCACCCGTGCACGTGACGAGGCTGGCCCGCGCACATGACCACGCCCGCCTGCTCACCTGACCCGCCAACCAGCGCACGTGACCACGCCCACCTGCGCTTGTGACCACGGGCGCCTGCGCACGTGACTACCCCAAACTGTGCACGTGACTACGGGCACTTGCGCACGTTACCATGCCCACCCGCTTACGGGACCATGCCAACATCCGGACGTGACAACGCCCACCTGCTCCCGTGACCACACCCACCTGCGCACGTGACCACACCTACCGGTGCGCGTGACCATGCCTACCTACACACGTGACCACGCCAACCTCCGCCCGACCACGCCCGCCTGCGCACGTGACCAAGCCAACCAGTGCACGTGACCACGCCATTGTATTCACATTAATTTCATTATCAGTATGTTCATGCCATTCTATAAAATAATTCTAAAGATTAGCTAGCAATATTATTATTCATATTTTTCTGAACATTGCATGGGAAATTAACTTAGCAAAGCCTAGAAACTTCTAACTTCATAGCTTTTTTTAAAAAACTTACTCTGTCTTCTTTAGATGTCTACATCTTATTAGTATTTTACTTCCCAGTACGAATACAAATGCACATAATCTCATGTCAACTTGAAGATTTATCAAAGTACAGGGTGCAGTGCAGCCTTCCAATTATGCCTAATGGTATCTCCTTGTGTGCGTGGCCTCCTGCTACGGCGAGTTCTGGGAACCTCCTCCTCTCTCTCTCTGGCTTCGGCTTCCTGTTGCCTGACCCTGGTGACTGCAAGACCTCTGGAGATGTGAACACGGCCATTCGATGCACAAGACTTTGCACCAACCCACCTGCGACATTCCTGCCGTCAGCAACAGTGCATGTGGCTTCATGAGTCTGGAGAAGAACTTATGGGCTAGTGTCAGATTTATGGACTTCAGTTGGACTGGGTTGGGATGTTTTCCTGATTCACAATTACTTCTTGATAGAAAGCTTTTTCTTACACCTATATGAATGTCACTGGATTTGTTTCTCTAGTCAACCTGGCCTTACACAATATGGTACCTAGGGAGTGGAATACTAGAGAAACAAATCATGAAGGCGGAGAGAGGATGTTTGCCTGACTTCTGCTTTCTGATAGTCTTTTCTCTTTGACTAGTTGGAGGTCAAATATAGTCCTGTATTTTACTTGTTCTCTTCTGGGAAGGACATGGGAAGTGAAGGTTCTGATGCCCAGAAGTGGTATTTGGTTATTTCTGTCTGAAATTTTGTAAAAATGAATGTGACCGGTGTAAATTTTGAGTTCAGGGGGCAAAAATACCCTTCGAACTTTTCTGAGGCCAAGCTGGTTAGTCAAACTGGGTGACCAGAGGCCTGGTCCTAGCTTGGTGCCACCAGAGGCCTAAGACCATAATGCATGTGAATGGGATAGTTGACATCAGAAAGGATTCAATTGGAATGTTTTCAGAATGTATTTAGTATCTGACTGTATTAGGATTACATCGGTCTTTTCTATCTATTTTTATTGCTATAACGCATACTAGCAATGATTCGTGGAAAATATGAATAGAGCATCTGGCCACTGACACCTGTGGACCTCGTTCACAGGGAGTAGAGTTGCAAACACGAGCAGATTGCCTGGTCTCAAGTTTAAAGAGCTGTGGGAAGCTGAGCCAATGACATGACTTAGCACCGGGGGGGCGAAAGTGGGTGAGTATTTGTGACAGGGACTCTTGGTCAAAAGTCAAGACAGCCCATGGGCACCTGAGTGAGGCCAAGTGAGGTGGCCCACAATGAGTTGACCAAATGAAGGAAAGATTTTTGAGCTTGTGAATTGGTGGGCATCTTCCTGCTGACTTGATGGATGGCCTGTCCTGGTTTGACTTTAACGATGGATGCAGACACGCAGGTGCCAACTAGAATGAGATTCTTCACATCAACGAAAATGCTTGTATCCTCGGAGTACTGGGTTGATAGAAGGGGCAGTGGAGACATTGGACACGCGGAATGTGGAAGACAAAGGCATGAAGAAGGTGGCTTAGCGACATGGATGGCTGGGGGAAATGTTGATAGGATTAAAGAATGATGATGGAGGTGTTCCCCTAATTGCAATGTTAGGCACAGGATATTTTTGTTTTGTTTACTTATAGAATTTAAATGAGGCTGGCACATTTTGAGTAGAGTGCATTTTAGTTTGATACTGTCAGATACAACTATGATTTTGTGATTGTTTTGTTTTAAAATTATCTATGGTTAAAGAGTTGTGGAAAGGCGTTAAGTTCATAAGGGGTGGTCTGTGCTAGTTACCTAAGTTCGTGTCAACTTGAAGATTTATAAAAGGACAGGAGTGGAGTCTAGCTTGTCAATCGGGTCACAGCATGGTGGTACCTCCTTGTGGGCATGGCCTTCTCATCAGGAAGGCCCTGGGAGCCTCTTCCTAACTGTCTGCCTTCATTCCTGCTGCCTGACCCCGATGGCTGCAAGAGCTCCGGTGATGTATACACAGCCATCAGATCCTCACGACTTTGCACCCACTGGCCTGTGACATTCCTGCATTCGCCATTGTTTCATGTGGCTTTGTGAGCCTAAAGAGGAACTTATGGACTAGTGTAGGCCTTAGGAACGTGAGTTTGCCCTGGCTGGGATTTTTTCCTGATATATAATGCTTCTCGATAGAAAGCTCTTTCTTATACCTACATGAGTGTTACTGGGTTTGGTTCTCTAGTCAACCTGGCCTAACATGCTCACTTTCATCTCTTTTTTTTTGGTAGAGCTCCTTAACTTTTCCTATTTATTCTGCTTAGCCTTATATATTATTCCCAAAATATATTAATGTAATGTATTTCAGGCTCAAAGAGATATACTTCTTTCAAGGAAACATTGGTAAAACAATATCCTACCTTGCTTTCTCTGTCTAGTGGGAAAAAAGTTTAAGCTGTGCACTCTCCAGGTGTCTATCCAAAATCATCCTTTATAAGGCTCTTTGTGAATTTTAAAATTACTTGACCCAGGAAGGGATTATTTGAAAATGACATATGCTACTCTAGGCAAGGAGAATTCTATGCAATTTATGATAAAGTAATTATACTATCATACAAATGAGATGTGTAATATGACCCATCAATAAAATATATTTATATATATACAACAAAAATTTTATGAGGGTTCTCGCTCTGATTTTTGGATTTCTACATCTTAGAATTCTCTGAGAATTATTTCATAGGTGTGGTACATTTCATTTTCCTTCAAGTAATTTGATTGCATTATAACTTAAGGTATATTCTCAGAGGAGATCTTACTCATTACTGTTCGTAGAGAGTAACTTATGGAATTATTTTCCGTTAAAATTCCCATACGGCATACCTTAATGAATAATATCTGAACGTCTTTTCCATATATATATATTTCAAATTGGTGCTCACTTTGCTTAAATTGGTTAGGCCCAGAATTGTTTTATTTGTAATTTTTGCTTTAATCTGTTTATCAATTTTATTTATTTATTTTACGTTAAAATATTTCCCAGTAGGCTAAAACTTTTAGACGATACTTTCTGATTGGAGCTACAAACCCCACAGTCTGCAGTTTGTATCCACCACTCAATCCCAGTGGGAAAGATGGAGAGAGACCTCTGTCCCTCTGAAGGTTTACAGTCTGGGAAAAAGAGGGAAGTCCTGCTCTGTTCTACAAGATCACTATGAGTCTGAATCAACTTGAGGGCTGTGAGTTTGTAGGAGGGATTTATCTATTTATTTATTTATTTATTTATTTATTTGGTTATTTTAACCACAATTCATCCTGTTCCAGCTTTATCCTATTTCTTTTTTTCTATTCCAACAAGTAATTGCAGATCAGATCATTATGAACCATAAAATTTCCATTAGCTGATTTAGCGTATTGCACTGTGAAGCACAGGGTCAGCAGTTCAAACTCACCAACCCTTCATGAAAATAAAATGAGGCTTTCTGCTCCCATGAAGAGTTACAACCGACACCATGTTCAACCTTCATTCTGGTTTCAGTAATTCCTCTCAGTTACCTTGGCCTTGGTCACTCCCTGCGACGGATGAATCCCTCAGGACCAGCGGTGGGAGTGGCGACACCGGGAGGCAAGGGGTGTAGAAAGAGAGAACCGGTCTTGGGGATGTATGGGGAACCTCCTCTCTGGGAGATGGGCAAAGGGAAGGTGGGTGAGGGAAGACGCCGGGCAGTGTAAGGTAAGATAAAATAATTATTTATAAACTATTAAGGGTTCAGGGGAAAGGGGGGTGTGACCAAGCCCGCCTGCTCACGTGACCACGCTCACCTGCGCAAGTGACCTGAAAAAGAGTGCACGTGACTGTGCCCACCCGCGCATGGGACCATGCCCACCTGCGCACGTGACCCGCCAACCAGCACACGTGACCACGCCTGCCAGCGCGCGTGACCACACCCACCTGTGCACGTGACCAAACCCACCCGCGCACATATCCGCCCAAGCACGTGACCAAACTTACCCGCTCACGTGACCAATGGACCACTCCACGTGACCAGGCTCACCCGCACACGTGACCACGCCCACCTGCGCACGTGACCCGCCAACCAGCGCACGTGAACACACCAGAATGCGCACGTAACTGTGGGCACTTGCGCACGTGACCAGGCTGACCCGCGCATGTGACCACGCCCGCCTGCACACGTGACCCGCCAACAAGCGCACGTGACCACGCCCCCCAGCGCGCATGACCACGGGCGCCTGAGCACCTGACCACCCCAAACTGTGCACTCGAGTACGGGCACTTGCGCACGTGACCATGCCCACCCGCGCACGTGACCATGCAAACCTCCGCACGTGACCACGCCCACTTGCTCACGTGACCAAACCCACCCGCGAACGTGACCAAGCGCACCTGTGCACGTGACCGTGCTCACCCGTGCACGTGACCGCCCAAGCACTTGACCAAACTCACCCGCGCACGTGACCCCTAGCACCACTCCACGTGACCAGCGTCACCAGCACACGTGACCACGCCCACCTGCGCACGTTAACCGCCAACCAGTGCACGTGACCACGCCCACCTGCGCACGTGACTGCGGGCACTTGCGCATGGGGCCACGCCACCCGTGCACGTGACGAGGCTGGCCCGCGCACATGACCACGCCCGCCTGCTCACCTGACCCGCCAACCAGCGCACGTGACCACGCCCACCTGCGCTTGTGACCACGGGCGCCTGCGCACGTGACTACCCCAAACAGTGCACGTGACTACGGGCACTTGCGCACGTTACCATGCCCACCCGCTTACGGGACCATGCCAACATCCGGACGTGACAACGCCCACCTGCTCCCGTGACCACACCCACCTGCGCACGTGACCACACCTACCGTGCGCGTGACCATGCCTACCTACACACGTGACCACGCCAACCTCCGCCCGACCACGCCCGCCTGCGCACGTGACCAAGCCAACCAGTGCACGTGACCACGCCAATGTATTCACATTAATTTCATTATCAGTATGTTCATGCCATTCTATAAAATAATTCTAAAGATTAGCTAGCAATATTATTATTCATATTTTTCTGAACATTGCATGGGAAATTAACTTAGCAAAGCCTAGAAACTTCTAACTTCATAGCTTTTTTTAAAAAACTTACTCTGTCTTCTTTAGATGTCTACATCTTATTAGTATTTTACTTCCCAGTACGAATACAAATGCACATAATCTCATGTCAACTTGAAGATTTATCAAAGTACAGGGTGCAGTGTAGCCTTCCAATTATGCCTAATGGTATCTCCTTGTGTGCGTGGCCTCCTGCTACGGCGAGTTCTGGGAACCTCCTCCTCTCTCTCTCTGGCTTCGGCTTCCTGTTGCCTGACCCTGGTGACTGCAAGACCTCTGGAGATGTGAACACGGCCATTCGATGCACAAGACTTTGCACCAACCCACCTGCGACATTCCTGCCGTCAGCAACAGTGCATGTGGCTTCATGAGTCTGGAGAAGAACTTATGGGCTAGTGTCAGATTTATGGACTTCAGTTGGACTGGGTTGGGATGTTTTCCTGATTCACAATTACTTCTTGATAGAAAGCTTTTTCTTACACCTATATGAATGTCACTGGATTTGTTTCTCTAGTCAACCTGGCCTTACACAATATGGTACCTAGGGAGTGGAATACTAGAGAAACAAATCATGAAGGCGGAGAGAGGATGTTTGCCTGACTTCTGCTTTCTGATAGTCTTTTCTCTTTGACTAGTTGGAGGTCAAATATAGTCCTGTATTTTACTTGTTCTCTTCTGGGAAGGACATGGGAAGTGAAGGTTCTGATGCCCAGAAGTGGTATTTGGTTATTTCTGTCTGAAATTTTGTAAAAATGAATGTGACCGGTGTAAATTTTGAGTTCAGGGGGCAAAAATACCCTTCGAACTTTTCTGAGGCCAAGCTGGTTAGTCAAACTGGGTGACCAGAGGCCTGGTCCTAGCTTGGTGCCACCAGAGGCCTAAGACCATAATGCATGTGAATGGGATAGTTGACATCAGAAAGGATTCAATTGGAATGTTTTCAGAATGTATTTAGTATCTGACTGTATTAGGATTACATCGGTCTTTTCTATCTATTTTTATTGCTATAACGCATACTAGCAATGATTCGTGGAAAATATGAATAGAGCATCTGGCCACTGACACCTGTGGACCTCGTTCACAGGGAGTAGAGTTGCAAACACGAGCAGATTGCCTGGTCTCAAGTTTAAAGAGCTGTGGGAAGCTGAGCCAATGACATGACTTAGCACCGGGGGGGGCGAAAGTGGGTGAGTATTTGTGACAGGGACTCTTGGTCAAAAGTCAAGACAGCCCATGGGCACCTGAGTGAGGCCAAGTGAGGTGGCCCACAATGAGTTGACCAAATGAAGGAAAGCTTTTTGAGCTTGTGAATTGGTGGGCATCTTCCTGCTGACTTGATGGATGGCCTGTCCTGGTTTGACTTTAACGATGGATGCAGACACGCAGGTGCCAACTAGAATGAGATTCTTCACATCAACGAAAATGCTTGTATCCTCGGAGTACTGGGTTGATAGAAGGGGCAGTGGAGACATTGGACACGCGGAATGTGGAAGACAAAGGCATGAAGAAGGTGGCTTAGCGACATGGATGGCTGGGGGAAATGTTGATAGGATTAAAGAATGATGATGGAGGTGTTCCCCTAATTGCAATGTTAGGCACAGGATATTTTTGTTTTGTTTACTTATAGAATTTAAATGAGGCTGGCACATTTTGAGTAGAGTGCATTTTAGTTTGATACTGTCAGATACAACTATGATTTTGTGATTGTTTTGTTTTAAAATTATCTATGGTTAAAGAGTTGTGGAAAGGCGTTAAGTTCATAAGGGGTGGTCTGTGCTAGTTACCTAAGTTCGTGTCAACTTGAAGATTTATAAAAGGACAGGAGTGGAGTCTAGCTTGTCAATCGGGTCACAGCATGGTGGTACCTCCTTGTGGGCATGGCCTTCTCATCAGGAAGGCCCTGGGAGCCTCTTCCTAACTGTCTGCCTTCATTCCTGCTGCCTGACCCCGATGGCTGCAAGAGCTCCGGTGATGTATACACAGCCATCAGATCCTCACGACTTTGCACCCACTGGCCTGTGACATTCCTGCATTCGCCATTGTTTCATGTGGCTTTGTGAGCCTAAAGAGGAACTTATGGACTAGTGTAGGCCTTAGGAACGTGAGTTTGCCCTGGCTGGGATTTTTTCCTGATATATAATGCTTCTCGATAGAAAGCTCTTTCTTATACCTACATGAGTGTTACTGGGTTTGGTTCTCTAGTCAACCTGGCCTAACATGCTCACTTTCATCTCTTTTTTTTTGGTAGAGCTCCTTAACTTTTCCTATTTATTCTGCTTAGCCTTATATATTATTCCCAAAATATATTAATGTAATGTATTTCAGGCTCAAAGAGATATACTTCTTTCAAGGAAACATTGGTAAAACAATATCCTACCTTGCTTTCTCTGTCTAGTGGAAAAAAAGTTTAAGCTGTGCACTCTCCAGGTGTCTATCCAAAATCATCCTTTATAAGGCTCTTTGTGAATTTTAAAATTACTTGACCCAGGAAGGGATTATTTGAAAATGACATATGCTACTCTAGGCAAGGAGAATTCTATGCAATTTATGATAAAGTAATTATACTATCATACAAATGAGATGTGTAATATGACCCATCAATAAAATATATTTATATATATACAACAAAAATTTTATGAGGGTTCTCGCTCTGATTTTTGGATTTCTACATCTTAGAATTCTCTGAGAATTATTTCATAGGTGTGGTACATTTCATTTTCCTTCAAGTAATTTGATTGCATTATAACTTAAGGTATATTCTCAGAGGAGATCTTACTCATTACTATTCGTAGAGAGTAACTTATGGAATTATTTTCCGTTAAAATTCCCATACGGCATACCTTAATGAATAATATCTGAACATCTTTTCCATATATATATATTTCAAATTGGTGCTCACTTTGCTTAAATTGGTTAGGCCCAGAATTGTTTTATTTGTAATTTTTGCTTTAATCTGTTTATCAATTTTATTTATTTATTTTACGTTAAAATATTTCCCAGTAGGCTAAAACTTTTAGACGATACTTTCTGATTGGAGCTACAAACCCCACAGTCTGCAGTTTGTATCCACCACTCAATCCCAGTGGGAAAGATGGAGAGAGACCTCTGTCCCTCTGAAGGTTTACAGTCTGGGAAAAAGAGGGAAGTCCTGCTCTGTTCTACAAGATCACTATGAGTCTGAATCAACTTGAGGGCTGTGAGTTTGTAGGAGGGATTTATCTATTTATTTATTTATTTATTTATTTATTTGGTTATTTTAACCACAATTCATCCTGTTCCAGCTTTATCCTATTTCTTTTTTTCTATTCCAACAAGTAATTGCAGATCAGATCATTATGAACCATAAAATTTCCATTAGCTGATTTAGCGTATTGCACTGTGAAGCACAGGGTCAGCAGTTCAAACTCACCAACCCTTCATGAAAATAAAATGAGGCTTTCTGCTCCCATGAAGAGTTACAACCGACACCATGTTCAACCTTCATTCTGGTTTCAGTAATTCCTCTCAGTTACCTTGGCCTTGGTCACTCCCTGCGACGGATGAATCCCTCAGGACCAGCGGTGGGAGTGGCGACACCGGGAGGCAAGGGGTGTAGAAAGAGAGAACCGGTCTTGGGGATGTATGGGGAACCTCCTCTCTGGGAGATGGGCAAAGGGAAGGTGGGTGAGGGAAGACGCCGGGCAGTGTAAGGTAAGATAAAATAATTATTTATAAACTATTAAGGGTTCAGGGGAAAGGGGGGTGTGACCAAGCCCGCCTGCTCACGTGACCACGCTCACCTGCGCAAGTGACCTGAAAAAGAGTGCACGTGACTGTGCCCACCCGCGCATGGGACCATGCCCACCTGCGCACGTGACCCGCCAACCAGCACACGTGACCACGCCTGCCAGCGCGCGTGACCACACCCACCTGTGCACGTGACCAAACCCACCCGCGCACATATCCGCCCAAGCACGTGACCAAACTTACCCGCTCACGTGACCAATGGACCACTCCACGTGACCAGGCTCACCCGCACACGTGACCACGCCCACCTGCGCACGTGACCCGCCAACCAGCGCACGTGAACACACCAGAATGCGCACGTAACTGTGGGCACTTGCGCACGTGACCAGGCTGACCCGCGCATGTGACCACGCCCGCCTGCACACGTGACCCGCCAACAAGCGCACGTGACCACGCCCCCCAGCGCGCATGACCACGGGCGCCTGAGCACCTGACCACCCCAAACTGTGCACTTGAGTACGGGCACTTGCGCACGTGACCATGCCCACCCGCGCACGTGACCATGCAAACCTCCGCACGTGACCACGCCCACTTGCTCACGTGACCAAACCCACCCGCGAACGTGACCAAGCGCACCTGTGCACGTGACCGTGCTCACCCGTGCACGTGACCGCCCAAGCACTTGACCAAACTCACCCGCGCACGTGACCCCTAGCACCACTCCACGTGACCAGCGTCACCAGCACACGTGACCACGCCCACCTGCGCACGTTAACCGCCAACCAGTGCACGTGACCACGCCCACCTGCGCACGTGACTGCGGGCACTTGCGCATGGGGCCACGCCACCCGTGCACGTGACGAGGCTGGCCCGCGCACATGACCACGCCCGCCTGCTCACCTGACCCGCCAACCAGCGCACGTGACCACGCCCACCTGCGCTTGTGACCACGGGCGCCTGCGCACGTGACTACCCCAAACAGTGCACGTGACTACGGGCACTTGCGCACGTTACCATGCCCACCCGCTTACGGGACCATGCCAACATCCGGACGTGACAACGCCCACCTGCTCCCGTGACCACACCCACCTGCGCACGTGACCACACCTACCGTGCGCGTGACCATGCCTACCTACACACGTGACCACGCCAACCTCCGCCCGACCACGCCCGCCTGCGCACGTGACCAAGCCAACCAGTGCACGTGACCACGCCAATGTATTCACATTAATTTCATTATCAGTATGTTCATGCCATTCTATAAAATAATTCTAAAGATTAGCTAGCAATATTATTATTCATATTTTTCTGAACATTGCATGGGAAATTAACTTAGCAAAGCCTAGAAACTTCTAACTTCATAGCTTTTTTTAAAAAACTTACTCTGTCTTCTTTAGATGTCTACATCTTATTAGTATTTTACTTCCCAGTACGAATACAAATGCACATAATCTCATGTCAACTTGAAGATTTATCAAAGTACAGGGTGCAGTGTAGCCTTCCAATTATGCCTAATGGTATCTCCTTGTGTGCGTGGCCTCCTGCTACGGCGAGTTCTGGGAACCTCCTCCTCTCTCTCTCTGGCTTCGGCTTCCTGTTGCCTGACCCTGGTGACTGCAAGACCTCTGGAGATGTGAACACGGCCATTCGATGCACAAGACTTTGCACCAACCCACCTGCGACATTCCTGCCGTCAGCAACAGTGCATGTGGCTTCATGAGTCTGGAGAAGAACTTATGGGCTAGTGTCAGATTTATGGACTTCAGTTGGACTGGGTTGGGATGTTTTCCTGATTCACAATTACTTCTTGATAGAAAGCTTTTTCTTACACCTATATGAATGTCACTGGATTTGTTTCTCTAGTCAACCTGGCCTTACACAATATGGTACCTAGGGAGTGGAATACTAGAGAAACAAATCATGAAGGCGGAGAGAGGATGTTTGCCTGACTTCTGCTTTCTGATAGTCTTTTCTCTTTGACTAGTTGGAGGTCAAATATAGTCCTGTATTTTACTTGTTCTCTTCTGGGAAGGACATGGGAAGTGAAGGTTCTGATGCCCAGAAGTGGTATTTGGTTATTTCTGTCTGAAATTTTGTAAAAATGAATGTGACCGGTGTAAATTTTGAGTTCAGGGGGCAAAAATACCCTTCGAACTTTTCTGAGGCCAAGCTGGTTAGTCAAACTGGGTGACCAGAGGCCTGGTCCTAGCTTGGTGCCACCAGAGGCCTAAGACCATAATGCATGTGAATGGGATAGTTGACATCAGAAAGGATTCAATTGGAATGTTTTCAGAATGTATTTAGTATCTGACTGTATTAGGATTACATCGGTCTTTTCTATCTATTTTTATTGCTATAACGCATACTAGCAATGATTCGTGGAAAATATGAATAGAGCATCTGGCCACTGACACCTGTGGACCTCGTTCACAGGGAGTAGAGTTGCAAACACGAGCAGATTGCCTGGTCTCAAGTTTAAAGAGCTGTGGGAAGCTGAGCCAATGACATGACTTAGCACCGGGGGGGGCGAAAGTGGGTGAGTATTTGTGACAGGGACTCTTGGTCAAAAGTCAAGACAGCCCATGGGCACCTGAGTGAGGCCAAGTGAGGTGGCCCACAATGAGTTGACCAAATGAAGGAAAGCTTTTTGAGCTTGTGAATTGGTGGGCATCTTCCTGCTGACTTGATGGATGGCCTGTCCTGGTTTGACTTTAACGATGGATGCAGACACGCAGGTGCCAACTAGAATGAGATTCTTCACATCAACGAAAATGCTTGTATCCTCGGAGTACTGGGTTGATAGAAGGGGCAGTGGAGACATTGGACACGCGGAATGTGGAAGACAAAGGCATGAAGAAGGTGGCTTAGCGACATGGATGGCTGGGGGAAATGTTGATAGGATTAAAGAATGATGATGGAGGTGTTCCCCTAATTGCAATGTTAGGCACAGGATATTTTTGTTTTGTTTACTTATAGAATTTAAATGAGGCTGGCACATTTTGAGTAGAGTGCATTTTAGTTTGATACTGTCAGATACAACTATGATTTTGTGATTGTTTTGTTTTAAAATTATCTATGGTTAAAGAGTTGTGGAAAGGCGTTAAGTTCATAAGGGGTGGTCTGTGCTAGTTACCTAAGTTCGTGTCAACTTGAAGATTTATAAAAGGACAGGAGTGGAGTCTAGCTTGTCAATCGGGTCACAGCATGGTGGTACCTCCTTGTGGGCATGGCCTTCTCATCAGGAAGGCCCTGGGAGCCTCTTCCTAACTGTCTGCCTTCATTCCTGCTGCCTGACCCCGATGGCTGCAAGAGCTCCGGTGATGTATACACAGCCATCAGATCCTCACGACTTTGCACCCACTGGCCTGTGACATTCCTGCATTCGCCATTGTTTCATGTGGCTTTGTGAGCCTAAAGAGGAACTTATGGACTAGTGTAGGCCTTAGGAACGTGAGTTTGCCCTGGCTGGGATTTTTTCCTGATATATAATGCTTCTCGATAGAAAGCTCTTTCTTATACCTACATGAGTGTTACTGGGTTTGGTTCTCTAGTCAACCTGGCCTAACATGCTCACTTTCATCTCTTTTTTTTTGGTAGAGCTCCTTAACTTTTCCTATTTATTCTGCTTAGCCTTATATATTATTCCCAAAATATATTAATGTAATGTATTTCAGGCTCAAAGAGATATACTTCTTTCAAGGAAACATTGGTAAAACAATATCCTACCTTGCTTTCTCTGTCTAGTGGAAAAAAAGTTTAAGCTGTGCACTCTCCAGGTGTCTATCCAAAATCATCCTTTATAAGGCTCTTTGTGAATTTTAAAATTACTTGACCCAGGAAGGGATTATTTGAAAATGACATATGCTACTCTAGGCAAGGAGAATTCTATGCAATTTATGATAAAGTAATTATACTATCATACAAATGAGATGTGTAATATGACCCATCAATAAAATATATTTATATATATACAACAAAAATTTTATGAGGGTTCTCGCTCTGATTTTTGGATTTCTACATCTTAGAATTCTCTGAGAATTATTTCATAGGTGTGGTACATTTCATTTTCCTTCAAGTAATTTGATTGCATTATAACTTAAGGTATATTCTCAGAGGAGATCTTACTCATTACTATTCGTAGAGAGTAACTTATGGAATTATTTTCCGTTAAAATTCCCATACGGCATACCTTAATGAATAATATCTGAACGTCTTTTCCATATATATATATTTCAAATTGGTGCTCACTTTGCTTAAATTGGTTAGGCCCAGAATTGTTTTATTTGTAATTTTTGCTTTAATCTGTTTATCAATTTTATTTATTTATTTTACGTTAAAATATTTCCCAGTAGGCTAAAACTTTTAGACGATACTTTCTGATTGGAGCTACAAACCCCACAGTCTGCAGTTTGTATCCACCACTCAATCCCAGTGGGAAAGATGGAGAGAGACCTCTGTCCCTCTGAAGGTTTACAGTCTGGGAAAAAGAGGGAAGTCCTGCTCTGTTCTACAAGATCACTATGAGTCTGAATCAACTTGAGGGCTGTGAGTTTGTAGGAGGGATTTATCTATTTATTTATTTATTTATTTATTTATTTGGTTATTTTAACCACAATTCATCCTGTTCCAGCTTTATCCTATTTCTTTTTTTCTATTCCAACAAGTAATTGCAGATCAGATCATTATGAACCATAAAATTTCCATTAGCTGATTTAGCGTATTGCACTGTGAAGCACAGGGTCAGCAGTTCAAACTCACCAACCCTTCATGAAAATAAAATGAGGCTTTCTGCTCCCATGAAGAGTTACAACCGACACCATGTTCAACCTTCATTCTGGTTTCAGTAATTCCTCTCAGTTACCTTGGCCTTGGTCACTCCCTGCGACGGATGAATCCCTCAGGACCAGCGGTGGGAGTGGCGACACCGGGAGGCAAGGGGTGTAGAAAGAGAGAACCGGTCTTGGGGATGTATGGGGAACCTCCTCTCTGGGAGATGGGCAAAGGGAAGGTGGGTGAGGGAAGACGCCGGGCAGTGTAAGGTAAGATAAAATAATTATTTATAAACTATTAAGGGTTCAGGGGAAAGGGGGGTGTGACCAAGCCCGCCTGCTCACGTGACCACGCTCACCTGCGCAAGTGACCTGAAAAAGAGTGCACGTGACTGTGCCCACCCGCGCATGGGACCATGCCCACCTGCGCACGTGACCCGCCAACCAGCACACGTGACCACGCCTGCCAGCGCGCGTGACCACACCCACCTGTGCACGTGACCAAACCCACCCGCGCACATATCCGCCCAAGCACGTGACCAAACTTACCCGCTCACGTGACCAATGGACCACTCCACGTGACCAGGCTCACCCGCACACGTGACCACGCCCACCTGCGCACGTGACCCGCCAACCAGCGCACGTGAACACACCAGAATGCGCACGTAACTGTGGGCACTTGCGCACGTGACCAGGCTGACCCGCGCATGTGACCACGCCCGCCTGCACACGTGACCCGCCAACAAGCGCACGTGACCACGCCCCCCAGCGCGCATGACCACGGGCGCCTGAGCACCTGACCACCCCAAACTGTGCACTTGAGTACGGGCACTTGCGCACGTGACCATGCCCACCCGCGCACGTGACCATGCAAACCTCCGCACGTGACCACGCCCACTTGCTCACGTGACCAAACCCACCCGCGAACGTGACCAAGCGCACCTGTGCACGTGACCGTGCTCACCCGTGCACGTGACCGCCCAAGCACTTGACCAAACTCACCCGCGCACGTGACCCCTAGCACCACTCCACGTGACCAGCGTCACCAGCACACGTGACCACGCCCACCTGCGCACGTTAACCGCCAACCAGTGCACGTGACCACGCCCACCTGCGCACGTGACTGCGGGCACTTGCGCATGGGGCCACGCCACCCGTGCACGTGACGAGGCTGGCCCGCGCACATGACCACGCCCGCCTGCTCACCTGACCCGCCAACCAGCGCACGTGACCACGCCCACCTGCGCTTGTGACCACGGGCGCCTGCGCACGTGACTACCCCAAACTGTGCACGTGACTACGGGCACTTGCGCACGTTACCATGCCCACCCGCTTACGGGACCATGCCAACATCCGGACGTGACAACGCCCACCTGCTCCCGTGACCACACCCACCTGCGCACGTGACCACACCTACCGGTGCGCGTGACCATGCCTACCTACACACGTGACCACGCCAACCTCCGCCCGACCACGCCCGCCTGCGCACGTGACCAAGCCAACCAGTGCACGTGACCACGCCAATGTATTCACATTAATTTCATTATCAGTATGTTCATGCCATTCTATAAAATAATTCTAAAGATTAGCTAGCAATATTATTATTCATATTTTTCTGAACATTGCATGGGAAATTAACTTAGCAAAGCCTAGAAACTTCTAACTTCATAGCTTTTTTTAAAAAACTTACTCTGTCTTCTTTAGATGTCTACATCTTATTAGTGTTTTACTTTCCAGTACGAATACAAATGCACATAATCTCATGTCAACTTGAAGATTTATCAAAGTACAGGGTGCAGTGTAGCCTTCCAATTATGCCTAATGGTATCTCCTTGTGTGCGTGGCCTCCTGCTACGGCGAGTTCTGGGAACCTCCTCCTCTCTCTCTCTGGCTTCGGCTTCCTGTTGCCTGACCCTGGTGACTGCAAGACCTCTGGAGATGTGAACACGGCCATTCGATGCACAAGACTTTGCACCAACCCACCTGCGACATTCCTGCCGTCAGCAACAGTGCATGTGGCTTCATGAGTCTGGAGAAGAACTTATGGGCTAGTGTCAGATTTATGGACTTCAGTTGGACTGGGTTGGGATGTTTTCCTGATTCACAATTACTTCTTGATAGAAAGCTTTTTCTTACACCTATATGAATGTCACTGGATTTGTTTCTCTAGTCAACCTGGCCTTACACAATATGGTACCTAGGGAGTGGAATACTAGAGAAACAAATCATGAAGGCGGAGAGAGGATGTTTGCCTGACTTCTGCTTTCTGATAGTCTTTTCTCTTTGACTAGTTGGAGGTCAAATATAGTCCTGTATTTTACTTGTTCTCTTCTGGGAAGGACATGGGAAGTGAAGGTTCTGATGCCCAGAAGTGGTATTTGGTTATTTCTGTCTGAAATTTTGTAAAAATGAATGTGACCGGTGTAAATTTTGAGTTCAGGGGGCAAAAATACCCTTCGAACTTTTCTGAGGCCAAGCTGGTTAGTCAAACTGGGTGACCAGAGGCCTGGTCCTAGCTTGGTGCCACCAGAGGCCTAAGACCATAATGCATGTGAATGGGATAGTTGACATCAGAAAGGATTCAATTGGAATGTTTTCAGAATGTATTTAGTATCTGACTGTATTAGGATTACATCGGTCTTTTCTATCTATTTTTATTGCTATAACGCATACTAGCAATGATTCGTGGAAAATATGAATAGAGCATCTGGCCACTGACACCTGTGGACCTCGTTCACAGGGAGTAGAGTTGCAAACACGAGCAGATTGCCTGGTCTCAAGTTTAAAGAGCTGTGGGAAGCTGAGCCAATGACATGACTTAGCACCGGGGGGGCGAAAGTGGGTGAGTATTTGTGACAGGGACTCTTGGTCAAAAGTCAAGACAGCCCATGGGCACCTGAGTGAGGCCAAGTGAGGTGGCCCACAATGAGTTGACCAAATGAAGGAAAGATTTTTGAGCTTGTGAATTGGTGGGCATCTTCCTGCTGACTTGATGGATGGCCTGTCCTGGTTTGACTTTAACGATGGATGCAGACACGCAGGTGCCAACTAGAATGAGATTCTTCACATCAACGAAAATGCTTGTATCCTCGGAGTACTGGGTTGATAGAAGGGGCAGTGGAGACATTGGACACGCGGAATGTGGAAGACAAAGGCATGAAGAAGGTGGCTTAGCGACATGGATGGCTGGGGGAAATGTTGATAGGATTAAAGAATGATGATGGAGGTGTTCCCCTAATTGCAATGTTAGGCACAGGATATTTTTGTTTTGTTTACTTATAGAATTTAAATGAGGCTGGCACATTTTGAGTAGAGTGCATTTTAGTTTGATACTGTCAGATACAACTATGATTTTGTGATTGTTTTGTTTTAAAATTATCTATGGTTAAAGAGTTGTGGAAAGGCGTTAAGTTCATAAGGGGTGGTCTGTGCTAGTTACCTAAGTTCGTGTCAACTTGAAGATTTATAAAAGGACAGGAGTGGAGTCTAGCTTGTCAATCGGGTCACAGCATGGTGGTACCTCCTTGTGGGCATGGCCTTCTCATCAGGAAGGCCCTGGGAGCCTCTTCCTAACTCTCTGCCTTCATTCCTGCTGCCTGACCCCGATGGCTGCAAGAGCTCCGGTGATGTATACACAGCCATCAGATCCTCACGACTTTGCACCCACTGGCCTGTGACATTCCTGCATTCGCCATTGTTTCATGTGGCTTTGTGAGCCTAAAGAGGAACTTATGGACTAGTGTAGGCCTTAGGAACGTGAGTTTGCCCTGGCTGGGATTTTTTCCTGATATATAATGCTTCTCGATAGAAAGCTCTTTCTTATACCTACATGAGTGTTACTGGGTTTGGTTCTCTAGTCAACCTGGCCTAACATGCTCACTTTCATCTCTTTTTTTTTGGTAGAGCTCCTTAACTTTTCCTATTTATTCTGCTTAGCCTTATATATTATTCCCAAAATATATTAATGTAATGTATTTCAGGCTCAAAGAGATATACTTCTTTCAAGGAAACATTGGTAAAACAATATCCTACCTTGCTTTCTCTGTCTAGTGGAAAAAAAGTTTAAGCTGTGCACTCTCCAGGTGTCTATCCAAAATCATCCTTTATAAGGCTCTTTGTGAATTTTAAAATTACTTGACCCAGGAAGGGATTATTTGAAAATGACATATGCTACTCTAGGCAAGGAGAATTCTATGCAATTTATGATAAAGTAATTATACTATCATACAAATGAGATGTGTAATATGACCCATCAATAAAATATATTTATATATATACAACAAAAATTTTATGAGGGTTCTCGCTCTGATTTTTGGATTTCTACATCTTAGAATTCTCTGAGAATTATTTCATAGGTGTGGTACATTTCATTTTCCTTCAAGTAATTTGATTGCATTATAACTTAAGGTATATTCTCAGAGGAGATCTTACTCATTACTATTCGTAGAGAGTAACTTATGGAATTATTTTCCGTTAAAATTCCCATACGGCATACCTTAATGAATAATATCTGAACGTCTTTTCCATATATATATATTTCAAATTGGTGCTCACTTTGCTTAAATTGGTTAGGCCCAGAATTGTTTTATTTGTAATTTTTGCTTTAATCTGTTTATCAATTTTATTTATTTATTTTACGTTAAAATATTTCCCAGTAGGCTAAAACTTTTAGACGATACTTTCTGATTGGAGCTACAAACCCCACAGTCTGCAGTTTGTATCCACCACTCAATCCCAGTGGGAAAGATGGAGAGAGACCTCTGTCCCTCTGAAGGTTTACAGTCTGGGAAAAAGAGGGAAGTCCTGCTCTGTTCTACAAGATCACTATGAGTCTGAATCAACTTGAGGGCTGTGAGTTTGTAGGAGGGATTTATCTATTTATTTATTTATTTATTTATTTATTTGGTTATTTTAACCACAATTCATCCTGTTCCAGCTTTATCCTATTTCTTTTTTTCTATTCCAACAAGTAATTGCAGATCAGATCATTATGAACCATAAAATTTCCATTAGCTGATTTAGCGTATTGCACTGTGAAGCACAGGGTCAGCAGTTCAAACTCACCAACCCTTCATGAAAATAAAATGAGGCTTTCTGCTCCCATGAAGAGTTACAACCGACACCATGTTCAACCTTCATTCTGGTTTCAGTAATTCCTCTCAGTTACCTTGGCCTTGGTCACTCCCTGCGACGGATGAATCCCTCAGGACCAGCGGTGGGAGTGGCGACACCGGGAGGCAAGGGGTGTAGAAAGAGAGAACCGGTCTTGGGGATGTATGGGGAACCTCCTCTCTGGGAGATGGGCAAAGGGAAGGTGGGTGAGGGAAGACGCCGGGCAGTGTAAGGTAAGATAAAATAATTATTTATAAACTATTAAGGGTTCAGGGGAAAGGGGGGTGTGACCAAGCCCGCCTGCTCACGTGACCACGCTCACCTGCGCAAGTGACCTGAAAAAGAGTGCACGTGACTGTGCCCACCCGCGCATGGGACCATGCCCACCTGCGCACGTGACCCGCCAACCAGCACACGTGACCACGCCTGCCAGCGCGCGTGACCACACCCACCTGTGCACGTGACCAAACCCACCCGCGCACATATCCGCCCAAGCACGTGACCAAACTTACCCGCTCACGTGACCAATGGACCACTCCACGTGACCAGGCTCACCCGCACACGTGACCACGCCCACCTGCGCACGTGACCCGCCAACCAGCGCACGTGAACACACCAGAATGCGCACGTAACTGTGGGCACTTGCGCACGTGACCAGGCTGACCCGCGCATGTGACCACGCCCGCCTGCACACGTGACCCGCCAACAAGCGCACGTGACCACGCCCCCCAGCGCGCATGACCACGGGCGCCTGAGCACCTGACCACCCCAAACTGTGCACTCGAGTACGGGCACTTGCGCACGTGACCGTGCCCACCCGCGCACGTGACCATGCAAACCTCCGCACGTGACCACGCCCACTTGCTCACGTGACCAAACCCACCCGCGAACGTGACCAAGCGCACCTGTGCACGTGACCGTGCTCACCCGTGCACGTGACCGCCCAAGCACTTGACCAAACTCACCCGCGCACGTGACCCCTAGCACCACTCCACGTGACCAGCGTCACCAGCACACGTGACCACGCCCACCTGCGCACGTTAACCGCCAACCAGTGCACGTTACCACGCCCACCTGCGCACGTGACTGCGGGCACTTGCGCATGGGGCCACGCCACCCGTGCACGTGACGAGGCTGGCCCGCGCACATGACCACGCCCGCCTGCTCACCTGACCCGCCAACCAGCGCACGTGACCACGCCCACCTGCGCTTGTGACCACGGGCGCCTGCGCACGTGACTACCCCAAACTGTGCACGTGACTACGGGCACTTGCGCACGTTACCATGCCCACCCGCTTACGGGACCATGCCAACATCCGGACGTGACAACGCCCACCTGCTCCCGTGACCACACCCACCTGCGCACGTGACCACACCTACCGGTGCGCGTGACCATGCCTACCTACACACGTGACCACGCCAACCTCCGCCCGACCACGCCCGCCTGCGCACGTGACCAAGCCAACCAGTGCACGTGACCACGCCAATGTATTCACATTAATTTCATTATCAGTATGTTCATGCCATTCTATAAAATAATTCTAAAGATTAGCTAGCAATATTATTATTCATATTTTTCTGAACATTGCATGGGAAATTAACTTAGCAAAGCCTAGAAACTTCTAACTTCATAGCTTTTTTTAAAAAACTTACTCTGTCTTCTTTAGATGTCTACATCTTATTAGTGTTTTACTTCCCAGTACGAATACAAATGCACATAATCTCATGTCAACTTGAAGATTTATCAAAGTACAGGGTGCAGTGTAGCCTTCCAATTATGCCTAATGGTATCTCCTTGTGTGCGTGGCCTCCTGCTACGGCGAGTTCTGGGAACCTCCTCCTCTCTCTCTCTGGCTTCGGCTTCCTGTTGCCTGACCCTGGTGACTGCAAGACCTCTGGAGATGTGAACACGGCCATTCGATGCACAAGACTTTGCACCAACCCACCTGCGACATTCCTGCCGTCAGCAACAGTGCATGTGGCTTCATGAGTCTGGAGAAGAACTTATGGGCTAGTGTCAGATTTATGGACTTCAGTTGGACTGGGTTGGGATGTTTTCCTGATTCACAATTACTTCTTGATAGAAAGCTTTTTCTTACACCTATATGAATGTCACTGGATTTGTTTCTCTAGTCAACCTGGCCTTACACAATATGGTACCTAGGGAGTGGAATACTAGAGAAACAAATCATGAAGGCGGAGAGAGGATGTTTGCCTGACTTCTGCTTTCTGATAGTCTTTTCTCTTTGACTAGTTGGAGGTCAAATATAGTCCTGTATTTTACTTGTTCTCTTCTGGGAAGGACATGGGAAGTGAAGGTTCTGATGCCCAGAAGTGGTATTTGGTTATTTCTGTCTGAAATTTTGTAAAAATGAATGTGACCGGTGTAAATTTTGAGTTCAGGGGGCAAAAATACCCTTCGAACTTTTCTGAGGCCAAGCTGGTTAGTCAAACTGGGTGACCAGAGGCCTGGTCCTAGCTTGGTGCCACCAGAGGCCTAAGACCATAATGCATGTGAATGGGATAGTTGACATCAGAAAGGATTCAATTGGAATGTTTTCAGAATGTATTTAGTATCTGACTGTATTAGGATTACATCGGTCTTTTCTATCTATTTTTATTGCTATAACGCATACTAGCAATGATTCGTGGAAAATATGAATAGAGCATCTGGCCACTGACACCTGTGGACCTCGTTCACAGGGAGTAGAGTTGCAAACACGAGCAGATTGCCTGGTCTCAAGTTTAAAGAGCTGTGGGAAGCTGAGCCAATGACATGACTTAGCACCGGGGGGGCGAAAGTGGGTGAGTATTTGTGACAGGGACTCTTGGTCAAAAGTCAAGACAGCCCATGGGCACCTGAGTGAGGCCAAGTGAGGTGGCCCACAATGAGTTGACCAAATGAAGGAAAGATTTTTGAGCTTGTGAATTGGTGGGCATCTTCCTGCTGACTTGATGGATGGCCTGTCCTGGTTTGACTTTAACGATGGATGCAGACACGCAGGTGCCAACTAGAATGAGATTCTTCACATCAACGAAAATGCTTGTATCCTCGGAGTACTGGGTTGATAGAAGGGGCAGTGGAGACATTGGACACGCGGAATGTGGAAGACAAAGGCATGAAGAAGGTGGCTTAGCGACATGGATGGCTGGGGGAAATGTTGATAGGATTAAAGAATGATGATGGAGGTGTTCCCCTAATTGCAATGTTAGGCACAGGATATTTTTGTTTTGTTTACTTATAGAATTTAAATGAGGCTGGCACATTTTGAGTAGAGTGCATTTTAGTTTGATACTGTCAGATACAACTATGATTTTGTGATTGTTTTGTTTTAAAATTATCTATGGTTAAAGAGTTGTGGAAAGGCGTTAAGTTCATAAGGGGTGGTCTGTGCTAGTTACCTAAGTTCGTGTCAACTTGAAGATTTATAAAAGGACAGGAGTGGAGTCTAGCTTGTCAATCGGGTCACAGCATGGTGGTACCTCCTTGTGGGCATGGCCTTCTCATCAGGAAGGCCCTGGGAGCCTCTTCCTAACTCTCTGCCTTCATTCCTGCTGCCTGACCCCGATGGCTGCAAGAGCTCCGGTGATGTATACACAGCCATCAGATCCTCACGACTTTGCACCCACTGGCCTGTGACATTCCTGCATTCGCCATTGTTTCATGTGGCTTTGTGAGCCTAAAGAGGAACTTATGGACTAGTGTAGGCCTTAGGAACGTGAGTTTGCCCTGGCTGGGATTTTTTCCTGATATATAATGCTTCTCGATAGAAAGCTCTTTCTTATACCTACATGAGTGTTACTGGGTTTGGTTCTCTAGTCAACCTGGCCTAACATGCTCACTTTCATCTTTTTTTTTTTGGTAGAGCTCCTTAACTTTTCCTATTTATTCTGCTTAGCCTTATATATTATTCCCAAAATATATTAATGTAATGTATTTCAGGCTCAAAGAGATATACTTCTTTCAAGGAAACATTGGTAAAACAATATCCTACCTTGCTTTCTCTGTCTAGTGGAAAAAAAGTTTAAGCTGTGCACTCTCCAGGTGTCTATCCAAAATCATCCTTTATAAGGCTCTTTGTGAATTTTAAAATTACTTGACCCAGGAAGGGATTATTTGAAAATGACATATGCTACTCTAGGCAAGGAGAATTCTATGCAATTTATGATAAAGTAATTATACTATCATACAAATGAGATGTGTAATATGACCCATCAATAAAATATATTTATATATATACAACAAAAATTTTATGAGGGTTCTCGCTCTGATTTTTGGATTTCTACATCTTAGAATTCTCTGAGAATTATTTCATAGGTGTGGTACATTTCATTTTCCTTCAAGTAATTTGATTGCATTATAACTTAAGGTATATTCTCAGAGGAGATCTTACTCATTACTATTCGTAGAGAGTAACTTATGGAATTATTTTCCGTTAAAATTCCCATACGGCATACCTTAATGAATAATATCTGAACGTCTTTTCCATATATATATATTTCAAATTGGTGCTCACTTTGCTTAAATTGGTTAGGCCCAGAATTGTTTTATTTGTAATTTTTGCTTTAATCTGTTTATCAATTTTATTTATTTATTTTACGTTAAAATATTTCCCAGTAGGCTAAAACTTTTAGACGATACTTTCTGATTGGAGCTACAAACCCCACAGTCTGCAGTTTGTATCCACCACTCAATCCCAGTGGGAAAGATGGAGAGAGACCTCTGTCCCTCTGAAGGTTTACAGTCTGGGAAAAAGAGGGAAGTCCTGCTCTGTTCTACAAGATCACTATGAGTCTGAATCAACTTGAGGGCTGTGAGTTTGTAGGAGGGATTTATTTATTTATTTATTTGTTTGTTTGTTTGTTTGTTTGGTTATTTTAACCACAATTCATCCTGTTCCAGCTTTATCCTATTTCTTTTTTTCTATTCCAACAAGTAATTGCAGATCAGATCATTATGAACCATAAAATTTCCATTAGCTGATTTAGCGTATTGCACTGTGAAGCACAGGGTCAGCAGTTCAAACTCACCAACCCTTCATGAAAATAAAATGAGGCTTTCTGCTCCCATGAAGAGTTACAACCGACACCATGTTCAACCTTCATTCTGGTTTCAGTAATTCCTCTCAGTTACCTTGGCCTTGGTCACTCCCTGCGACGGATGAATCCCTCAGGACCAGCGGTGGGAGTGGCGACACCGGGAGGCAAGGGGTGTAGAAAGAGAGAACCGGTCTTGGGGATGTATGGGGAACCTCCTCTCTGGGAGATGGGCAAAGGGAAGGTGGGTGAGGGAAGACGCCGGGCAGTGTAAGGTAAGATAAAATAATTATTTATAAACTATTAAGGGTTCAGGGGAAAGGGGGGTGTGACCAAGCCCGCCTGCTCACGTGACCACGCTCACCTGCGCAAGTGACCTGAAAAAGAGTGCACGTGACTGTGCCCACCCGCGCATGGGACCATGCCCACCTGCGCACGTGACCCGCCAACCAGCACACGTGACCACGCCTGCCAGCGCGCGTGACCACACCCACCTGTGCACGTGACCAAACCCACCCGCGCACATATCCGCCCAAGCACGTGACCAAACTTACCCGCTCACGTGACCAATGGACCACTCCACGTGACCAGGCTCACCCGCACACGTGACCACGCCCACCTGCGCACGTGACCCGCCAACCAGCGCACGTGAACACACCAGAATGCGCACGTAACTGTGGGCACTTGCGCACGTGACCAGGCTGACCCGCGCATGTGACCACGCCCGCCTGCACACGTGACCCGCCAACAAGCGCACGTGACCACGCCCCCCAGCGCGCATGACCACGGGCGCCTGAGCACCTGACCACCCCAAACTGTGCACTTGAGTACGGGCACTTGCGCACGTGACCATGCCCACCCGCGCACGTGACCATGCAAACCTCCGCACGTGACCACGCCCACTTGCTCACGTGACCAAACCCACCCGCGAACGTGACCAAGCGCACCTGTGCACGTGACCGTGCTCACCCGTGCACGTGACCGCCCAAGCACTTGACCAAACTCACCCGCGCACGTGACCCCTAGCACCACTCCACGTGACCAGCGTCACCAGCACACGTGACCACGCCCACCTGCGCACGTTAACCGCCAACCAGTGCACGTGACCACGCCCACCTGCGCACGTGACTGCGGGCACTTGCGCATGGGGCCACGCCACCCGTGCACGTGACGAGGCTGGCCCGCGCACATGACCACGCCCGCCTGCTCACCTGACCCGCCAACCAGCGCACGTGACCACGCCCACCTGCGCTTGTGACCACGGGCGCCTGCGCACGTGACTACCCCAAACAGTGCACGTGACTACGGGCACTTGCGCACGTTACCATGCCCACCCGCTTACGGGACCATGCCAACATCCGGACGTGACAACGCCCACCTGCTCCCGTGACCACACCCACCTGCGCACGTGACCACACCTACCGTGCGCGTGACCATGCCTACCTACACACGTGACCACGCCAACCTCCGCCCGACCACGCCCGCCTGCGCACGTGACCAAGCCAACCAGTGCACGTGACCACGCCAATGTATTCACATTAATTTCATTATCAGTATGTTCATGCCATTCTATAAAATAATTCTAAAGATTAGCTAGCAATATTATTATTCATATTTTTCTGAACATTGCATGGGAAATTAACTTAGCAAAGCCTAGAAACTTCTAACTTCATAGCTTTTTTTAAAAAACTTACTCTGTCTTCTTTAGATGTCTACATCTTATTAGTATTTTACTTCCCAGTACGAATACAAATGCACATAATCTCATGTCAACTTGAAGATTTATCAAAGTACAGGGTGCAGTGTAGCCTTCCAATTATGCCTAATGGTATCTCCTTGTGTGCGTGGCCTCCTGCTACGGCGAGTTCTGGGAACCTCCTCCTCTCTCT
The DNA here is from genome assembly GCF_050624435.1 of Tenrec ecaudatus. Classification (NCBI taxonomy): domain Eukaryota; kingdom Metazoa; phylum Chordata; class Mammalia; order Afrosoricida; family Tenrecidae; genus Tenrec; species Tenrec ecaudatus. The sequence continues at coordinate 112,321 of NW_027459698.1, read as the reverse complement.
CTCTGGCTTCGGCTTCCTGTTGCCTGACCCTGGTGACTGCAAGACCTCTGGAGATGTGAACACGGCCATTCGATGCACAAGACTTTGCACCAACCCACCTGCGACATTCCTGCCGTCAGCAACAGTGCATGTGGCTTCATGAGTCTGGAGAAGAACTTATGGGCTAGTGTCAGATTTATGGACTTCAGTTGGACTGGGTTGGGATGTTTTCCTGATTCACAATTACTTCTTGATAGAAAGCTTTTTCTTACACCTATATGAATGTCACTGGATTTGTTTCTCTAGTCAACCTGGCCTTACACAATATGGTACCTAGGGAGTGGAATACTAGAGAAACAAATCATGAAGGCGGAGAGAGGATGTTTGCCTGACTTCTGCTTTCTGATAGTCTTTTCTCTTTGACTAGTTGGAGGTCAAATATAGTCCTGTATTTTACTTGTTCTCTTCTGGGAAGGACATGGGAAGTGAAGGTTCTGATGCCCAGAAGTGGTATTTGGTTATTTCTGTCTGAAATTTTGTAAAAATGAATGTGACCGGTGTAAATTTTGAGTTCAGGGGGCAAAAATACCCTTCGAACTTTTCTGAGGCCAAGCTGGTTAGTCAAACTGGGTGACCAGAGGCCTGGTCCTAGCTTGGTGCCACCAGAGGCCTAAGACCATAATGCATGTGAATGGGATAGTTGACATCAGAAAGGATTCAATTGGAATGTTTTCAGAATGTATTTAGTATCTGACTGTATTAGGATTACATCGGTCTTTTCTATCTATTTTTATTGCTATAACGCATACTAGCAATGATTCGTGGAAAATATGAATAGAGCATCTGGCCACTGACACCTGTGGACCTCGTTCACAGGGAGTAGAGTTGCAAACACGAGCAGATTGCCTGGTCTCAAGTTTAAAGAGCTGTGGGAAGCTGAGCCAATGACATGACTTAGCACCGGGGGGGCGAAAGTGGGTGAGTATTTGTGACAGGGACTCTTGGTCAAAAGTCAAGACAGCCCATGGGCACCTGAGTGAGGCCAAGTGAGGTGGCCCACAATGAGTTGACCAAATGAAGGAAAGATTTTTGAGCTTGTGAATTGGTGGGCATCTTCCTGCTGACTTGATGGATGGCCTGTCCTGGTTTGACTTTAACGATGGATGCAGACACGCAGGTGCCAACTAGAATGAGATTCTTCACATCAACGAAAATGCTTGTATCCTCGGAGTACTGGGTTGATAGAAGGGGCAGTGGAGACATTGGACACGCGGAATGTGGAAGACAAAGGCATGAAGAAGGTGGCTTAGCGACATGGATGGCTGGGGGAAATGTTGATAGGATTAAAGAATGATGATGGAGGTGTTCCCCTAATTGCAATGTTAGGCACAGGATATTTTTGTTTTGTTTACTTATAGAATTTAAATGAGGCTGGCACATTTTGAGTAGAGTGCATTTTAGTTTGATACTGTCAGATACAACTATGATTTTGTGATTGTTTTGTTTTAAAATTATCTATGGTTAAAGAGTTGTGGAAAGGCGTTAAGTTCATAAGGGGTGGTCTGTGCTAGTTACCTAAGTTCGTGTCAACTTGAAGATTTATAAAAGGACAGGAGTGGAGTCTAGCTTGTCAATCGGGTCACAGCATGGTGGTACCTCCTTGTGGGCATGGCCTTCTCATCAGGAAGGCCCTGGGAGCCTCTTCCTAACTCTCTGCCTTCATTCCTGCTGCCTGACCCCGATGGCTGCAAGAGCTCCGGTGATGTATACACAGCCATCAGATCCTCACGACTTTGCACCCACTGGCCTGTGACATTCCTGCATTCGCCATTGTTTCATGTGGCTTTGTGAGCCTAAAGAGGAACTTATGGACTAGTGTAGGCCTTAGGAACGTGAGTTTGCCCTGGCTGGGATTTTTTCCTGATATATAATGCTTCTCGATAGAAAGCTCTTTCTTATACCTACATGAGTGTTACTGGGTTTGGTTCTCTAGTCAACCTGGCCTAACATGCTCACTTTCATCTCTTTTTTTTTGGTAGAGCTCCTTAACTTTTCCTATTTATTCTGCTTAGCCTTATATATTATTCCCAAAATATATTAATGTAATGTATTTCAGGCTCAAAGAGATATACTTCTTTCAAGGAAACATTGGTAAAACAATATCCTACCTTGCTTTCTCTGTCTAGTGGAAAAAAAGTTTAAGCTGTGCACTCTCCAGGTGTCTATCCAAAATCATCCTTTATAAGGCTCTTTGTGAATTTTAAAATTACTTGACCCAGGAAGGGATTATTTGAAAATGACATATGCTACTCTAGGCAAGGAGAATTCTATGCAATTTATGATAAAGTAATTATACTATCATACAAATGAGATGTGTAATATGACCCATCAATAAAATATATTTATATATATACAACAAAAATTTTATGAGGGTTCTCGCTCTGATTTTTGGATTTCTACATCTTAGAATTCTCTGAGAATTATTTCATAGGTGTGGTACATTTCATTTTCCTTCAAGTAATTTGATTGCATTATAACTTAAGGTATATTCTCAGAGGAGATCTTACTCATTACTATTCGTAGAGAGTAACTTATGGAATTATTTTCCGTTAAAATTCCCATACGGCATACCTTAATGAATAATATCTGAACGTCTTTTCCATATATATATATTTCAAATTGGTGCTCACTTTGCTTAAATTGGTTAGGCCCAGAATTGTTTTATTTGTAATTTTTGCTTTAATCTGTTTATCAATTTTATTTATTTATTTTACGTTAAAATATTTCCCAGTAGGCTAAAACTTTTAGACGATACTTTCTGATTGGAGCTACAAACCCCACAGTCTGCAGTTTGTATCCACCACTCAATCCCAGTGGGAAAGATGGAGAGAGACCTCTGTCCCTCTGAAGGTTTACAGTCTGGGAAAAAGAGGGAAGTCCTGCTCTGTTCTACAAGATCACTATGAGTCTGAATCAACTTGAGGGCTGTGAGTTTGTAGGAGGGATTTATCTATTTATTTATTTATTTATTTATTTATTTGGTTATTTTAACCACAATTCATCCTGTTCCAGCTTTATCCTATTTCTTTTTTTCTATTCCAACAAGTAATTGCAGATCAGATCATTATGAACCATAAAATTTCCATTAGCTGATTTAGCGTATTGCACTGTGAAGCACAGGGTCAGCAGTTCAAACTCACCAACCCTTCATGAAAATAAAATGAGGCTTTCTGCTCCCATGAAGAGTTACAACCGACACCATGTTCAACCTTCATTCTGGTTTCAGTAATTCCTCTCAGTTACCTTGGCCTTGGTCACTCCCTGCGACGGATGAATCCCTCAGGACCAGCGGTGGGAGTGGCGACACCGGGAGGCAAGGGGTGTAGAAAGAGAGAACCGGTCTTGGGGATGTATGGGGAACCTCCTCTCTGGGAGATGGGCAAAGGGAAGGTGGGTGAGGGAAGACGCCGGGCAGTGTAAGGTAAGATAAAATAATTATTTATAAACTATTAAGGGTTCAGGGGAAAGGGGGGTGTGACCAAGCCCGCCTGCTCACGTGACCACGCTCACCTGCGCAAGTGACCTGAAAAAGAGTGCACGTGACTGTGCCCACCCGCGCATGGGACCATGCCCACCTGCGCACGTGACCCGCCAACCAGCACACGTGACCACGCCTGCCAGCGCGCGTGACCACACCCACCTGTGCACGTGACCAAACCCACCCGCGCACATATCCGCCCAAGCACGTGACCAAACTTACCCGCTCACGTGACCAATGGACCACTCCACGTGACCAGGCTCACCCGCACACGTGACCACGCCCACCTGCGCAATTGAACCGCCAACCAGCGCACGTGAACACACCAGAATGCGCACGTAACTGTGGGCACTTGCGCACGTGACCAGGCTGACCCGCGCATGTGACCACGCCCGCCTGCACACGTGACCCGCCAACAAGCGCACGTGACCACGCCCCCCAGCGCGCATGACCACGGGCGCCTGAGCACCTGACCACCCCAAACTGTGCACTCGAGTACGGGCACTTGCGCACGTGACCATGCCCACCCGCGCACGTGACCATGCAAACCTCCGCACGTGACCACGCCCACTTGCTCACGTGACCAAACCCACCCGCGAACGTGACCAAGCGCACCTGTGCACGTGACCGTGCTCACCCGTGCACGTGACCGCCCAAGCACTTGACCAAACTCACCCGCGCACGTGACCCCTAGCACCACTCCACGTGACCAGCGTCACCAGCACACGTGACCACGCCCACCTGCGCACGTTAACCGCCAACCAGTGCACGTGACCACGCCCACCTGCGCACGTGACTGCGGGCACTTGCGCATGGGGCCACGCCACCCGTGCACGTGACGAGGCTGGCCCGCGCACATGACCACGCCCGCCTGCTCACCTGACCCGCCAACCAGCGCACGTGACCACGCCCACCTGCGCTTGTGACCACGGGCGCCTGCGCACGTGACTACCCCAAACTGTGCACGTGACTACGGGCACTTGCGCACGTTACCATGCCCACCCGCTTACGGGACCATGCCAACATCCGGACGTGACAACGCCCACCTGCTCCCGTGACCACACCCACCTGCGCACGTGACCACACCTACCGGTGCGCGTGACCATGCCTACCTACACACGTGACCACGCCAACCTCCGCCCGACCACGCCCGCCTGCGCACGTGACCAAGCCAACCAGTGCACGTGACCACGCCAATGTATTCACATTAATTTCATTATCAGTATGTTCATGCCATTCTATAAAATAATTCTAAAGATTAGCTAGCAATATTATTATTCATATTTTTCTGAACATTGCATGGGAAATTAACTTAGCAAAGCCTAGAAACTTCTAACTTCATAGCTTTTTTTAAAAAACTTACTCTGTCTTCTTTAGATGTCTACATCTTATTAGTGTTTTACTTCCCAGTACGAATACAAATGCACATAATCTCATGTCAACTTGAAGATTTATCAAAGTACAGGGTGCAGTGTAGCCTTCCAATTATGCCTAATGGTATCTCCTTGTGTGCGTGGCCTCCTGCTACGGCGAGTTCTGGGAACCTCCTCCTCTCTCTCTCTGGCTTCGGCTTCCTGTTGCCTGACCCTGGTGACTGCAAGACCTCTGGAGATGTGAACACGGCCATTCGATGCACAAGACTTTGCACCAACCCACCTGCGACATTCCTGCTGTCAGCAACAGTGCATGTGGCTTCATGAGTCTGGAGAAGAACTTATGGGCTAGTGTCAGATTTATGGACTTCAGTTGGACTGGGTTGGGATGTTTTCCTGATTCACAATTACTTCTTGATAGAAAGCTTTTTCTTACACCTATATGAATGTCACTGGATTTGTTTCTCTAGTCAACCTGGCCTTACACAATATGGTACCTAGGGAGTGGAATACTAGAGAAACAAATCATGAAGGCGGAGAGAGGATGTTTGCCTGACTTCTGCTTTCTGATAGTCTTTTCTCTTTGACTAGTTGGAGGTCAAATATAGTCCTGTATTTTACTTGTTCTCTTCTGGGAAGGACATGGGAAGTGAAGGTTCTGATGCCCAGAAGTGGTATTTGGTTATTTCTGTCTGAAATTTTGTAAAAATGAATGTGACCGGTGTAAATTTTGAGTTCAGGGGGCAAAAATACCCTTCGAACTTTTCTGAGGCCAAGCTGGTTAGTCAAACTGGGTGACCAGAGGCCTGGTCCTAGCTTGGTGCCACCAGAGGCCTAAGACCATAATGCATGTGAATGGGATAGTTGACATCAGAAAGGATTCAATTGGAATGTTTTCAGAATGTATTTAGTATCTGACTGTATTAGGATTACATCGGTCTTTTCTATCTATTTTTATTGCTATAACGCATACTAGCAATGATTCGTGGAAAATATGAATAGAGCATCTGGCCACTGACACCTGTGGACCTCGTTCACAGGGAGTAGAGTTGCAAACACGAGCAGATTGCCTGGTCTCAAGTTTAAAGAGCTGTGGGAAGCTGAGCCAATGACATGACTTAGCACCGGGGGGGCGAAAGTGGGTGAGTATTTGTGACAGGGACTCTTGGTCAAAAGTCAAGACAGCCCATGGGCACCTGAGTGAGGCCAAGTGAGGTGGCCCACAATGAGTTGACCAAATGAAGGAAAGATTTTTGAGCTTGTGAATTGGTGGGCATCTTCCTGCTGACTTGATGGATGGCCTGTCCTGGTTTGACTTTAACGATGGATGCAGACACGCAGGTGCCAACTAGAATGAGATTCTTCACATCAACGAAAATGCTTGTATCCTCGGAGTACTGGGTTGATAGAAGGGGCAGTGGAGACATTGGACACGCGGAATGTGGAAGACAAAGGCATGAAGAAGGTGGCTTAGCGACATGGATGGCTGGGGGAAATGTTGATAGGATTAAAGAATGATGATGGAGGTGTTCCCCTAATTGCAATGTTAGGCACAGGATATTTTTGTTTTGTTTACTTATAGAATTTAAATGAGGCTGGCACATTTTGAGTAGAGTGCATTTTAGTTTGATACTGTCAGATACAACTATGATTTTGTGATTGTTTTGTTTTAAAATTATCTATGGTTAAAGAGTTGTGGAAAGGCGTTAAGTTCATAAGGGGTGGTCTGTGCTAGTTACCTAAGTTCGTGTCAACTTGAAGATTTATAAAAGGACAGGAGTGGAGTCTAGCTTGTCAATCGGGTCACAGCATGGTGGTACCTCCTTGTGGGCATGGCCTTCTCATCAGGAAGGCCCTGGGAGTCTCTTCCTAACTCTCTGCCTTCATTCCTGCTGCCTGACCCCGATGGCTGCAAGAGCTCCGGTGATGTATACACAGCCATCAGATCCTCACGACTTTGCACCCACTGGCCTGTGATATTCCTGCATTCGCCATTGTTTCATGTGGCTTTGTGAGCCTAAAGAGGAACTTATGGACTAGTGTAGGCCTTAGGAACGTGAGTTTGCCCTGGCTGGGATTTTTTCCTGATATATAATGCTTCTCGATAGAAAGCTCTTTCTTATACCTACATGAGTGTTACTGGGTTTGGTTCTCTAGTCAACCTGGCCTAACATGCTCACTTTCATCTTTTTTTTTTTGGTAGAGCTCCTTAACTTTTCCTATTTATTCTGCTTAGCCTTATATATTATTCCCAAAATATATTAATGTAATGTATTTCAGGCTCAAAGAGATATACTTCTTTCAAGGAAACATTGGTAAAACAATATCCTACCTTGCTTTCTCTGTCTAGTGGGAAAAAAGTTTAAGCTGTGCACTCTCCAGGTGTCTATCCAAAATCATCCTTTATAAGGCTCTTTGTGAATTTTAAAATTACTTGACCCAGGAAGGGATTATTTGAAAATGACATATGCTACTCTAGGCAAGGAGAATTCTATGCAATTTATGATAAAGTAATTATACTATCATACAAATGAGATGTGTAATATGACCCATCAATAAAATATATTTATATATGTACAACAAAAATTTTATGAGGGTTCTCGCTCTGATTTTTGGATTTCTACATCTTAGAATTCTCTGAGAATTATTTCATAGGTGTGGTACATTTCATTTTCCTTCAAGTAATTTGATTGCATTATAACTTAAGGTATATTCTCAGAGGAGATCTTACTCATTACTGTTCGTAGAGAGTAACTTATGGAATTATTTTCCGTTAAAATTCCCATACGGCATACCTTAATGAATAATATCTGAACGTCTTTTCCATATATATATATATTTCAAATTGGTGCTCACTTTGCTTAAATTGGTTAGGCCCAGAATTGTTTTATTTGTAATTTTTGCTTTAATCTGTTTATCAATTTTATTTATTTATTTTACGTTAAAATATTTCCCAGTAGGCTAAAACTTTTAGACGATACTTTCTGATTGGAGCTACAAACCCCACAGTCTGCAGTTTGTATCCACCACTCAATCCCAGTGGGAAAGATGGAGAGAGACCTCTGTCCCTCTGAAGGTTTACAGTCTGGGAAAAAGAGGGAAGTCCTGCTCTGTTCTACAAGATCACTATGAGTCTGAATCAACTTGAGGGCTGTGAGTTTGTAGGAGGGATTTATTTATTTATTTATTTATTTATTTATTTATTTATTTATTTATTTGGTTATTTTAACCACAATTCATCCTGTTCCAGCTTTATCCTATTTCTTTTTTTCTATTCCAACAAGTAATTGCAGATCAGATCATTATGAACCATAAAATTTCCATTAGCTGATTTAGCGTATTGCACTGTGAAGCACAGGGTCAGCAGTTCAAACTCACCAACCCTTCATGAAAATAAAATGAGGCTTTCTGCTCCCATGAAGAGTTACAACCGACACCATGTTCAACCTTCATTCTGGTTTCAGTAATTCCTCTCAGTTACCTTGGCCTTGGTCACTCCCTGCGACGGATGAATCCCTCAGGACCAGCGGTGGGAGTGGCGACACCGGGAGGCAAGGGGTGTAGAAAGAGAGAACCGGTCTTGGGGATGTATGGGGAACCTCCTCTCTGGGAGATGGGCAAAGGGAAGGTGGGTGAGGGAAGACGCCGGGCAGTGTAAGGTAAGATAAAATAATTATTTATAAACTATTAAGGGTTCAGGGGAAAGGGGGGTGTGACCAAGCCCGCCTGCTCACGTGACCACGCTCACCTGCGCAAGTGACCTGAAAAAGAGTGCACGTGACTGTGCCCACCCGCGCATGGGACCATGCCCACCTGCGCACGTGACCCGCCAACCAGCACACGTGACCACGCCTGCCAGCGCGCGTGACCACACCCACCTGTGCACGTGACCAAACCCACCCGCGCACATATCCGCCCAAGCACGTGACCAAACTTACCCGCTCACGTGACCAATGGACCACTCCACGTGACCAGGCTCACCCGCACACGTGACCACGCCCACCTGCGCACGTGACCCGCCAACCAGCGCACGTGAACACACCAGAATGCGCACGTAACTGTGGGCACTTGCGCACGTGACCAGGCTGACCCGCGCATGTGACCACGCCCGCCTGCACACGTGACCCGCCAACAAGCGCACGTGACCACGCCCCCCAGCGCGCATGACCACGGGCGCCTGAGCACCTGACCACCCCAAACTGTGCACTTGAGTACGGGCACTTGCGCACGTGACCATGCCCACCCGCGCACGTGACCATGCAAACCTCCGCACGTGACCACGCCCACTTGCTCACGTGACCAAACCCACCCGCGAACGTGACCAAGCGCACCTGTGCACGTGACCGTGCTCACCCGTGCACGTGACCGCCCAAGCACTTGACCAAACTCACCCGCGCACGTGACCCCTAGCACCACTCCACGTGACCAGCGTCACCAGCACACGTGACCACGCCCACCTGCGCACGTGACTGCGGGCACTTGCGCATGGGGCCACGCCACCCGTGCACGTGACGAGGCTGGCCCGCGCACATGACCACGCCCGCCTGCTCACCTGACCCGCCAACCAGCGCACGTGACCACGCCCACCTGCGCTTGTGACCACGGGCGCCTGCGCACGTGACTACCCCAAACAGTGCACGTGACTACGGGCACTTGCGCACGTTACCATGCCCACCCGCTTACGGGACCATGCCAACATCCGGACGTGACAACGCCCACCTGCTCCCGTGACCACACCCACCTGCGCACGTGACCACACCTACCGTGCGCGTGACCATGCCTACCTACACACGTGACCACGCCAACCTCCGCCCGACCACGCCCGCCTGCGCACGTGACCAAGCCAACCAGTGCACGTGACCACGCCAATGTATTCACATTAATTTCATTATCAGTATGTTCATGCCATTCTATAAAATAATTCTAAAGATTAGCTAGCAATATTATTATTCATATTTTTCTGAACATTGCATGGGAAATTAACTTAGCAAAGCCTAGAAACTTCTAACTTCATAGCTTTTTTTAAAAAACTTACTCTGTCTTCTTTAGATGTCTACATCTTATTAGTATTTTACTTCCCAGTACGAATACAAATGCACATAATCTCATGTCAACTTGAAGATTTATCAAAGTACAGGGTGCAGTGTAGCCTTCCAATTATGCCTAATGGTATCTCCTTGTGTGCGTGGCCTCCTGCTACGGCGAGTTCTGGGAACCTCCTCCTCTCTCTCTCTGGCTTCGGCTTCCTGTTGCCTGACCCTGGTGACTGCAAGACCTCTGGAGATGTGAACACGGCCATTCGATGCACAAGACTTTGCACCAACCCACCTGCGACATTCCTGCCGTCAGCAACAGTGCATGTGGCTTCATGAGTCTGGAGAAGAACTTATGGGCTAGTGTCAGATTTATGGACTTCAGTTGGACTGGGTTGGGATGTTTTCCTGATTCACAATTACTTCTTGATAGAAAGCTTTTTCTTACACCTATATGAATGTCACTGGATTTGTTTCTCTAGTCAACCTGGCCTTACACAATATGGTACCTAGGGAGTGGAATACTAGAGAAACAAATCATGAAGGCGGAGAGAGGATGTTTGCCTGACTTCTGCTTTCTGATAGTCTTTTCTCTTTGACTAGTTGGAGGTCAAATATAGTCCTGTATTTTACTTGTTCTCTTCTGGGAAGGACATGGGAAGTGAAGGTTCTGATGCCCAGAAGTGGTATTTGGTTATTTCTGTCTGAAATTTTGTAAAAATGAATGTGACCGGTGTAAATTTTGAGTTCAGGGGGCAAAAATACCCTTCGAACTTTTCTGAGGCCAAGCTGGTTAGTCAAACTGGGTGACCAGAGGCCTGGTCCTAGCTTGGTGCCACCAGAGGCCTAAGACCATAATGCATGTGAATGGGATAGTTGACATCAGAAAGGATTCAATTGGAATGTTTTCAGAATGTATTTAGTATCTGACTGTATTAGGATTACATCGGTCTTTTCTATCTATTTTTATTGCTATAACGCATACTAGCAATGATTCGTGGAAAATATGAATAGAGCATCTGGCCACTGACACCTGTGGACCTCGTTCACAGGGAGTAGAGTTGCAAACACGAGCAGATTGCCTGGTCTCAAGTTTAAAGAGCTGTGGGAAGCTGAGCCAATGACATGACTTAGCACCGGGGGGGCGAAAGTGGGTGAGTATTTGTGACAGGGACTCTTGGTCAAAAGTCAAGACAGCCCATGGGCACCTGAGTGAGGCCAAGTGAGGTGGCCCACAATGAGTTGACCAAATGAAGGAAAGATTTTTGAGCTTGTGAATTGGTGGGCATCTTCCTGCTGACTTGATGGATGGCCTGTCCTGGTTTGACTTTAACGATGGATGCAGACACGCAGGTGCCAACTAGAATGAGATTCTTCACATCAACGAAAATGCTTGTATCCTCGGAGTACTGGGTTGATAGAAGGGGCAGTGGAGACATTGGACACGCGGAATGTGGAAGACAAAGGCATGAAGAAGGTGGCTTAGCGACATGGATGGCTGGGGGAAATGTTGATAGGATTAAAGAATGATGATGGAGGTGTTCCCCTAATTGCAATGTTAGGCACAGGATATTTTTGTTTTGTTTACTTATAGAATTTAAATGAGGCTGGCACATTTTGAGTAGAGTGCATTTTAGTTTGATACTGTCAGATACAACTATGATTTTGTGATTGTTTTGTTTTAAAATTATCTATGGTTAAAGAGTTGTGGAAAGGCGTTAAGTTCATAAGGGGTGGTCTGTGCTAGTTACCTAAGTTCGTGTCAACTTGAAGATTTATAAAAGGACAGGAGTGGAGTCTAGCTTGTCAATCGGGTCACAGCATGGTGGTACCTCCTTGTGGGCATGGCCTTCTCATCAGGAAGGCCCTGGGAGCCTCTTCCTAACTCTCTGCCTTCATTCCTGCTGCCTGACCCCGATGGCTGCAAGAGCTCCGGTGATGTATACACAGCCATCAGATCCTCACGACTTTGCACCCACTGGCCTGTGACATTCCTGCATTCGCCATTGTTTCATGTGGCTTTGTGAGCCTAAAGAGGAACTTATGGACTAGTGTAGGCCTTAGGAACGTGAGTTTGCCCTGGCTGGGATTTTTTCCTGATATATAATGCTTCTCGATAGAAAGCTCTTTCTTATACCTACATGAGTGTTACTGGGTTTGGTTCTCTAGTCAACCTGGCCTAACATGCTCACTTTCATCTTTTTTTTTTTGGTAGAGCTCCTTAACTTTTCCTATTTATTCTGCTTAGCCTTATATATTATTCCCAAAATATATTAATGTAATGTATTTCAGGCTCAAAGAGATATACTTCTTTCAAGGAAACATTGGTAAAACAATATCCTACCTTGCTTTCTCTGTCTAGTGGGAAAAAAGTTTAAGCTGTGCACTCTCCAGGTGTCTATCCAAAATCATCCTTTATAAGGCTCTTTGTGAATTTTAAAATTACTTGACCCAGGAAGGGATTATTTGAAAATGACATATGCTACTCTAGGCAAGGAGAATTCTATGCAATTTATGATAAAGTAATTATACTATCATACAAATGAGATGTGTAATATGACCCATCAATAAAATATATTTATATATGTACAACAAAAATTTTATGAGGGTTCTCGCTCTGATTTTTGGATTTCTACATCTTAGAATTCTCTGAGAATTATTTCATAGGTGTGGTACATTTCATTTTCCTTCAAGTAATTTGATTGCATTATAACTTAAGGTATATTCTCAGAGGAGATCTTACTCATTACTGTTCGTAGAGAGTAACTTATGGAATTATTTTCCGTTAAAATTCCCATACGGCATACCTTAATGAATAATATCTGAACGTCTTTTCCATATATATATATATTTCAAATTGGTGCTCACTTTGCTTAAATTGGTTAGGCCCAGAATTGTTTTATTTGTAATTTTTGCTTTAATCTGTTTATCAATTTTATTTATTTATTTTACGTTAAAATATTTCCCAGTAGGCTAAAACTTTTAGACGATACTTTCTGATTGGAGCTACAAACCCCACAGTCTGCAGTTTGTATCCACCACTCAATCCCAGTGGGAAAGATGGAGAGAGACCTCTGTCCCTCTGAAGGTTTACAGTCTGGGAAAAAGAGGGAAGTCCTGCTCTGTTCTACAAGATCACTATGAGTCTGAATCAACTTGAGGGCTGTGAGTTTGTAGGAGGGATTTATCTATTTATTTATTTATTTATTTATTTGGTTATTTTAACCACAATTCATCCTCTTCCAGCTTTATCCTATTTCTTTTTTTCTATTCCAACAAGTAATTGCAGATCAGATCATTATGAACCATAAAATTTCCATTAGCTGATTTAGCGTATTGCACTGTGAAGCACAGGGTCAGCAGTTCAAACTCACCAACCCTTCATGAAAATAAAATGAGGCTTTCTGCTCCCATGAAGAGTTACAACCGACACCATGTTCAACCTTCATTCTGGTTTCAGTAATTCCTCTCAGTTACCTTGGCCTTGGTCACTCCCTGCGACGGATGAATCCCTCAGGACCAGCGGTGGGAGTGGCGACACCGGGAGGCAAGGGGTGTAGAAAGAGAGAACCGGTCTTGGGGATGTATGGGGAACCTCCTCTCTGGGAGATGGGCAAAGGGAAGGTGGGTGAGGGAAGACGCCGGGCAGTGTAAGGTAAGATAAAATAATTATTTATAAACTATTAAGGGTTCAGGGGAAAGGGGGGTGTGACCAAGCCCGCCTGCTCACGTGACCACGCTCACCTGCGCAAGTGACCTGAAAAAGAGTGCACGTGACTGTGCCCACCCGCGCATGGGACCATGCCCACCTGCGCACGTGACCCGCCAACCAGCACACGTGACCACGCCTGCCAGCGCGCGTGACCACACCCACCTGTGCACGTGACCAAACCCACCCGCGCACATATCCGCCCAAGCACGTGACCAAACTTACCCGCTCACGTGACCAATGGACCACTCCACGTGACCAGGCTCACCCGCACACGTGACCACGCCCACCTGCGCACGTGACCCGCCAACCAGCGCACGTGAACACACCAGAATGCGCACGTAACTGTGGGCACTTGCGCACGTGACCAGGCTGACCCGCGCATGTGACCACGCCCGCCTGCACACGTGACCCGCCAACAAGCGCACGTGACCACGCCCCCCAGCGCGCATGACCACGGGCGCCTGAGCACCTGACCACCCCAAACTGTGCACTTGAGTACGGGCACTTGCGCACGTGACCATGCCCACCCGCGCACGTGACCATGCAAACCTCCGCACGTGACCACGCCCACTTGCTCACGTGACCAAACCCACCCGCGAACGTGACCAAGCGCACCTGTGCACGTGACCGTGCTCACCCGTGCACGTGACCGCCCAAGCACTTGACCAAACTCACCCGCGCACGTGACCCCTAGCACCACTCCACGTGACCAGCGTCACCAGCACACGTGACCACGCCCACCTGCGCACGTTAACCGCCAACCAGTGCACGTGACCACGCCCACCTGCGCACGTGACTGCGGGCACTTGCGCATGGGGCCACGCCACCCGTGCACGTGACGAGGCTGGCCCGCGCACATGACCACGCCCGCCTGCTCACCTGACCCGCCAACCAGCGCACGTGACCACGCCCACCTGCGCTTGTGACCACGGGCGCCTGCGCACGTGACTACCCCAAACAGTGCACGTGACTACGGGCACTTGCGCACGTTACCATGCCCACCCGCTTACGGGACCATGCCAACATCCGGACGTGACAACGCCCACCTGCTCCCGTGACCACACCCACCTGCGCACGTGACCACACCTACCGTGCGCGTGACCATGCCTACCTACACACGTGACCACGCCAACCTCCGCCCGACCACGCCCGCCTGCGCACGTGACCAAGCCAACCAGTGCACGTGACCACGCCAATGTATTCACATTAATTTCATTATCAGTATGTTCATGCCATTCTATAAAATAATTCTAAAGATTAGCTAGCAATATTATTATTCATATTTTTCTGAACATTGCATGGGAAATTAACTTAGCAAAGCCTAGAAACTTCTAACTTCATAGCTTTTTTTAAAAAACTTACTCTGTCTTCTTTAGATGTCTACATCTTATTAGTATTTTACTTCCCAGTACGAATACAAATGCACATAATCTCATGTCAACTTGAAGATTTATCAAAGTACAGGGTGCAGTGTAGCCTTCCAATTATGCCTAATGGTATCTCCTTGTGTGCGTGGCCTCCTGCTACGGCGAGTTCTGGGAACCTCCTCCTCTCTCTCTCTGGCTTCGGCTTCCTGTTGCCTGACCCTGGTGACTGCAAGACCTCTGGAGATGTGAACACGGCCATTCGATGCACAAGACTTTGCACCAACCCACCTGCGACATTCCTGCCGTCAGCAACAGTGCATGTGGCTTCATGAGTCTGGAGAAGAACTTATGGGCTAGTGTCAGATTTATGGACTTCAGTTGGACTGGGTTGGGATGTTTTCCTGATTCACAATTACTTCTTGATAGAAAGCTTTTTCTTACACCTATATGAATGTCACTGGATTTGTTTCTCTAGTCAACCTGGCCTTACACAATATGGTACCTAGGGAGTGGAATACTAGAGAAACAAATCATGAAGGCGGAGAGAGGATGTTTGCCTGACTTCTGCTTTCTGATAGTCTTTTCTCTTTGACTAGTTGGAGGTCAAATATAGTCCTGTATTTTACTTGTTCTCTTCTGGGAAGGACATGGGAAGTGAAGGTTCTGATGCCCAGAAGTGGTATTTGGTTATTTCTGTCTGAAATTTTGTAAAAATGAATGTGACCGGTGTAAATTTTGAGTTCAGGGGGCAAAAATACCCTTCGAACTTTTCTGAGGCCAAGCTGGTTAGTCAAACTGGGTGACCAGAGGCCTGGTCCTAGCTTGGTGCCACCAGAGGCCTAAGACCATAATGCATGTGAATGGGATAGTTGACATCAGAAAGGATTCAATTGGAATGTTTTCAGAATGTATTTAGTATCTGACTGTATTAGGATTACATCGGTCTTTTCTATCTATTTTTATTGCTATAACGCATACTAGCAATGATTCGTGGAAAATATGAATAGAGCATCTGGCCACTGACACCTGTGGACCTCGTTCACAGGGAGTAGAGTTGCAAACACGAGCAGATTGCCTGGTCTCAAGTTTAAAGAGCTGTGGGAAGCTGAGCCAATGACATGACTTAGCACCGGGGGGGCGAAAGTGGGTGAGTATTTGTGACAGGGACTCTTGGTCAAAAGTCAAGACAGCCCATGGGCACCTGAGTGAGGCCAAGTGAGGTGGCCCACAATGAGTTGACCAAATGAAGGAAAGATTTTTGAGCTTGTGAATTGGTGGGCATCTTCCTGCTGACTTGATGGATGGCCTGTCCTGGTTTGACTTTAACGATGGATGCAGACACGCAGGTGCCAACTAGAATGAGATTCTTCACATCAACGAAAATGCTTGTATCCTCGGAGTACTGGGTTGATAGAAGGGGCAGTGGAGACATTGGACACGCGGAATGTGGAAGACAAAGGCATGAAGAAGGTGGCTTAGCGACATGGATGGCTGGGGGAAATGTTGATAGGATTAAAGAATGATGATGGAGGTGTTCCCCTAATTGCAATGTTAGGCACAGGATATTTTTGTTTTGTTTACTTATAGAATTTAAATGAGGCTGACACATTTTGAGTAGAGTGCATTTTAGTTTGATACTGTCAGATACAACTATGATTTTGTGATTGTTTTGTTTTAAAATTATCTATGGTTAAAGAGTTGTGGAAAGGCGTTAAGTTCATAAGGGGTGGTCTGTGCTAGTTACCTAAGTTCGTGTCAACTTGAAGATTTATAAAAGGACAGGAGTGGAGTCTAGCTTGTCAATCGGGTCACAGCATGGTGGTACCTCCTTGTGGGCATGGCCTTCTCATCAGGAAGGCCCTGGGAGCCTCTTCCTAACTCTCTGCCTTCATTCCTGCTGCCTGACCCCGATGGCTGCAAGAGCTCCGGTGATGTATACACAGCCATCAGATCCTCACGACTTTGCACCCACTGGCCTGTGACATTCCTGCATTCGCCATTGTTTCATGTGGCTTTGTGAGCCTAAAGAGGAACTTATGGACTAGTGTAGGCCTTAGGAACGTGAGTTTGCCCTGGCTGGGATTTTTTCCTGATATATAATGCTTCTCGATAGAAAGCTCTTTCTTATACCTACATGAGTGTTACTGGGTTTGGTTCTCTAGTCAACCTGGCCTAACATGCTCACTTTCATCTCTTTTTTTTTGGTAGAGCTCCTTAACTTTTCCTATTTATTCTGCTTAGCCTTATATATTATTCCCAAAATATATTAATGTAATGTATTTCAGGCTCAAAGAGATATACTTCTTTCAAGGAAACATTGGTAAAACAATATCCTACCTTGCTTTCTCTGTCTAGTGGAAAAAAAGTTTAAGCTGTGCACTCTCCAGGTGTCTATCCAAAATCATCCTTTATAAGGCTCTTTGTGAATTTTAAAATTACTTGACCCAGGAAGGGATTATTTGAAAATGACATATGCTACTCTAGGCAAGGAGAATTCTATGCAATTCATGATAAAGTAATTATACTATCATACAAATGAGATGTGTAATATGACCCATCAATAAAATATATTTATATATATACAACAAAAATTTTATGAGGGTTCTCGCTCTGATTTTTGGATTTCTACATCTTAGAATTCTCTGAGAATTATTTCATAGGTGTGGTACATTTCATTTTCCTTCAAGTAATTTGATTGCATTATAACTTAAGGTATATTCTCAGAGGAGATCTTACTCATTACTATTCGTAGAGAGTAACTTATGGAATTATTTTCCGTTAAAATTCCCATACGGCATACCTTAATGAATAATATCTGAACGTCTTTTCCATATATATATATTTCAAATTGGTGCTCACTTTGCTTAAATTGGTTAGGCCCAGAATTGTTTTATTTGTAATTTTTGCTTTAATCTGTTTATCAATTTTATTTATTTATTTTACGTTAAAATATTTCCCAGTAGGCTAAAACTTTTAGACGATACTTTCTGATTGGAGCTACAAACCCCACAGTCTGCAGTTTGTATCCACCACTCAATCCCAGTGGGAAAGATGGAGAGAGACCTCTGTCCCTCTGAAGGTTTACAGTCTGGGAAAAAGAGGGAAGTCCTGCTCTGTTCTACAAGATCACTATGAGTCTGAATCAACTTGAGGGCTGTGAGTTTGTAGGAGGGATTTATCTATTTATTTATTTATTTATTTATTTATTTGGTTATTTTAACCACAATTCATCCTGTTCCAGCTTTATCCTATTTCTTTTTTTCTATTCCAACAAGTAATTGCAGATCAGATCATTATGAACCATAAAATTTCCATTAGCTGATTTAGCGTATTGCACTGTGAAGCACAGGGTCAGCAGTTCAAACTCACCAACCCTTCATGAAAATAAAATGAGGCTTTCTGCTCCCATGAAGAGTTACAACCGACACCATGTTCAACCTTCATTCTGGTTTCAGTAATTCCTCTCAGTTACCTTGGCCTTGGTCACTCCCTGCGACGGATGAATCCCTCAGGACCAGCGGTGGGAGTGGCGACACCGGGAGGCAAGGGGTGTAGAAAGAGAGAACCGGTCTTGGGGATGTATGGGGAACCTCCTCTCTGGGAGATGGGCAAAGGGAAGGTGGGTGAGGGAAGACGCCGGGCAGTGTAAGGTAAGATAAAATAATTATTTATAAACTATTAAGGGTTCAGGGGAAAGGGGGGTGTGACCAAGCCCGCCTGCTCACGTGACCACGCTCACCTGCGCAAGTGACCTGAAAAAGAGTGCACGTGACTGTGCCCACCCGCGCATGGGACCATGCCCACCTGCGCACGTGACCCGCCAACCAGCACACGTGACCACGCCTGCCAGCGCGCGTGACCACACCCACCTGTGCACGTGACCAAACCCACCCGCGCACATATCCGCCCAAGCACGTGACCAAACTTACCCGCTCACGTGACCAATGGACCACTCCACGTGACCAGGCTCACCCGCACACGTGACCACGCCCACCTGCGCACGTGACCCGCCAACCAGCGCACGTGAACACACCAGAATGCGCACGTAACTGTGGGCACTTGCGCACGTGACCAGGCTGACCCGCGCATGTGACCACGCCCGCCTGCACACGTGACCCGCCAACAAGCGCACGTGACCACGCCCCCCAGCGCGCATGACCACGGGCGCCTGAGCACCTGACCACCCCAAACTGTGCACTTGAGTACGGGCACTTGCGCACGTGACCATGCCCACCCGCGCACGTGACCATGCAAACCTCCGCACGTGACCACGCCCACTTGCTCACGTGACCAAACCCACCCGCGAACGTGACCAAGCGCACCTGTGCACGTGACCGTGCTCACCCGTGCACGTGACCGCCCAAGCACTTGACCAAACTCACCCGCGCACGTGACCCCTAGCACCACTCCACGTGACCAGCGTCACCAGCACACGTGACCACGCCCACCTGCGCACGTTAACCGCCAACCAGTGCACGTGACCACGCCCACCTGCGCACGTGACTGCGGGCACTTGCGCATGGGGCCACGCCACCCGTGCACGTGACGAGGCTGGCCCGCGCACATGACCACGCCCGCCTGCTCACCTGACCCGCCAACCAGCGCACGTGACCACGCCCACCTGCGCTTGTGACCACGGGCGCCTGCGCACGTGACTACCCCAAACAGTGCACGTGACTACGGGCACTTGCGCACGTTACCATGCCCACCCGCTTACGGGACCATGCCAACATCCGGACGTGACAACGCCCACCTGCTCCCGTGACCACACCCACCTGCGCACGTGACCACACCTACCGTGCGCGTGACCATGCCTACCTACACACGTGACCACGCCAACCTCCGCCCGACCACGCCCGCCTGCGCACGTGACCAAGCCAACCAGTGCACGTGACCACGCCAATGTATTCACATTAATTTCATTATCAGTATGTTCATGCCATTCTATAAAATAATTCTAAAGATTAGCTAGCAATATTATTATTCATATTTTTCTGAACATTGCATGGGAAATTAACTTAGCAAAGCCTAGAAACTTCTAACTTCATAGCTTTTTTTAAAAAACTTACTCTGTCTTCTTTAGATGTCTACATCTTATTAGTATTTTACTTCCCAGTACGAATACAAATGCACATAATCTCATGTCAACTTGAAGATTTATCAAAGTACAGGGTGCAGTGTAGCCTTCCAATTATGCCTAATGGTATCTCCTTGTGTGCGTGGCCTCCTGCTACGGCGAGTTCTGGGAACCTCCTCCTCTCTCTCTCTGGCTTCGGCTTCCTGTTGCCTGACCCTGGTGACTGCAAGACCTCTGGAGATGTGAACACGGCCATTCGATGCACAAGACTTTGCACCAACCCACCTGCGACATTCCTGCCGTCAGCAACAGTGCATGTGGCTTCATGAGTCTGGAGAAGAACTTATGGGCTAGTGTCAGATTTATGGACTTCAGTTGGACTGGGTTGGGATGTTTTCCTGATTCACAATTACTTCTTGATAGAAAGCTTTTTCTTACACCTATATGAATGTCACTGGATTTGTTTCTCTAGTCAACCTGGCCTTACACAATATGGTACCTAGGGAGTGGAATACTAGAGAAACAAATCATGAAGGCGGAGAGAGGATGTTTGCCTGACTTCTGCTTTCTGATAGTCTTTTCTCTTTGACTAGTTGGAGGTCAAATATAGTCCTGTATTTTACTTGTTCTCTTCTGGGAAGGACATGGGAAGTGAAGGTTCTGATGCCCAGAAGTGGTATTTGGTTATTTCTGTCTGAAATTTTGTAAAAATGAATGTGACCGGTGTAAATTTTGAGTTCAAGGGGCAAAAATACCCTTCGAACTTTTCTGAGGCCAAGCTGGTTAGTCAAACTGGGTGACCAGAGGCCTGGTCCTAGCTTGGTGCCACCAGAGGCCTAAGACCATAATGCATGTGAATGGGATAGTTGACATCAGAAAGGATTCAATTGGAATGTTTTCAGAATGTATTTAGTATCTGACTGTATTAGGATTACATTGGTCTTTTCTATCTATTTTTATTGCTATAACGCATACTAGCAATGATTCGTGGAAAATATGAATAGAGCATCTGGCCACTGACACCTGTGGACCTCGTTCACAGGGAGTAGAGTTGCAAACACGAGCAGATTGCCTGGTCTCAAGTTTAAAGAGCTGTGGGAAGCTGAGCCAATGACATGACTTAGCACCGGGGGGGTGAAAGTGGGTGAGTATTTGTGACAGGGACTCTTGGTCAAAAGTCAAGACAGCCCATGGGCACCTGAGTGAGGCCAAGTGAGGTGGCCCACAATGAGTTGACCAAATGAAGGAAAGATTTTTGAGCTTGTGAATTGGTGGGCATCTTCCTGCTGACTTGATGGATGGCCTGTCCTGGTTTGACTTTAACGATGGATGCAGACACGCAGGTGCCAACTAGAATGAGATTCTTCACATCAACGAAAATGCTTGTATCCTCGGAGTACTGGGTTGATAGAAGGGGCAGTGGAGACATTGGACACGCGGAATGTGGAAGACAAAGGCATGAAGAAGGTGGCTTAGCGACATGGATGGCTGGGGGAAATGTTGATAGGATTAAAGAATGATGATGGAGGTGTTCCCCTAATTGCAATGTTAGGCACAGGATATTTTTGTTTTGTTTACTTATAGAATTTAAATGAGGCTGGCACATTTTGAGTAGAGTGCATTTTAGTTTGATACTGTCAGATACAACTATGATTTTGTGATTGTTTTGTTTTAAAATTATCTATGGTTAAAGAGTTGTGGAAAGGCGTTAAGTTCATAAGGGGTGGTCTGTGCTAGTTACCTAAGTTCGTGTCAACTTGAAGATTTATAAAAGGACAGGAGTG
This sequence comes from Tenrec ecaudatus, assembly GCF_050624435.1. Lineage (NCBI taxonomy): Eukaryota > Metazoa > Chordata > Mammalia > Afrosoricida > Tenrecidae > Tenrec > Tenrec ecaudatus. The sequence goes on along the minus strand of NW_027459698.1, from coordinate 90,458 downwards.
GAGTCTAGCTTGTCAATCGGGTCACAGCATGGTGGTACCTCCTTGTGGGCATGGCCTTCTCATCAGGAAGGCCCTGGGAGCCTCTTCCTAACTCTCTGCCTTCATTCCTGCTGCCTGACCCCGATGGCTGCAAGAGCTCCGGTGATGTATACACAGCCATCAGATCCTCACGACTTTGCACCCACTGGCCTGTGACATTCCTGCATTCGCCATTGTTTCATGTGGCTTTGTGAGCCTAAAGAGGAACTTATGGACTAGTGTAGGCCTTAGGAACGTGAGTTTGCCCTGGCTGGGATTTTTTCCTGATATATAATGCTTCTCGATAGAAAGCTCTTTCTTATACCTACATGAGTGTTACTGGGTTTGGTTCTCTAGTCAACCTGGCCTAACATGCTCACTTTCATCTTTTTTTTTTTTGGTAGAGCTCCTTAACTTTTCCTATTTATTCTGCTTAGCCTTATATATTATTCCCAAAATATATTAATGTAATGTATTTCAGGCTCAAAGAGATATACTTCTTTCAAGGAAACATTGGTAAAACAATATCCTACCTTGCTTTCTCTGTCTAGTGGAAAAAAAGTTTAAGCTGTGCACTCTCCAGGTGTCTATCCAAAATCATCCTTTATAAGGCTCTTTGTGAATTTTAAAATTACTTGACCCAGGAAGGGATTATTTGAAAATGACATATGCTAATCTAGGCAAGGAGAATTCTATGCAATTTATGATAAAGTAATTATACTATCATACAAATGAGATGTGTAATATGACCCATCAATAAAATATATTTATATATATACAACAAAAATTTTATGAGGGTTCTCGCTCTGATTTTTGGATTTCTACATCTTAGAATTCTCTGAGAATTATTTCGTAGGTGTGGTACATTTCATTTTCCTTCAAGTCATTTGATTGCATTATAACTTAAGGTATATTCTCAGAGAAGATCTTACTCATTACTATTCGTAGAGAGTAACTTATGGAATTATTTTCCGTTAAAATTCCCATACGGCATACCTTAATGAATAATATCTGAACGTCTTTTCCATATATATATATTTCAAATTGGTGCTCACTTTGCTTAAATTGGTTAGGCCCAGAATTGTTTTATTTGTAATTTTTGCTTTAATCTGTTTATCAATTTTATTTATTTATTTTACGTTAAAATATTTCCCAGTAGGCTAAAACTTTTAGACGATACTTTCTGATTGGAGCTACAAACCCCACAGTCTGCAGTTTGTATCCACCACTCAATCCCAGTGGGAAAGATGGAGAGAGACCTCTGTCCCTCTGAAGGTTTACAGTCTGGGAAAAAGAGGGAAGTCCTGCTCTGTTCTACAAGATCACTATGAGTCTGAATCAACTTGAGGGCTGTGAGTTTGTAGGAGGGATTTATCTATCTATTTATTTATTTATTTATTTGGTTATTTTAACCACAATTCATCCTGTTCCAGCTTTATCCTATTTCTTTTTTTCTATTCCAACAAGTAATTGCAGATCAGATCATTATGAACCATAAAATTTCCATTAGCTGATTTAGCGTATTGCACTGTGAAGCACAGGGTCAGCAGTTCAAACTCACCAACCCTTCATGAAAATAAAATGAGGCTTTCTGCTCCCATGAAGAGTTACAACCGACACCATGTTCAACCTTCATTCTGGTTTCAGTAATTCCTCTCAGTTACCTTGGCCTTGGTCACTCCCTGCGACGGATGAATCCCTCAGGACCAGCGGTGGGAGTGGCGACACCGGGAGGCAAGGGGTGTAGAAAGAGAGAACCGGTCTTGGGGATGTATGGGGAACCTCCTCTCTGGGAGATGGGCAAAGGGAAGGTGGGTGAGGGAAGACGCCGGGCAGTGTAAGGTAAGATAAAATAATTATTTATAAACTATTAAGGGTTCAGGGGAAAGGGGGGTGTGACCAAGCCCGCCTGCTCACGTGACCACGCTCACCTGCGCAAGTGACCTGAAAAAGAGTGCACGTGACTGTGCCCACCCGCGCATGGGACCATGCCCACCTGCGCACGTGACCCGCCAACCAGCACACGTGACCACGCCTGCCAGCGCGCGTGACCACACCCACCTGTGCACGTGACCAAACCCACCCGCGCACATATCCGCCCAAGCACGTGACCAAACTTACCCGCTCACGTGACCAATGGACCACTCCACGTGACCAGGCTCACCCGCACACGTGACCACGCCCACCTGCGCACGTGACCCGCCAACCAGCGCACGTGAACACACCAGAATGCGCACGTAACTGTGGGCACTTGCGCACGTGACCAGGCTGACCCGCGCATGTGACCACGCCCGCCTGCACACGTGACCCGCCAACAAGCGCACGTGACCACGCCCCCCAGCGCGCATGACCACGGGCGCCTGAGCACCTGACCACCCCAAACTGTGCACTCGAGTACGGGCACTTGCGCACGTGACCATGCCCACCCGCGCACGTGACCATGCAAACCTCCGCACGTGACCACGCCCACTTGCTCACGTGACCAAACCCACCCGCGAACGTGACCAAGCGCACCTGTGCACGTGACCGTGCTCACCCGTGCACGTGACCGCCCAAGCACTTGACCAAACTCACCCGCGCACGTGACCCCTAGCACCACTCCACGTGACCAGCGTCACCAGCACACGTGACCACGCCCACCTGCGCACGTTAACCGCCAACCAGTGCACGTGACCACGCCCACCTGCGCACGTGACTGCGGGCACTTGCGCATGGGGCCACGCCACCCGTGCACGTGACGAGGCTGGCCCGCGCACATGACCACGCCCGCCTGCTCACCTGACCCGCCAACCAGCGCACGTGACCACGCCCACCTGCGCTTGTGACCACGGGCGCCTGCGCACGTGACTACCCCAAACTGTGCACGTGACTACGGGCACTTGCGCACGTTACCATGCCCACCCGCTTACGGGACCATGCCAACATCCGGACGTGACAACGCCCACCTGCTCCCGTGACCACACCCACCTGCGCACGTGACCACACCTACCGGTGCGCGTGACCATGCCTACCTACACACGTGACCACGCCAACCTCCGCCCGACCACGCCCGCCTGCGCACGTGACCAAGCCAACCAGTGCACGTGACCACGCCAATGTATTCACATTAATTTCATTATCAGTATGTTCATGCCATTCTATAAAATAATTCTAAAGATTAGCTAGCAATATTATTATTCATATTTTTCTGAACATTGCATGGGAAATTAACTTAGCAAAGCCTAGAAACTTCTAACTTCATAGCTTTTTTTAAAAAACTTACTCTGTCTTCTTTAGATGTCTACATCTTATTAGTGTTTTACTTCCCAGTACGAATACAAATGCACATAATCTCATGTCAACTTGAAGATTTATCAAAGTACAGGGTGCAGTGTAGCCTTCCAATTATGCCTAATGGTATCTCCTTGTGTGCGTGGCCTCCTGCTACGGCGAGTTCTGGGAACCTCCTCCTCTCTCTCTCTGGCTTCGGCTTCCTGTTGCCTGACCCTGGTGACTGCAAGACCTCTGGAGATGTGAACACGGCCATTCGATGCACAAGACTTTGCACCAACCCACCTGCGACATTCCTGCTGTCAGCAACAGTGCATGTGGCTTCATGAGTCTGGAGAAGAACTTATGGGCTAGTGTCAGATTTATGGACTTCAGTTGGACTGGGTTGGGATGTTTTCCTGATTCACAATTACTTCTTGATAGAAAGCTTTTTCTTACACCTATATGAATGTCACTGGATTTGTTTCTCTAGTCAACCTGGCCTTACACAATATGGTACCTAGGGAGTGGAATACTAGAGAAACAAATCATGAAGGCGGAGAGAGGATGTTTGCCTGACTTCTGCTTTCTGATAGTCTTTTCTCTTTGACTAGTTGGAGGTCAAATATAGTCCTGTATTTTACTTGTTCTCTTCTGGGAAGGACATGGGAAGTGAAGGTTCTGATGCCCAGAAGTGGTATTTGGTTATTTCTGTCTGAAATTTTGTAAAAATGAATGTGACCGGTGTAAATTTTGAGTTCAGGGGGCAAAAATACCCTTCGAACTTTTCTGAGGCCAAGCTGGTTAGTCAAACTGGGTGACCAGAGGCCTGGTCCTAGCTTGGTGCCACCAGAGGCCTAAGACCATAATGCATGTGAATGGGATAGTTGACATCAGAAAGGATTCAATTGGAATGTTTTCAGAATGTATTTAGTATCTGACTGTATTAGGATTACATCGGTCTTTTCTATCTATTTTTATTGCTATAACGCATACTAGCAATGATTCGTGGAAAATATGAATAGAGCATCTGGCCACTGACACCTGTGGACCTCGTTCACAGGGAGTAGAGTTGCAAACACGAGCAGATTGCCTGGTCTCAAGTTTAAAGAGCTGTGGGAAGCTGAGCCAATGACATGACTTAGCACCGGGGGGGCGAAAGTGGGTGAGTATTTGTGACAGGGACTCTTGGTCAAAAGTCAAGACAGCCCATGGGCACCTGAGTGAGGCCAAGTGAGGTGGCCCACAATGAGTTGACCAAATGAAGGAAAGATTTTTGAGCTTGTGAATTGGTGGGCATCTTCCTGCTGACTTGATGGATGGCCTGTCCTGGTTTGACTTTAACGATGGATGCAGACACGCAGGTGCCAACTAGAATGAGATTCTTCACATCAACGAAAATGCTTGTATCCTCGGAGTACTGGGTTGATAGAAGGGGCAGTGGAGACATTGGACACGCGGAATGTGGAAGACAAAGGCATGAAGAAGGTGGCTTAGCGACATGGATGGCTGGGGGAAATGTTGATAGGATTAAAGAATGATGATGGAGGTGTTCCCCTAATTGCAATGTTAGGCACAGGATATTTTTGTTTTGTTTACTTATAGAATTTAAATGAGGCTGGCACATTTTGAGTAGAGTGCATTTTAGTTTGATACTGTCAGATACAACTATGATTTTGTGATTGTTTTGTTTTAAAATTATCTATGGTTAAAGAGTTGTGGAAAGGCGTTAAGTTCATAAGGGGTGGTCTGTGCTAGTTACCTAAGTTCGTGTCAACTTGAAGATTTATAAAAGGACAGGAGTGGAGTCTAGCTTGTCAATCGGGTCACAGCATGGTGGTACCTCCTTGTGGGCATGGCCTTCTCATCAGGAAGGCCCTGGGAGCCTCTTCCTAACTCTCTGCCTTCATTCCTGCTGCCTGACCCCGATGGCTGCAAGAGCTCCGGTGATGTATACACAGCCATCAGATCCTCACGACTTTGCACCCACTGGCCTGTGACATTCCTGCATTCGCCATTGTTTCATGTGGCTTTGTGAGCCTAAAGAGGAACTTATGGACTAGTGTAGGCCTTAGGAACGTGAGTTTGCCCTGGCTGGGATTTTTTCCTGATATATAATGCTTCTCGATAGAAAGCTCTTTCTTATACCTACATGAGTGTTACTGGGTTTGGTTCTCTAGTCAACCTGGCCTAACACGCTCACTTTCATCTTATTTTTATTTTTGGTAGAGCTCCTTAACTTTTCCTATTTATTCTGCTTAGCCTTATATATTATTCCCAAAATATATTAATGTAATGTATTTCAGGCTCAAAGAGATATACTTCTTTCAAGGAAACATTGGTAAAACAATATCCTACCTTGCTTTCTCTGTCTAGTGGAAAAAAAGTTTAAGCTGTGCACTCTCCACGTGTCTATCCAAAATCATTCTTTACAAGGCTCTTTGTGAATTTTAAGATTACTTGACCCAGGAAGGGATTATTTGAAAATGACATATGCTACTCTAGGCAAGGGGAATTCTATGCAATTTATGATAAAGTATTTATACTATCATACAAATGAGATGTGTAATATGACCCATCGATAAAATATATTTATATATATGCAACAAAAATTTTATGAGGGTTCTCGCTCTGATTTTTGGATTTCTCCATCTTAGAATTCTCTGAGAATTATTTCGTAGGTGTGGTACATTTCATTTTCCTTCAAGTCATTTGATTGCATTATAACTTAAGGTATATTCTCAGAGAAGATCTTACTCATTACTGTTCGTAGAGAGTAACTTATGGAATTATTTTCCGTTAAAATTCCCATACGGCATACCTTAATGAATAATATCTGAACGTCTTTTCCATATATATATATATATTTCAAATTGCTGCTCACTTTGCTTAAATTGGTTAGGCCCAGAATTGTTTTATTTGTAATTTTGGCTTTAATCTGTTTATCAATTTTATTTATTTATTTTACGTTAAAATATTTCCCAGTAGGCTAAAACTTTTAGACGATACTTTCTGATTGGAGCTACAAACCCCAGGTCTGCAGTTTGTATCCACCACTCAATTCCAGTGGGAAAGATGGAGAGAGACCTCTGTCCCTCTGAAAGTTTACAGTCTGGGAAAAAGAGGGAAGTCCTGCTCTGTTCTACAAGATCACTATGAGTCTGAATTAACTTGAGGGCTGTGAGTGTGTAGGATCGATTTATTTATTTATTTGGTTTTGTTATTTTAATCACAATTCATCCTGTTCCATCTTTATCCTATTTCTTTTTTTCTATTCCAACAAGTAATTGCAGATCAGATCATTTTGAACCATAAAATTTTCATTAGCTGATTTAGCTTATTACACTGTGAAGCACAGGGTCAGCAGTTCAAACTCACCACCCCTTCATGAAAGAAAAATGAGGCTTTCTGCTCCCATGAAGAATTACAACCTATACCATGTTCAACCTTCATTCTGGTTTCAGTAATTCCTCTCAGTTACCTTGGCCTTGGTCACTCCCTACGACGGATGAACCCCTCAGGACCAGCGGTGGGGGTGGCGACACCAGGGGGCAAGGGGGTGTAGAAAGAGAGAACTGGTCTTGGGGATGTATGGGGAACCTCCTCTCTGGGAGCTGGGCAAAGAGAAGGTGGGTGTGGGGAGACGCCGGGCAGTGTAAGGCAAGATAAAATAATTATTTATAAACTATTAAGGGTTCAGGGGAAAGGGATGCGTGACCAAGCCCGCCTGCTCAAGTGACCACGCTCACCTGCGCACGTGACCTGAAAAAGAGCGCACGTGACTGTGCCCACCCGCGCATGGGACCATGCCCACCTGCGCACGTGACCCGCCAACCAGCACACGTGACCACGCATGCCAGCGCGCGTGAGCACGCCCACCTGTGCACGTGACCAAACCCACCCGCGCACATGACCGCCCAAGCACGTGACCAAATTTACCCGCGCACGTGACCAATGGACCACTCCACGTGACCAGGCTCACCAACACACGTGACCAAGCCCACCTGCGCGCATGACCCGCCAACCAGTGCACGTGAACACGCCAGAATGCGCACGTGACTGTGGGCACTTGCGCACGCGACCACGCCCACCCGCGCATGTGACCACGCCCGCCTGCACACGTGACCCGCCAACAAGCGCACGTGACCACGCCCCCCAGCGCGTGTGACCACTGGCGCCTGAGCACCTGACCACCCCAAACTGTGCACTTGAGTACGGGCACTTGTGCACGTAACCATGTCCACCCGCGCACGTGACCATGCAAACCTCAGCACGTGACCACGCCCACTTGCTCACGTGACCAAACCCACCCGCGAACGTGACCACGCGCACCTGTGCACGTGACCCGCCAACCAGCGCACGTGAACACACCAGAATGCGCACGTAACTGTGGGCACTTGCGCACGTGACCAGGCTGACACCCGCATGTGACCACGCCCGCCTGGACAAGTGACCCGCCAACAAGCGCACGTGACCACGCCCCCCAGCGCGCATGACAAAGGGCGCCTGAGCACCTGACCACCCCAAACTGTGCACTCGAGTACGGGCACTTGCGCATGTGACCGTGCCCACCCGCGCACGTGACCATGCAAACCTCCGCACGTGACCACGCCCACTTGCTCACGTGACCAAACCCACCCGCGAGCGTGACCAAGCGCACCTGTGCACGTGACCGTGCTCACCCGTGCACGTGACCGCCCAAGCTCTTGACAAAACTCACCCGCGCACGTGACCCTTCGCACCACTCCACGTGACCAGCTTCACCAGCGCACGTGACCACGCCCACCTGCGCACGTTAACCGCCAACCAGTGCACGTGACCACGCCCACCTGCGCACGTGACTGCGGGCACTTGCGCATGGGCCCACGCCACCCGTGCACGTGACGAGGCTGGCCCGCGCACATGACCAAGCCCGCCTGCTCACCTGACCCGCCAACCAGCGCACGTGACCACGCCCACCTGCGCTTGTGACCACGGGCGCCTGCGCACGTGACTACCCCAAACTGTGCACGTGACTACGGGCACTTGCGCACGTTACCATGCCCACCCGCTTACGGGACCATGCCAACATCCGGACGTGACAACGCCCACCTGCTCCCGTGACCACACCCACCTGCGCACGTGACCACACCTACCGGTGCGCGTGACCATGCCTACCTACACACGTGACCACGCCAACCTCCGCCCGACCACGCCCGCCTGCGCACGTGACCAAGCCAACCAGTGCACGTGACCACGCCAATGTATTCACATTAATTTCATTATCAGTATGTTCATGCCATTCTATAAAATAATTCTAAAGATTAGCTAGCAATATTATTATTCATATTTTTCTGAACATTGCATGGGAAATTAACTTAGCAAAGCCTAGAAACTTCTAACTTCATAGCTTTTTTAAAAAAACTTACTCTGTCTTCTTTAGATGTCTACATCTTATTAGTATCTTACTTCCCAGTACGAATACAAATGCACATAATCTCATGTCAACTTGAAGATTTATCAAAGTACAGGGTGCAGTGTAGCCTTCCAATTATGCCTAATGGTATCTCCTTGTGTGCGTGGCCTCCTGCTACGGCGAGTTCTGGGAACCTCCTCCTCTCTCTCTCTGGCTTCGGCTTCCTGTTGCCTGACCCTGGTGACTGCAAGACCTCTGGAGATGTGAACACGGCCATTCGATGCACAAGACTTTGCACCAACCCACCTGCGACATTCCTGCCGTCAGCAACAGTGCATGTGGCTTCATGAGTCTGGAGAAGAACTTATGGGCTAGTGTCAGATTTATGGACTTCAGTTGGACTGGGTTGGGATGTTTTCCTGATTCACAATTACTTCTTGATAGAAAGCTTTTTCTTACACCTATATGAATGTCACTGGATTTGTTTCTCTAGTCAACCTGGCCTTACACAATATGGTACCTAGGGAGTGGAATACTAGAGAAACAAATCATGAAGGCGGAGAGAGGATGTTTGCCTGACTTCTGCTTTCTGATAGTCTTTTCTCTTTGACTAGTTGGAGGTCAAATATAGTCCTGTATTTTACTTGTTCTCTTCTGGGAAGGACATGGGAAGTGAAGGTTCTGATGCCCAGAAGTGGTATTTGGTTATTTCTGTCTGAAATTTTGTAAAAATGAATGTGACCGGTGTAAATTTTGAGTTCAGGGGGCAAAAATACCCTTCGAACTTTTCTGAGGCCAAGCTGGTTAGTCAAACTGGGTGACCAGAGGCCTAAGACCATAATGCATGTGAATGGGATAGTTGACATCAGAAAGGATTCAATTGGAATGTTTTCAGAATGTGTTTAGTATCTGACTGTATTAGGATTACATCGGTCTTTTCTATCTATTTTTATTGCTATAACGCATACTAGCAATGATTCGTGGAAAATATGAATAGAGCATCTGGCCACTGACCCCTTGGACCTCGTTCACAGGGAGTAGAGTTGCAAACACGAGCAGATTGCCTGGTCTCAAGTTTAAAGAGCTGTGGGAAGCTGAGCCTATGACATGACTTAGCACCGGGGGGGCGAAAGTGGGTGAGTATTTGTGACAGGGACTCTTGGTCAAAAGTCAAGACAGCCCATGGGCACCTGAGTGAGGACAAGTGAGGTGGCCCACAATGAGTTGACCAAATGAAGGAAAGATTTTTGAGCTTGTGAATTGGTGGGCATCTTGCTGCTAACTTGATGGATGGCCTGTCCTGGTTTGACTTTAACGATGGATGCAGACACGCAGGTGCCAACTAGAATGAGATTCTTCACATCAACGAAAATGCTTGTATCCTCGGAGTACTGGGTTGATAGAAGGGGCAGTGGAGACATTGGACACGCGGAATGTGGAAGACAAAGGCATGAAGAAGGTGGCTTAGCGACATGGATGGCTGGGGGAAATGTTGATAGGATTATAGAATGATGATGGAGGTGTTCCCCTCATTGCAATGTTAGGCACAGGATATTTTTGTTTTGTTTACTTATAGAATTTAAATGGTCTACTTATAGTATTTAAATTGTTTTGTTTACTTATAGTATTTAAATGAGGCTGGCACATTTTGAGTAGTGTGCATTTTAGTTTGATACTGTCAGATACAAGTATGATTTTGTGATTGTTTTGTTTTAAAATTATCTATGGTCAAAAGTTGTGGAAAGGCGTTAAGTTCATAAGGGGTGGTCTGTGCTAGTTATATAAGTTTGTGTCAACTTGAAGATTTATAAAAGGACAGGAGTGGAGTCTAGCTTGTCAATCGGGTCACAGCATGGTGGTACCTCCTTGTGGGCATGGCCTTCTCATCAGGAAGGCCCTGGGAGCCTCTTCCTATCTCTCTGCCTTCATTCCTGCTGCCTGACCCCGATGGCTGCAAGAGCTCCGGTGATGTGTACACAGCCATCAGATCCACATGACTTTGCACCCACTGGCCTGTGATATTCCTGCATTCGCCATTGTTTCATGTGGCTTTGTGAGCCTAAAGAGGAACTTATGGACTACTGTAGGCCTTAGGAACTTGAGTTTGTCTTGGCTGGGATGTTTTCCTGATATATAATGCTTCTCGATAGAAAGCTCTTTCTTATACCTACATGAGTGTTACTGGGTTTGGTTCTCTAGTCAACCTGGCCTAACACGCTCACTTTCATCTTTTTTTAATTTTTGGTAGAGCTCCTTAACTTTGCCTATTTATTCTGCTTAGCCTTATATATTATTCCCAAAATATATTAATGTAATGTATTTCAGGCTCCAAGAGATATACTTCTTTCAAGGAAACATTGGTAAAGCTTTATCCCTACCTTGCTTTCTCTGTCTAGTGAAAAAAAAGTTTAAGCTGTGCACTCTCCACGTGTCTATCCAAAATCATTCTTTACAAGGCTCTTTGTGAATTTTAAGATTACTTGACCCAGGAAGGGATTATTTGAAAATGACATATGCTACTCTAGGCAAGGGGAATTCTATGCAATTTATGATAAAGTAATTATACTATCATACAAATGAGATGTGTAATATGACCCATCAATAAAATATATTTATATATATGCAACAAAAATTGTATGAGGGTTCTCGCTCTGATTTTTGGATTTCTCCATCTTAGAATTCTCTGAGAATTATTTCGTAGGTGTCGTACATTTCATTTTCCTTCAAGTCATTTGATTGCATTATGACTTGAGGTATATTCTCAGAGAAGATCTTACTCATTACTGTTCGTAGAGAGTAACTTATGGAATTATTTTCAGTTAAAATTCCCATACGGCATACCTTAATGAATAATATCTGAAGGTCTTTTCCATATATCTATATTTCAAATTGCTGCTCACTTTGATTAAATTGGTTAGGCCCAGAATTGTTTTATTTGTAATTTTGGCTTTTATCTGTTTATCAATTTTATTTACTTATTTTACGTTAAAATATTTCCCAGTAGGCTAAAACTTTTAGACGATACTTTCTGATTGGAGCTACAAACCCCACAGTCTGCAGTTTGTATCCACCACTCAATCCCAGTGGGAAAGATGGAGAGAGCCCTCTGTCCCTCTGAAGGTTTACAGTCTGGGAAAAAGAGGGAAGTCCTGCTCTGTTCTACGAGATCACTATGAGTCTGAATCAACTTCAGGGCCGTGAGTTTGTAGGAGGGATTTATTTATTTATTTATTTATTTGGTTATTTTAACCACAATTCATCCTGTTCCAGCTTTATCCTATTTCTTTTTTTCTATTCCAACAAGTAATTGCAGATCAGATCATTATGTACCATAAAATTTTCATTAGCTGATTTAGCTTATTGCACTGTGAAGCACAGGGTCAGCAGTTCAAACTCACCAACCCTTCATGAAAGAAAAATGAGGCTTTCAGCTCCCATTAAGAGTTACAACCTATACTATGTTCAACCTTCATTGTGGTTTCAGTAATTCCTCTCAGTTACCTTGGCCTTGGTCACTCCCTGCGACAGATGAATCCCTCAGGACCAGCGGTGGGAGTGGCGACACCGGGAGGCAAGGGGGTGTAGAAAGAGAGAGTAGGTCTTGGAGATGTATGGGGAACCTCCTCTCTGGGAGATGGGCAATGGGAACGTGGGTGAGGGGAGGCGCCGGGCAGTGTAAGGCAAGATAAAATAATTATAATTAACTTGGCAAAGCCTAGAAACTTATAACTTCATAGCTTTTTAAAAAAAACTTACTCTTTCTTCTTTAGATGCCTACATCTTCTCATTAGTATCTTACTTCCCAGTACGAATACAAATGCACATAATCTCATGTCAATTTCAAGATTTATCAAAGTACAGGGTGCAGTGTAGCCTTCCAATTATGCCTAATGGTATCTCCTTGTGTGCATGGCCTCCTGCTACTGCGAGTTCTGGGAACCTCCTCCTCTCTCTCTCTGGCTTCGGCTTCCTGTTGCCTGACCCTGGTGGCTGCAAGACCTCTGGAGATGTGCACACGGCCATTCGATGCACAAGACTTTGCATCCACCCACCTGCGACATTCCTGCCGTCAGCAACAGTGCATGTGGCTTCATGAGTCTGGAGAAGAACTTATGGGCTAGTATCAGTTATGGACTTCAGTTGGACTGGGTTGGGATGTTTTCCTGATTCACAATTACTTCTTGATAGAAAGCTTTTTCTTACACCTATATGAATGTCACTGGATTTGTTTCTCTAGTCAACCTGGCCTTACACAATATGGTACCTAGGGAGTGGAATACTAGAGAAACAAATCATGAAGGCGGAGAGAGGATGTTTGCCTGACCTCTGCTTTCTGATAGTCTTTTCTCTTTGACTAGTTGGAGGTCAAATATAGTCCTGTATTTTACTTGTTCTCTTCTGGGAAGGACATGGGAAGTGAAGGTTCTGATGCCCAGAAGTGGTATTTGGTTATTTCTGTCTGAAATTTTGTAAAAATGAATGTGACCGGTGTAAATTTTGAGTTCAGGGGGCAAAAATACCCTTCGAACTTCTCTGAGGACAAGCTGGTTCGTCAAACTGGGTGACCAGAGGCCTGCTCCTAGCTTGGTGCCACCAGAGGCCTAAGACCATAATGCATGTGAATGGGATAGTTGAGATCAGAAAGGATTCAATTGGAATGTTTTTAGTATCTGAAGGTATTAGGATTACATCGGTCTTTTCTATCTATTTTTATTGCTATAACGCATACTAGCAATGATTCGTGGAAAATATGAATAGAGCATCTGGCCACTGACACCTGTGGACCTCGTTCACAGGGAGTAGAGTTGCAAACACGAGCAGATTGCCTGGTCTCAAGTTTAAAGAGCTGTGGGAAGCTGAGCCTATGACATGACTTAGCACCGGGGGGGGGGGGGGGGGGGGGGGGCGAAGGTGGGTATTTGTGACAGGGACTCTTGGTCAAAAGTCAAGACAGCCCATGGGCACCTGAGTGAGGCCAAGTGAGGTGGCCCACAATGAGTTGACCAAATGAAGGAAAGATTTTTGAGCTTGTGAATTGGTGGGCATCTTCCTGCTGACTTGATGGATGGCCTGTCCTGGTTTGACTTTAACGATGGATGCAGACACGCAGGTGCCAACTAGAATGAGATTCTTCACATCAACGAAAATGCTTGTATCCTCGGAGTACTCGGTTGATAGAAGGGGCAGTGGAGACATTGGACACGCGGAATGTGGAAGACAAAGGCATGAAGAAGGTGGCTTAGCGACATGGATGGCTGGGGTAAATGTTGATAGGATTATAGCATGATGATGGAGGTGTTCCCCTAATTGCAATGTTAGACACAGGATATTTTTGTTTTGTTTACTTATGGAATTTAAATGGTCTACTTATAGTATTTAAATTGTTTTGTTTACTTATAGTACTTAAATGAGGCTGGCACATTTTGAGTAGTGTGCATTTTAGTTGTTACTGTCAGATACAACTATGATTTTGTGATTGTTTTGTTTTAAAATTATCTATGGTCAAAGAGTTTTGGAAAGGCGTTAAGTTCATAAGGGGTGGTCTGTGCTAGTTACATAAGTTCGTGTCAACTTGAAGATTTATAAAAGGACAGGAGTGGAGTCTAGCTTGTCAATCGGGTCACAGCATGGTGGTACCTCCTTGTGGGCATGGCCTTCTCATTAGGAAGGCCCTGGGAGCCTCTTCCTATCTCTCTGCCTTCATTCCTGCTGCCTGACCCCGATGGCTGCAAGAGCTCCGGTGATGTGTACACAGCCATCGGATCCACACGACTTTGCACCCACTGGCCTGTGATATTCCTGCATTCGCCATTGTTTCATGTGGCTTTGTGAGCCTAAAGAGGAACTTATGGACTACTGTAGGCCTTAGGAACTTGAGTTTGCCTTGGCTGGGATGTTTTCCTGATATATAATGCTTCTCGATAGAAAGCTCTTTCTTATACCTACATGAGTGTTACTGGGTTTGTTTCTCTAGTCAACCTGGCCTAACATGCTCACTTTCATCTTTTTTTTTTTTCGTTGAGCTCCTTAACTTTTCCTATTTATTCTGCTTAGCCTTATCTATTATTCCCAAAATATATAAATGTAATGTATTTCAGGCTCCAAGAGATATACTTCTTTCAAGGAAACATTGGTAAAACAATATCCCTACCTTGCTTTCCCTGTTTAGAGAAAAAAAATTTAAGCTGTGCACTCTCTACGTGTCTATCCAAAATCATTCTTTACAAGGCTCTTTGTGAATTTTACAATTACTTGACCCAGGAAGGGATTATTTGAATGACAAAATCAGATGGCTTACTAGGCTGGGAATGAAAGATTCAAGAGGAAAGGACCTGCATTCACCATCATAAAGGGTATTTCAAGATCTATCTTGAAGTACAGTGCTGTCTGTGCAAGATAATATCTATCCCCATGCAAGGAAACGCCGTCAGTATAAGTATTACTCACATGTATGCACCAACTACTAGAAGTAGCAATGCAGAAAGTGAAGAAGTCTACCATCATCTTTAGTCTGAAATTGAACAAGCAATCAGGATGCACGGATCAGTACTGTTGATTGGAACGCAAGCGTTAGAAACAAGGAGGAAGGGACAGTAGTTTGAAAATATGGCCTTGGTGAAAGAAGTGAAGCTTGGGTTGGTGACAGGAGTTTGCAAGAACCAATGACTTGCTCCTAGAAGATATACTTTTAACAATATATGAGGACTTCTCCAGAGGGAACAGAGAGATGTCCTATTGACGTCCATGGGAAGAAACGATGGGGAAGCTCGCTATCAGCAGCCAACTACGCTCTTGAGAACACTTCAGAACAGACGTGATGCCCTGAACACTAATGAGAGAAGACCTGAGGACTGAGGAGCGGTGGGATGATATATAGACCATCGGACCTCAATAAGTCAAAGGGCACTGCAAAGACAGTCAAGACTGAGGCATAAGCGGAGCAAAAGCAGGATTGACCAAGATTTCCTCTTGCTTGGATCCACAACCCATGTGCAAAGAAACAGCAGTGCAGAGCTCAAAGGACACACTGCGTTGCACTGAGCATCTGTGCCCTGAGGATCACAAGCTGTGCCATCCAGAGCCCGAGAGGGACTACGATCAGAGTTCCAACAACACTGAGATGCTGGTGTGCAGAAGGCTGCAGATGACAGTGGAAGCCCGAGATACATGTGAGATCTACACAGGGAATAAGCCTCCCCTAATGGAGGGACAGGAATAAACTGGGTACCAAGCAGAGTGTTGGAGGGAAAACTGTGGTAGATTAAAATGTCAAACCTGACTTGAAGGGTTAAAGCCTTGTCATTTGACCTCCCCTCTGAGACAACTGACCTTGATTGGGCTCTCAATATTTTCTGGGCTTTTTCATATTGGAGTTTATTTTTATGTATTTTTTCATGTGGGTAACCTTTTTGAATATTTTTAAAGCATTTTTCTGTGTTCTGGTAGATGAAACCCAGGAATGAAGAATGTCTAGAAACAGTAATTGTAATAAATGTTCCTCGGGGTGGGGGTAAAAGGGTGCTGATAGCAAGGAGTTCAAGAAAGGAAGGACGTGCTTTGAAACTTATTGGGGTAGCAATTGTACAATACTGCTCCTAATAAAATGGTTCGGGGGAGGAGGGCACACCGAACTTTTGTGCAACACCTCTTTAAAGTGTCGAGAAGCAGGGACTCGGGTGCTTTGAGGACTAAGGTGCACCTGACCTGAACAGTGGCCTTTTCAATCACCCCACACATTCAAAATTCGGACATTGAATAAGGAAGGCCAAAGAAGAACTGATGTCCGTCCCTGAATCACAGTGCTGGGAGGGAATACTGAAAGGACCCCGTGCCCTCCCTGCTGTCCTTTGGGAAGACACATGAACTTTCAGATCAAGCTGTGGCCGGTCACCTCGCGTCTACACAGCGTGGCTTCCCACAAAGCCCTTCCTTGGTCTGGAGCGCTGTGGGAAACGCGAGGTCAGTGCCGGCCGTGCCAGTGCATCTATGGGACTTGACGCCAACAACGAAGGTAGCCAGCAAGAGCGTGGGCACTGCTTCAACTCATGGCCGTGCCAGATCCACTGCCTGCCTCTCGACGAGCACAGATGCAGGGGGAATATGGGGTTCGGCTGGGCCGATTCCTGTTTTACCCTGCAGTGGAAATGGGGGCTGCGACAACAGACATACTCTTCCTGGAGTGGCTCAGAAGGTCCCTGTCGTGACCACCACGTCCATTTGCGCAGGAAGCACTTACAGCCAGGGGTCCTCAGGTTGGTTCTGAGTCCGGGGAACCAGATGCGAGCTCTGCTCCATCAGGTTTTCAGTGGCTGTTTTGAGGCCTGTGTTTCTGAGGCACCCCTGGACATACCCGAATCTCCCACATTTTGGCCAGCATCCTGATGTACCCCCATGGTCTCACTCCACGAAGCACCTACTGTGGACCAAATGCCTTTCATGGTCAGTCATCAGCATCACGCACAGAGCAAGACCTAGCCAGGACCCCCACGCTACGGACGGAGACACCAAGGCTCAGAGAACTGAAGACACTGCCCCGGAGTTGCCTTGCGCTCTGAGTGGCAGTGCCTGCCATGGGCCTGGGCCATTCCAGCCCAGCACCTTCCTCACCACTGTGAAACCACCTGACTGACCACAGACAGCTGTTTGGGAGGCCTGGAGCGAGAGCCTTGTGAGGAGAGTGTCCACGCAACAACATTTCTTTCACTTTCCCTTGGCAAAGATGTCCCAGAGCAGAAGCACCAACGGGGCTCGCTGTCATGCCGAGCAGACACTTGAGTGGATCACTCCTAGCTGAACGCCCCCTTCCGTCTCAGCAAAGGCACCCCCTTTCACAGGTAGGGGCCAGCCAGCTCCTCTCTCCCTGCAGCTTCCCCCAGATGAAACCTTTGTGATCAGCCAGCAGAAATGCGCTCCCACAGTGCCCTCATTAGGGAAACGAAGCAGATAAACAGTGTAATTATGGATTCCATTTTCAGCTAAAACAAAACACGCGTCCAGCTCAGAGGCTTTCTCTAGCCGGGGCATGGTACACTTAGAAGGAACCTTGCGGGTCAATGGCCTCACATTGGTTCAGAGGGCCCCCTTCTAGCACTGGGTGGAGGAGGCCCCCTGCTCTACAAGACCTTCAGAGGGCAGCAGCCCACTGAGGGGGGAGGGGGAGAGCCGACTCCCTGGGCGGAGCAGGAGGCGTGGCTGTTCACCATCAGGAGGAAAGGGGAGCTCCACACTCAGCAGAGCGCTACAGACCCGGCTGGTGGGTAATTTTGGTCAAACAGTCGGCTTTGCTCAGGGACTCCAGGGAGGGCAGGCAGTGTGACCACCTCACCCAGGCATCTGAGGGGACAGGTCTTGGCTGAGCACTGATGGCAGGTTCTACCAGTAGGCACACTTCTGTGTGCTCCGGGGATCTGAAGAGCGCCCATGAAAAGGGAGCCCTCCTTGATGGGCACCATGAACGTGACAAGGCCTTGCCACAGTCCGTGGGAAGTAGGTCCCTCGGTGTGGTGGTGGTGAGCTGTAAAAACCTTAAAGAAAAACTTCTGAAGATGGAAAACAGGGAGACAAAATGCCACAGAGTCCTTTCTGGTTGTTTTTGCTACACTTTTGGCCACCGCTTGCCCAGGTGTGTGGGCGTGTAGATGCCAGACTACCTCCCAGAGAGGGCGTGTGAAGGCTGCCCTGCCCTTCCCATGGGGCCACCCACACCGTGTCTGGTGCGGGTTCCGCACCTGGAGTGGGCACTGAGGATGTCTGCGGTGGATCACTCTGTGGCACGGGCTGTTCTGCAGCCCTGGGCCACTAAATGCCAGCAGCACTCTCCCCTAGTTGTGACCACAGCTATTTGCCTCCAGATAAGGCAAATGTTCACCGGTGTGTGTGCGTGCGTGCGTGCAGAGGGGGTGTATAGGGGGGGTTGAGAGAGGGGGAAGGAGGTGCAAAATGGCTGGGATGAAGCAAAGGGCACCCCAGCTGGCAACTGATTAACAGAAACTCACTGTCTAAAGGCTATGCGTGTGTGTTCCGGATGGAGCTGTGTACCCCAAAGCAAGTGTTACCAAATCCTATGTAATCTGTGCCATGAGCCCGCTTGGAGAGTAGGGTTCCTTTATCATAGTAAGGAGGCAGGATTTGTATCAGGTGCGGTTTAAAGCAATCTTGTGTAAGGTCCTGAGAACAGACAATAACAAGCAAGCAGATGGATACCACTCCTGGGGACACAGCTGGGAAGGGACAAGGACATTCCCTGAGAGCCAGCACCCTGGATCTGGACTTCTTGAAAGCCTGCACTGTGAGAAAATAACATGTGCCTGCGCTAGATCACAAAGCTGGGCAGGGGGACAGGGGTGTTTGCCTTGGGTCCCCACTGAAGCCCCTTGGCAGTGAGAAAAGGGAGTTAGGAAAAGTTGAACCATGGGAGATGACCAGCCCACTTCCCTCGGCACCTTGCAGTCCCCTAAGAAACAGCCATATGTTTCGGTGATAGTTTGCCATGAGAATCACCAGGGGAAACCAAAGCACAGGCACCCTCCCCTCTGCCAGTCACGTAACGTGGTCGGCTGTTATGTGCGTTGAAAATGAGGAATTCAGAGTCCACAGAGACCAGGTGCCTTGCGTGCGTCTTTGGAGCCGGCACAAGGCCACGCTGCGCCAAAGCACTTGGCTGCAGCTCCCCGTCCTTTGCTCTCCTCCTGCTTCAATCCTGCAGTCCCCTCAGTCCTCATGATGAATGGATACAGCTCTGCTGTTTCCAATTAGAAGTCAACCTTCAACTATCTCCACCTGCAGGGCAGAACTCAGCTGACAAGACCTGAGGTCGGAGGGGAAGCTCACCTCTAAGCCAAAAGGACAATCAGAACCAGAAGGCTTATCACATGGGCCAGATTGCTCCTGAAGACCCCTTCGCCCAATGCCCTGACTGCCAAAGGCTCCAAATTCATCGCTCAGGGAGCCTTGGTGTCACAGTGGGTCTCACATTAAGCAGCTGACCACAGAGTTGCAGGTACGAACCCACCAGCTGCTCCTCGGGAGAAAGATGAGGCTGTCTGCTCCTGTCAAGCAGTCTAGCCTTGGAAACCCCGAGGGCCCGTTCTGCTGGGTCCCGTAGGGTCACTGTGACTTAGGATCTGCTAGTTGGCTGTGGGTTTGGTTTCCCTCGTAGCTGGAAGAAGCAGGTGGACACAGTCAGGTTGGTCTTCCTAGGTACTAGGAGCCCTGGTGGTGCAATGGTTACACCTGGGGCCACGAACTACAAAAAAAAATCAGCAGTTTGAAAGCACCAGCCACTCTTCCCAAGAAAGATGGGGCTCTCTACTCCCGTAAACAGTCACCGTCTGGGAGACCCACAGGGGCAGCTCTCCCCTGTCCTGTAGGGTTGTTGTGAGTCGGAATCAACTCAGTGGCAGCGAGAGTTTTGTGATTCCTTCATAAATAGGCTCACTTTTCCTCAGTCCCGTCTTGTGAAGCGGCTTCCCTGTGACAGTCCGCCCACATCACCCACGTAGTGAGGACCCCTTACCTCCCAGGACTCAAAGCCTGGTGTGGAGGCTCCCACTTCCACGGACCCCGGTGCTGCTGCGTCTGAGAGCTGATGTTCCGAGCGCTCGGTTTGTGGCGGGCTGCAGGTTAAGGGCGGAGGAGCCGGAAATCCATCTGCGTCTCCGCTAGGTTCCGGTTCCCTTAAGTTCTGACCGTTGACCTCTCACGGCCACGGAGTTCATTCTAACAAGCAATGTAAAAACACTTCGCTCTCAGGTGCAGAGAGTTTGCTGTGCCACACGTGGCCAGCCACTCAGGGGCAGCCTCGCCCTCAGGAACGTGCCTGGTGTGCCCTGATGGGAACTGGGGCACTAAGAGTCATACTCCTCCGATCAGGGTGGGGGGTGGGTCTGACCCAATTATGTAAACTTTTCTAATCTGCAACAGTGAATCTCTCCCAAATCTCCGCCCTTCCTTCTGTAGTCCTGCCTGTGACAGGGAAGGGGACTTGCCGGCATTTGTCCTTGATGAGACTGGGGATGACACGATTTCAGCGAAGTATGCTAACTGAACAGTCCGCAGTTCAGAAGCAGGACCTGCTCTTAGGGAGAAAGACGAGAGTTTCTTTCTGCTCCTGTTTAGATTTAGAGCCTCGGAAACCTGCAGGGCAGTCCTAGCTGTTCTATAAGGTCGCTAGATGGTGTTTCCTCCTCGATGGCAGCACGTTTGAGTGCCACATAGGCATGAGCCCCAGTCTACCTGCCTTAGGTGGAGGGTCCTGAACCAACCATGTACCATCCATCTTCATGGGTTTACTGTCCTCGTTCAGCCCCTTCCCTGCAAGCTTGCTCCTGCCCACAGCTGCAGTGTCTTCATCTGCCACCATCGTGACTGACGGACAGGTTTCTCCATGTCCTATTTAAGTAGCCGAGTTTCTGGGAATCTTGGCCACCATTTGGGCCTTGTGCTGACTGTCTCCCTCGTCTGTATGATTTGTCTCTGTCCTGTTTAAGACTTAGTAAGTGTGTCTCCATAAGTTCTTTTTGAATGTGGGGTCCCTTTTATCCCCTACAACAGGTGTATAATTTTTCACCCCCAATTTAAAAATTGGGGGAAAGCTAGTAAAATAAATAGACAGCAGTCAGTACCCTATAGGCCGACTCTCAGGTTTCCTACATCTTGAGCATTGCATATTTTCAAACAAAAGTTCTGCAGCTGTGGGGGCAGTGGGGGGGGGTTCTTCTGAGGACAGGAAAGTTTTGTCCTCCTATGTCCCCAGTTTGGTCTCTGCTCACTGGACACCTTTCGCCACATTGACTGCGGACTGTACTTAGTTCCACGTCCTGCCCCTCCCCCCAAGATAGATATTGTCCGGTCTTGGCACAACAGACTCCATTTTGAGTTCTGCACCTCCATCTTAGCTCTCAATACTGACCCCTAACTGACCTCCCCTCCCCTGCTCAACCCCAAATTCCTGGAACCAGCTCATCCCAAAGCCAGAATGTTTTCTGAAGATATAGTCACTCCACCCGTGCCTGACATATAGATAAGATTAACAACCTTCTCCCTTCTGAAGCACCTGTGTGCGTAGATCCTCCCCAGCTATGCCTGCCAGCAGTGGGCATAAAAACGCCACCAGGATTTCTTCCCAGCGCGCAGCTTCAATAGCTCAATACCATGAGTTGCTGAACCCGCCCGCAAGCTTCTCAATAAAGCCTGCTTCTAAAACTCCGCTAATTGGGTCTTTGATTCTGTTTTCGTGTCCAAATAAACCTTATAGATATCTCTGTGGCATATGCAGTGTTGCGTCTTGTTTTTCTTGTTACATGATACTTCCGTGAGTATTTTTCCATTTTATTAAAAAGCGTTCAGAAACAGAACTGCATGCATGTCTGTGGATGGGTTATAATTTATTTTTAAATGTCGCTGGCATTTGCGATCATAAATCCCCTGGTGATGATCACCCTGTCAGGGAAGGCCTTTGTTCACATCTCGGTCTCTCCTTAGGCTACATTTCCCCCAATGGGATCCTGGCTCTCACTGTGAAAGGTGGCACCGCCCACCTCAGTTGGGAGGGGCAAGCCTTAGACCCGAGTCCTGATGTCATGGGGACAGTACTGGGGCCACAAAAAGCCACCCCCACCGCGGGAAGCAGTGGCAACATGGACACATTGCATCTGTGTCACTGTCCCTCGAGGCTGCCCCTCTGCAGTGGCCGCGTGCATGTGTATCCCTCTCCAAAGGTGTCGGCCTGCCTCCTGCTCTAGCTCATAGGAAACCAGCACATTCTGCGCTGGGGTAAGCCAGGCCCCCTGTGGTCATCTTGATTTGGCACAGGGCCTCTGCAGTGGAGCCGAAGGCTGGGTGTCTGGGGCTCTGGTCTGGATGGAAGAGGCTGCTGCCGTGTCTTTCTCCCACGGACAGGCTGGGGGTGCAAACTACAGATCGTGGAGTTAGTAACTGGGCTACCAGGCTTGCTTTTCTAAATAGAGAAAAATGGACGGATTTGTCAAAGCCACACACCTGTGATTGTAATGGCCATGCCTGGCCTAGGGAGAACTGCTGAGGTCTTTAGTTAGCACGGACAAACACCTGGTGTGCACCACATCACCAATGAGCTGCTGGCTCTTCACACTCGGTTTCTAGGACACATTCTTTTGACACATTCAGATTTTCTCAATGACAAAGACAGAAATGGTTGCCATTGACCTCCTACCACTGACTTCTATCCAGTTAATGAGATGGATACAAATCCAGATTTATTTTCTCCTAAGCCTTCGAAGCTCGAAATTCTTTGTGTGGTATACCTAACTCTACAGATACATGTCAATTTGACATGAACATAACATGAGCGTTGACCTCAGTAAATTTGTTTCACTCATGAGAACATTACTTCAGTAATAACTATGTGCAGTCAAAAAGTTCTTGTAGAGCAAACATCAAATGCAAAGACAGACAATGCAGTGGAAACTGCCATACTGACACACCCAGGGGACGTTAGGGTGTGTGGAACATAACACCTCAAATACCATATAATGCTACACAGTATAAATTGTATATAGAGCTAGAGCGTCACATCGTTTCCTTGATAAGTTAATGGTATAATTATGTTATTTTTAAGTAAGTCTTTTTTAAAAAAGAAAATGTATGGTTTCATTCATGTGTCAACTGGAAACATGTCCTTTGAGATAGATAGGTCTATAAGAAATATTGATAAACCCAGCATTAAAAGAGCCACTGCCTTCAGTCAGTCCTAACTCACAGTGGCTCTACATAGGGTTTCTAAGATGATGAATCTTTACTGGCACAAAGAGCCTCCGCTTTCTCCCGAGTGCTGGCTGGTGGGTTTGAATGGCTGACCTCCTGGCTAACGCGCAGGGCCTGACCTGACCATGGTTAAGACTCAGCTGTGCCATCAAGGAATTCCGGAGTCATTAGCAACAGACAGAGGCAGGGACCATTGGGAAGAGCAACAGTTCAGCGTGTGTGCTGACTGGGACAGACGCAAAAAGATCCTTATGGAGAGAAAAGCTCAAAAGTTCACTTCCGTGGAGTCAGCGAGTACGTAAAACTTAAGGAGAATGAATGGCTGTTACTGGGTCTTGTTCCAAGATCAACAATAGAATGGGAATCACTGAAAAGCAACAACAATAGGAAATAAAACGTGTTTGCCAGCAGACGGGGAAAAAATCCAGAACCCTTACGGTGGTCCCACGGCTAAGGTGCTTGCTGCTACCTAAAGTTCAACTGTCAGAACCCATGAGTCACTCCCTGGGGGAAAGACATGGCTGTCTACTTCCACACAGATTCACAGTCTCAGAAAACCCATAGGTGGGCAGCTCTGCCCTGTGCCACAGGGTCCACAGGGCCACTCTGGGTTGGAACTGACTTGATGGCAATGGGTTTAGGGTTTGGGTTACTGTTGTTTTTGTTTTTTATTTACCGTGGAAAATAGCTTGGTGGTTTTGCTACATGTTAAATGTACAACTACAGCACGGCCTCCGCCATTCCAAATGCTGAGGCACCTCAGACCTGTGTCCGCCATGCCGCCTGCGCCATCCCTGACAGTCCAGAGGTGGAGTGAGGTCCTGTCCCCATGAGCGGACTTGAAGGAAAATGAAATGTATGGCACCTAGGAAATAATTCTCAGAGAATTCTAAGATGGAGAAATCCAAAAATCAGAGCGAGAACCCTCATAAACTTGTTGTTGCATATATAAAATATATTTTATTGTTGGGACATATTACACATCTTATTTGTATGATAGTAATAATTACTTTATCATAAATTGCATATAAATCCCCTTGCATATAGTAGCATATGTCATTTTCAAATAATCCCTTCCTAGGTCAAGTAATCGTAAAATTCACAAAGAGCCTTGTAAAGAATGATTTTGGATAGACACATGGAGAGAGCACAGCTTAAACTTTTTTTTTTTGCTAAACAGATAAAGCGAGGTAGGGATATCTTGTTACAAATGTCTCCTTGAAAGAAGTATATCTTTTTGAGCATGAAATACATTAAATTTATATATTTTGGGAATAATATATAAGATGAAACAGAATAAATATGAAAAGTTAAGTAGCTCTACAAAAAAGATGAAAGTGAGCGTGTTAGGCCAGGTTGACTAGAGAAACAAACTCAGTAACACTCATGTAGGTATAAGAAAGAGCTTTCTATCGAGAAGCATTATATATCAGGAAAACATCCCAGCCAAGACAAACTCAAGTTCCTAAGGCCTACACTAGTCCATAAGTTCCTCTTTAGACTCACAAAGCCACATGAAACAATGCTGAATACAGGAATATCACAGGCCAGTAGGTGCAAAGTCGTGTGGATCCGATGGCTGTGTACACATCACCGGAGCTCTTGCAGCCATCGGAGTCAGGCAGCAGGAATGAAGGCAGAGAGATAGGAAGAGGTTCCCAGGGCCTTCCTGATGAGAAGGCCATGCCCACAAGGAGGTACCACCATGCTGTGACCCGATTGACAAGCTAGACTCCACTCCTGTCCTTTTAGAAATCTTCAAGTTGACACCAACTTATGTAACTAGCACAGACCACCCCTTATGAACTTAACACCCTTCAACAACTCCTTAACCATATATAATTTTAAAACAAAACAATCATAAAATCATAGTTGTATCTAACAGCATCAAACTAAAGTGCACACTCCTCAAAATGTGCCAGCCTCATTTAAATACTATAAATAAAGTAAAAAAATATTCTGTGCCTAACATTGCAATTATGGGAACACCTCCATCATCATTCTATGATCCTATCAACATTTCCCCCACCCATCCATGTTGGTAAGCCACCTTCTTCATGCCTTTGTCTTCCACATTCCGGGTGTCCAATGTCTCTACTGTCCCTTCTATCAACCCAGTACTCTGAGGAGACAAGCATTTTCATTGATATGAAGAATCTCATTCTAGTTGGCACCTGCGTGTCTGCATCCATCGTTAAAGTCAAACCTGGACAGGCCATCCATCAAGTCAGAAGGAAGATGCCCACCAATTCACAAGCTCAAAAATCTTTCCTTCATTTGGTCAACTCATTGTGGGCCACCTCACTTGGCCTCACTCAGGTGCCCATGGGCTGTCTTGACTTTTGACCAAGAGTCCCTGTCACAAATACTCACCGACCTTCGCCCCCCCCCCCCCGGTGCTAAGTCATGTCATAGGCTCAGCTTCCCACAGCTCTTTAAACTTGAGACCAGGCAATCTGCTCTTGTTTGCAACTCTAGTCCCTGTGAACTAGGTCCACAGGTGTCAGTGGCCAGATTCTCTAGTCATATTTCCTAAAGGTGTTCTGACTGTTGCTGGAATTATTGAACGAGATTATGAAAAAGTTAAGGCAGTGATGAATTCTGATATATCATGGTTTATAAAAGAAGATCGCTTAAGCCAATTTTGCCTTCCTTGCTGTCCTAGAGTAAAATTGTATGCCTATCAGGAAAGAGTACTTGAGAAGTCTGACCACCCTTTAAATCCAGGGGTCTTTTGGAATGCTGTTGTGGGGAAACGAGAGCGCTTACCCCCCACCCCCCACGGTATTAGAGATCGAAGGGGAAATGGTTTTAAACTTTGGATACAGGGTCATTTCTTTAGGGCATTCAGGAGGGCCTAAGACCCTCCCGTGAACTTCCTCTACGTCCAGCATGGAAGGAATGAGTGAAGTTAACCAAGAGAGACGATTGCAAGATTGTAAAATCATACAGTGTAAGAAGCCTGAAGGGCAAAGCAGCTTAATTGAGCCTACAACCTTATTGGTAAACTTGGAGAGAGAAAAAAAAAATGTCTGTTTGGTAAATTACTTAAAGAACAGCTGAACAACATTTCTTAAGAAATTTTTCAGTCTTTCAAAGTATGGTACGAAGTTCTCTCAATTTAGCTCTCTTAATTCTCTGAGAGCCGAAAGCCAAGATTCACTTAACAATGGAGGCTATCTAACAAGTAGTTTCACTGGTTCAAGACCTAGCCAGGTAACTGAGACTGCTAGCAGTATTTTAATATTTACATTGTTAAAACAGAAGGGGGGAAAGAGGAATCTCGTGTGTGACAAATTTCATTCAGTGATTTTAACCAAATTTTTTTTCTCCTTACTAAAAGTGCGTGACAAAATGAGGGCAGATAAGCACGTTTTCAATTCTACAGAGAAAATTAATCCTAAGAAATCTGAAGACGATGGAAACCGCGTTTGGGATCCAGGTCCATTCACCTGGAGAAGAGGCTATGCAATCATGTTTTTACAGAAGAAAGCTGTGGGCCTCTCCTTAGAAGGACGCAACCATGTTTGGAGAAAGATGGACAGGGAAGAGATGGAGAAGCCACCCGCTATTCATCATAATTCCTTTTTCAGGTTCATGACTCCCCAGAGAGAGGGGCTATTTGTTTATATTTTTCACAGGCAACGGAGATAGATAGGTGGACTTCTCTTCTGCCAGCAAGGCCCAGAAGAAAGGAGAGAAGCTGATATGTGACGCGACCCTGTCCTGTTACGGAAGTTATCCAAAACGTCAAGGAGACCTGGCAGATTCCTGAGAATGGCAATTGCTGACTGCTGAGATATTTCTTCCATGGCTGACGCTGTCTAAAGGACACCCTGGGACACTATCAAAACTGAACATTATTTGGCTATCATCATGGGTTCACGGTGAGATCTCATCTTTATTTTAATCTACATCTCTCAGATGATTAGTGATCACTGTTAGCATTTTTACATGTGTTTGTGAGCCACGTGGGTGTCATCTTTGGTGTACTATGTCTTTTGCCCACTTTTGAATTGGATTTTCCCCCTTATTGAGGTGTCACACAATGGTATAGATTTTAGTAATCCAGGCCTTGTTTGTTGTGTCTTTGCTCAAGATTTATTCCCAGTACATCGGGCTCTCATTTTACTCTTTGGGTAAAGTCTTAATGTGTGCAACTTATTTTCAGTAGGTCTCGGTTATCTATTTGGTCTCCCACTTTGTGCGCTTTCCTTTATATTATATTTGGTAGTCTGTGTATGCCCCGCAATAGAACTGTGAGGGTTTTCCCAGTGTTCTCATTGATGATCCTTATAGCTCTGGGGTTTGAACTCATGTCTTTAATCCATCATCTTGAGTTCATTTGCGTGCCTTGGATTAGGGAGGGGTCCTCTGGTACATGGAGATGGAGATCCAATTTCTCCAGCCCCATTTGTTGAAGAGGCTGTCACGTAACAATTTCATGGATTCGGTCCTTTGTCAAAGATCACTTGCCTGTATTTGGATGGGTTTATTTCTGTGTGCATTTTTTTCCCTGGCACATTAGTCTATGCATCTATCATTACACCATTACAAGCCTGTTTTGACTAATGTGGTTGTCATAGGTGTTGAGGTAGGTAGCGTAAGACTCTATATGTTGTTCTGTCTAAGGAGTTCTTTGCTTATCCTAGGTCTCTCATATCTCCCAATGAAGTCGGTAATTATTTTTTCCATTTCACAAAGAATGACATTGGGATTTGCATCGCAATTGCATTGTATTTATAAAAATCTCTGGGTAGCATTGATATTTTCACAACGATAAGTCATCATATCCATGAACATTGGGTGCTTTTGCATTTGTGTAGGTCTCTTGGTTTCTTGTAATACAGTCACCTAGTTTACTTTGGATAGTCATTTGTTTCTTTAATTAGGTTTCTCACGAAGTAATTCATCTTAGTATAACTTTGATAAGTGGTATTGCCTTTTAATAACTTTTTCAGAGCTCTCCCGACTAGGATGCAGAAATCCAATATATTTTTACTTATTAATCTCGCGGGTTTTCCAAAATACCTCCATTCATTCCAGCCATCTTTTTGGAGAATTCGTGTTTCTTTTTACGTATGAAATCACATCATCTATAAATAGTTAGGAGTTTTACTTCATTTTTTTTGGCCCAATTCTTTTCCCTTGATTTTTTAATGGCTTAATTCTTTTTTAATTGTTCTGGCTAAGACTTCGAGCCAAAAGAGTAGTGTTACATAAGAGTAGTGATGTGGACAGTCTTGTTTGGTTCTGGTTCTGAGGGGAAATGTTTTCAATATTTTTCTCTTTGCGCATGATTTTGACCTTTATTTCTTAGTATATATGGCTTTAGGCTTTATTATGTTCATGAATTTCTCTCTATTCCTATTTCCCAGACCAGAGTGTTTTTTATAACAGAAACGCCTATTGTGTATTTTCAAATGCTTTTTCTGTATTTATTGTCATTATCATGACTTCTTACACATTGTCTTTTTCTTTTGTGTATGACATTAATTATTTTTCAAATGTTGAACCAACATTTTTTTGTCCCTGATCTGAATCCCACCGGACTATGGTGGAGTGTTTTCCATTAAAAAAAAAGCTCTTGGATTTTATTTGACAACATTTTACGGAGAAGTTTAGAGTCTATGTTGATGAGGGATATTGGTCTACAGTGTTCTGTATTTGTGGGGTCTTTGCCTAGTTTCTGGATCAGTGCTACCCTCCATTCATAGAATGTCTTTCAGAGTTTGCTTCCCTTTTCTATATCCGGGGATAGTATGTGTAGATTTGGTGATAACTCTTCCTTGAATAATTGGTAGAATTCTCCCTTTGAAGCTATCTGGTCCTGGGCTCTTCGTGGTTGGAACTTTCTTCATAACCTATTCTATTTAATACTTTGTTATTGAGCTGTTATTTCTCCATATTTTCTGCATCAATTTGGGTGTATTGTGTATATCAAGATATCAATCCATTTCTTCTACATTTTCAAAACTACTGGAGTAATCCACATTGAAACCCAAAATCCGTGATTATTATCAGCAAGTGTTTCAGATCCTCCTTACTTTCAGCAAGTCAGTTTTGTCATCTGCATATGGAAGGTTGTTGATGACCCTTCTTCCAGTCCTGATGCCACATTTTCCTCATATAAGCCAGCGTCTCTGATGATTTGCTCAGTATACAGATTAATTGACAATGGTGAGAGGATTCAACCATGATGTATACCTTTCAAAATTTAATACACAAAATTAACCATGCAGTCTTTTCTTGTTCAGTTCAGAAACACACAGCTGTCTCAATTAATGGAAAGCTTCCGCATGACAAGAACGAAGTGTTGTGGAATTATCGTTCTTCTCAAAGCTATCTGTAGTTTTTTTTTTTTAATGATCCATAAAATCCCAAGGCTTTGCCAGTAGAATTTTGCCCCTGAAAAGCTTTCAATATTGAAACTTGAGGCTTTCACTACTTTTTTCATTTTTTCAGGTTGATAAATGGTGTGCATATTCTTCATGTTGGCCTTTCCGACTCCAGCTATTTGCACATTTCACTCTAGTACTTTAGTTTGTCTTCATCTGTTGTCCTTTGAAATTTTCTGTTCACCTCTTTTGTGTCATCGTTTCTTTTTTTAATCTTTATTTATTTATTTATTTATTTATTATATTTTATTAGGGCCTCATACAACTCTTATCACAATGCATACATATACATACATCAATTGTATAAACCACATCCATACATACTTTGCCCTAATCATTTTCAATGCTTTTGCTCCCCGCTGAAGCCCTTTGCATCAGGTCCTCTTTTATTTTCTCCCTCCCTCCCTGCTCCCCCCTCCATCACGAGCCCTTGTTAATTTACCGATTGTTATTTTGTCATATCTTACCCTATCCGGAGTCTCCCTTCCCCCCTCCCCTTCCCTGCCGTCCCTCTCCCGGGGAGGAGGTCACATGTGGATCACTGTCATCAGTTCCCTCTTTCCAACCCACTGACCCTCCACTCTCCCAACATCGCCCCTCACACCCCTGGTCCTGAAGGTATCATCCATCCTGGATTCCCTGTGCCTCCAGCTTCCATATGCACCAGTGTACTGTCTTTACCCCATCCAGTCCTGCAAGGTAGAATTTGGATCATGGTAGTTAGGAGGAGGAAGCATCCAGGATCTGGGGGAAATCTGTGTTCTTCATCGGTACGACATCACACCCTGACTGACCCATCTCCTCTCCTAAACCCCTCTATGAGGGGATCTCCTGTGGCCGACACATGGGCCTTGGGTCTCCACTCTGCACCTCCCCATTCATTCACTATGGCATATATATACGTATACACACACACACACACACACACGCACACACACATATTCTTTTTTTTTGCATGATGCCTTATACATGGTCCCTTTGTTACCGCGTGATCGCACAGGCTGGTGTGCTTCTTCCTTGTAGGCATAATTGCTTTTGAGCTAGAGTGTCATCATTTCTTACACATGTTTTAGCTATGGTGTAGTCAAGACTAGGTTAAAGAATCCCTTTTGACATCCATTTTGATATATTTTTTCTGTCTTTTATAATAGTTTTCTCATCTGGCATCATTCCACAGATCATTTGGTCTTCTGTCATTAGTGTTCAATGAATCAAATTTATTCTTGTGAGAAATTTAAGTGAGATATACCTGTTGTATTTGGACTCTCCTGGGTTTGTTTTATTCTTCTTCAACTTGAATTTGAACATGATCATGAGCAATTGATGCATTACACTCAGCCCCTGCCTTCATTTAAGGTGCTGATATTGAGCTTCTCCATGGTGTCTTTTTAGTCAGTTGGTTTCTATGCATTCCATCTGGTGAATCTCATGTACAGTCTCAATTTATATTCTTGCAAAAAGGGATTTACAGTGAAATATTTGTAAAAAATTTTTTTACGTGATCTTCAGCTTTGTTTCTATCACCATGGTCTTATTTTCTAACTACTGTTTCTTCCTCTTTGCTTGAATGTTTTTGTTCCAATCGGCAACTATTATCAATGCATGTTGATTCCCTTTTTGATCCATTTCAGACTGAAGAAGATGGTAAAATTTTAGAATTCTGATATTGCTTCATCAATAGCCTTAGTGGTTATTGAAATAAATTTGAATACACTTTGTATTAACTGGATTCCCTTAAATCTGTTTCGATATCATCTTATCACTTGCCTGTCAGTTTGTCATACTATAGTGGTGTGTATGTTGCTGTGATGTTGAAAACCATGTAGCTGGTATTTAAAATACAATTAGAGTTACCCAAGATGGACAGTTTTCAGCACAGCTTCCAGACTAAGAACAGACTACAAAGAAGGAATAGCTGTCCATTTATGAGGAATTAGCAACATAAACCATGAACGCTTTATAAAAAAGTGTAATCTACAAAGCACCACGACATTTTAGCGACATCCCTTCTTCAGTCAATATAAATAACAATGATTTTCATTATTTCAACGAGGACAGCAAGATATTTACTATTAACTTACCCATCACACTGAAAGTTTCTCATGTTTCAGACCTAAATTTTGAAGAGATACTGGCCCATTCAATTTGGATACTCTAATAAAGTATTTAAAATAAACTATATGAAGCTGAATTTTATAAAGTCTCTGGTCTCCCAAACAGTTCTCCAGCTGACTATGTTTCCCTGGTGCTACTGACATCAGTATTCCTGACACTCTTTGGGCACCTATGAATAATAAGTACCTTTCCTCTCCCCAGTGTCCTACAGTCAGTCACAGCTCCTGTCCATCACCTCTATCTGAATACATGTGCCAACAACTATAATGTACCAATTGCTAGAGAAATTAGTGAGCTGTGTCATTAATTCTCCATTATATCTGAAAACAAAATGATTCCAGAAAACAGTAACAGAAGGAAAGCTATTTAGGAAGATTATTAATACTCCCCTTTCCTTCTCACACTCTCCTGAGACATAAGTAAACCACACACAAACACGTTTCACACAAACACATTCATCTTCACGGACTCACAATTCAAAATAAATCTCAATCAGATATATTTTATATTCGTTTATTTAACAAGTATGAGTATCTACATGGCAGGCAATAATTCTCTGACCTTTTTTAAAAACAGCATTGATCCCTGTTATTGAACTTATTTTCTTCCCGGTCAAACAGGGAAAACAAACTTGAGAGGTAAATGATTAATATGATTACCAAGTTGTAATAAATCATTTGATCAAAACAAAAATGAACAGAGATAAATACTGATGTAGAAAGGGAAGGCAACATTGATGATTAAGACTCATTAGGGAAGTGAAGTTTCAGATGACAATTGAATGATGAAAATAAACAATTCAGGAGAAGAATTAAAAAAGAATGCTCAGGAAAAAAAGCCCACTTTGCATCTAATGCTTCTATGAAAAATAAGGGTTTGACCACACACACACACACACACATATATATATATATATTTTCAAAAGTTAAAACAAAACTATAAGCCTTCAATAACATCCTTGGGTATGCGTGTGTCTATGTATATGTGTGTTTAAGGGCGAGCAATTAAGTTATGTATAAATATTTATAATTAAATATGTGGATAATCTATGTATGAATTCTTATATGTGGATATGTAGAGAATAGGTGTCCGGATAGATACATGCGCATATGAGTGTATGGCGGCCACACATACATGTGTGTTCCCAGCATGCACGCATATGACATGAGTGTATTGACCCAACAGAATGCTCAAACTGCTGAAGTCCTCAAAGTAACATCCTTAGGTGCACCTGATTCAAGCCATGGTATTTTCCAATTTCCTCATATGCCTGTAAAAGTTGGACATTGAATAATGAAGTGCTAAGAAGAATCGGTGCATTGTAATTGTGGTTCTGGAGAAGAAGATTGAAAGTACCAGGGACTGCTAAAATTCAAACTAACTTGTCTTGGCAGATGTAAGCAAGAGAGTTCCTTAGAATCAGGGATGACAAGACTTTATCTTAAATACGTTGGTCTGTTGGTCTTCCTGTCAGGAGAGATTCGTCCCTGGAGAAGCCCATCATGTGTGCTAAAGTGAAGAGGCAGAGACAAAGAGCAAGTCCTCAACGAGATGAGCTGGCCCAGTGGCTGCAACCCTGGGTTGAGACATAGGAACAATCATGAGGAGAGCCCAGGACTGTGCAGTGTTTCCTTCTGTTGTGTGGAGGCCAAGATGGGTCAGAATCCACAACAGCAATATGATTGGATGGAGCATGGTTGCTTGGATATGAGTAGTACATACGCCTGTATATGTAGGCATGTGTGTGTGTGAAGGGGGGGAGGTTGTTGTGTGTGTATCTGTGAGAGAGGCCTTTTAAAAATTTAGACTGTAAAGACAAGTATCTTAAATTTTTATCTTAAGGAGTCCTCAAAGTATTTCGTATGCCGACGAGTTTGAGAAGTTCTAAGGGTGAAAAGAACAAATGGGAGATAACACTTTTGAAGGGAGTTGAACTTCTTTCTCCAATATCAGAGGGTGAGAGGAGAAAATGAGCACAAAGATGCACCAAATTGGGGGCTGAGTGGTGGCAAAAGAGGACATGTTCCATCTGCTGACTTATATTTTCAATGTGAATTAAGCACTACTATGTCATGAGACATAGTGCACACCATAGAAAATGTGTGAATGTTTCATCATAACTTTTTTAAAATGCTATACATTTAATCTGTTTTCTTCAGTAAATTTCAGGCAAAGATCTCTTCACTATCAGAGTTCACTCAGCATTGAATTTTATGAAGAAAATGATATTTAAATAAAGAAAAGCAAGTTAGTGGGGTTTTTTACTAAAAAAGAGTAATAAAGATAAGGAGCTGTATATTTTGTACCAGAAAGTAATGCAATTAAATACAAACTGATTTGGGAATGAAGTTGGCAACCTCTTTTCACATCTGTGATACGTTCCTACCAAGGTTTTCTGAATTCTGTCAGTTAACTGATTGCTCACATGCCTCTAGTTTTCTTTTGAGAATACACAGAACATGTGATGATCTTTGACTCACTATAAAATGTCTCCAGTTTATATTTACACATAGAACTGTAGTTTGGACTCAATGAAAATATAGGATTTTTTCCTGATATTGTTCTGAACATATATTATTTAAACTTAGCTAATCACATTGAACATATGTGACAATATCACTAAATGTACATCATGTGTATTAAAACGTGTAAATGTGAACAATATGAAATATAAATCACAATAGAAAAAGGAATTTTAAATCAGGCAGCAATAAAAGGATATGCTTATTCAAAGAATTAAGATTATATTATGTAATAACATTAATTTCATTATCAGTATGTTCATGCCACTCTATAAAATAATTCTATAGATTAGTTAGCAATATTATTATTCATAGTTTTCTGAACATTACCTGGCAAATTAACTTAGCAAAGCCTAAAAACTAATAACTTCATAGCTGTTTTTTTTGAAACTTACTCTGTCTTCTTTAGATGTCTACATCTTCTTATTAGTATCTTACTTCCCAGTACGAATACAAATGCACATAATCTCATGTCAACTTGAAGATTTATCAAAGTACAGGGTGCAATGTAGCCTTCCAATTATGCCTAATGGTATCTCCTTGTGTGCGTGGCCTCCTGCTACGGCGAGTTCTGGGAACCTCCTCCTCTCTCTCTGGCTTCAGCTTCCTGTTGCCTGACCCTGATGGCTGCAAGACCTCTGGAGATGTGCACACAGCCATTCGATGCACAAGACTTTGCACCCACCCACCTGCGACATTCCTGCCGTCAGCAATAGTGCATGTGGCTTCATGAGTCTGGAGAAGAACTTATGGGCTTGTATCAGACTTATAGACTTCAGTTGGACTGGGTTGGGATGATTTCCTGATTCACAATTCCTTCTTGATAGAAACTTTTTCTTACACCTATATGAATGTCACTGGATTTGTTTCTCTAGTCAACCTGGCCTTACACAATATGGTACCTAGGGAGTGGAATACTAGAGAAACAAATCATGAAGGCGGAGAGAGATGTTTGCCTGACCTCTGCTTTCTGATAGTCTTTTCACTTTGACTAGTTGGAGGTCAAATATAGTCCTGTATTTTACTTGTTCTCTTCTGGGAAGGACATGGGAAGTGAAGGTTCTGATGCCCAGAAGTTGTATTTGGTTATTTCTGTCCGAAATTTTGTAAAAATGAATGTGACAGGTGTAAATTTTGAGTTCAGGGGGCAAAAATACCCTTCGAACTTCTCTGAGGCCATGCTGGTTAATCAAACTGGGTGACCAGAGGCCTGGTCCTAGCTTGGTGCCACCAAAGGCCTAAGAACATAATGCATGTGAATGGGATAGTTTAGATCAGAAAGGATTCAGTTGGAATGTTTTCAGAATGTGTTGAGTATCTGACTGTATTAGGATTACATCGGTCTTTGCTATCTATTTTTATGGCTATGACGCATACTAGCAATGATTCGTGGAAAATATGAATAGAGCATCTGGCAACTGACACCTGTGGACCTCGTTCACAGGGAGTAGAGTTGCAAACACGAGCAGATTGCCTGGTCTCAAGTTTAAAGAGCTGTGGGAAGCTGAGCCTATGACATGACTTAGCACCGGGGGGGGGGGGGGCAAAGGTGGGTGAGTATGTGTGACAGGGACTCTTGGTCAAAAGTCAAGACAGCCCATGGGCACCTGAGTGAGGCCAGGTGAGGTGGCCCACAATGAGTTGACCAAACGAAGGAAAGATTTTTGAGCTTGTGAATTGGTGGGCATCTTCCTGCTGACTTGATGGATGGCCTGTCCTGGTTTGACTTTAACCATGGATGCAGACACGCAGGTGCCAACTAGAATGAGATTCTTCACATCAACGAAAATGCTTGTTTCCTCGGAGTACTGGGTTGATAGAAGGGGCAGTGGAGACATTGGACACCCGGAATGTGGAAGACGAAGGCATGAAGAAGGTGGCTTAGCGACATGGATGGCTGGGGGAAATGTTGATAGGATTATAGAATGATGATGGAGGACTTCCCATAATTGCAATGTTAGGCACAGAATATTTTTGTTTTGTTTACTTATAGAATTTAAATGGTCTACTTATAGTATTTAAATTGTTTTGTTTACTTATAGTATTTAAATGAGGCTGGCACATTTTGAGTAGTGTGCATTTTAGTTTGATACTGTCAGATACAACTATGATTTTCTGATTGTTTTGTTTTAAAATTATCTATGGTCAAAGAGTTGTGGAAAGGCGTTAAGTTCATAAGGGGTGGTCTGTGCTAGTTACATAAGTTCGTGTCAACTTGAAGATTTATGAAAGGACAGGAGTGGAGTCTAGCTTGTCAATCGGGTCACAGCATGGTGGTACCTCCTTGTGGGCATGGCCTTCTCATCAGGAAGGCCCTGGGACCCTCTTCCTATCTCTCTGCCTTCATTCCTGCTGCCTGACCCCGATGTCTGCAACAGCTCCGGTGATGTGTACACAGCCATCAGATCCACACGACTTTGCACCCACTGGCCTGTGATATTCCTGCATTCAGCATTGTTTTATGTGGCTTTGTGAGCCTAAAGTGGAACTTTTGGACTAGTGTAGGCCTTAGGAACTTGAGTTTGCCATGGCGGTGATTTTTTTCCTGATATATAATGCTTCTCGATAGAAAGCCCCTTCTTATACCTACATTAGTGTTACTGGGTTTGTTTCTCTAGTCAACCTGGCCTAACACGCTCACTTTCATCTTTTTTTTTTTTTGGTCGATCTCCTTAACTTTTCCTATTTATTCTGCTTAGCCTTATCTATTATTCCCAAAATATATAAATGTAATGTATTTCAGGCTCAAAGAGATATACTTCTTTCAAGGAAACATTGGTAAAGCTTTATCCCTACCTTGCTTTCTCTGTTTAGCAAAAAAAAAAAGTTTAAGCTGTTCACTCTACACGTGTCTCTCCAAAATCATTCTTTACAAGGCTCTTTGTGAATTTTAAGATTACTTGACCCAGGAAGGGATTATTTGAAAATGACATATGCTACTCTAGGCAAGGGGAATTCTATGCAATTTATGATAAAGTAATTATACTATCACACAAATGAGATGTGTAATATGACCCATCAATAAAATATATTTATATATATGCAACAAAAATTTTATGAGGGTTCTCGCTCTGATTTTTTTATTTCTCCATCTTAGAATTCTCTGAGAATTATTTCGTAGGTGTCATACATTTCATTTTCCTTCAAGTCATTCGATTGCATTATAACTTAAGGTATATTCTCAGAGAAGATCTTACTCATTACTGTTCGTAGAGAGTAACTTATGGAATTATTTTCAGTTAAAATTCCCATACGGCATACCTTAATGAATAATATCTGAAGGTCTTTTCCTTATACCTATATTTCAAATTGTTGCTCACTTTGATTAAATTGGTTAGGCCCAGAATTGTTTTATTTGTAATTTTTCCTTTTATCTGTTTATCAGGTTTATGTATTTATTTTACGTTAAAATATTTCCCAGTAGGCTAAAACTTTTAGACGATACTTTCTGATTGGAGCTACAAACCCCACAGTCAGCAGTTTGTATCCACCACTCAATCCCAGTGGGAAAGGTGGAGAGAGACCTCTGTCCCTCTGAAGATTTACAATCTGGGAAAAAGAGGGAAGTCCTGCTCTGTTCTACAAGATCACTATGAGTCTGAATCAACTTGATGGCTGTGAATTTGTAGGAGGGATTTATTTATTTGCTTTGCTTTGGTTATTTTAACCACAATTCATCCTGTTCCAGCTTTATCCTATTTCTTTTTTTCTATTCCAACAAGTAATTGCAGATCAGATCATTAAGAACCATAAAATGTTCTTCGCTGTGGGGCAGGGAATGTATGGATGTGCTTTATACAATTGACATATGTATATGTATGGATTGTGGTAAGAGTTGTTTGAGTCCCTAATAAAATGTAAAAGAAGAAAAGAGAAAAAAAAATGATTAGGGCAAAGACTGTACAGATGTGCTTTATACAATTGATGTATGTATATGTATGAACTGTGAAAAGAATTGTATCAGCCCCAATAAATTGTTAAAATAAAAAAAAATTTTCTTCGCTGATTTAGCTTATTGCACCGTGAAGCACAGGGTCAGCAGTTCAAACTCATCAACCCTTCATGAAAGAAACATGAGGCTCTCTGCTCCCATTAAGAGTTACAACCTATACCATGTTCAGCCTTCATTCTGGTTACAGTAATTCCTCTCACTTTCCTTGGCCTTGGTCACTCCCTGCGACGGATGAACCCCTCAGGACCAGCGGTGGGAGTGGTGACACCGGGAGGCAAGGGGGTGTAGAAAGAGAGAACCGGTCTTGGGATCTATGAGAAACCTCCTCTCTGGGAGATGGGCAAAGGGAAGGTGGGTGAGGGGAGACGCCGGGCAGTGTAAGGTAAGATAAAATAATTATTTATAAACTATTATAGGTTCAGGGGAAAGTGGGGCTTGAGCAAGCCCGCCTGCTCACTTGACCACGCTCACCTGCGCACGTGACCCGACAAAGAGCGCACGTGACCACGCCCACCCGTGCACGTGACCCGCCAACCAGCGCACGTGACCACGTCTACCAGCGCACGTGACCACGCCGCACCTGCGCACATGACCGGGCTCACCTGCGCACGTGACCGCCCAAGCACGTGACCAAACTCACGCACGTGACCACTGGTACCACTCCACGTGACCAGGCTCACCCGCGAACGTGACCACGCCCACCTGCGCACGTGACCCGCCAACCAGCGCATGTGACCACGCCCACCTACGCAAGTGACCAGGCCAGATTGCACGCGTGACTGCGGGCACTTGCGCACGTGACCATGCCCACCTGTGTGCGTGTACCAGGTTGGCCAGCGCACGTGACCACTCCCACCCGTGCACGTGACCGCGCCCACCCGTGCACGTGACCATGCCCACCTGCGCACGTGACCCGCCAACCAGTGCATGTGACCACGCCTACCAGCGAACGTGACCATGCCCATCTGTGCACGTGACCAAACACACTCGGGCACGTGACCACGCGCACCTGTGCACTTGACCACTCGTAGCACTCCACGTTACCACGCCCACCTGCACAGGTGACCCGCCAACCAGCGCATGTGACCACGCCCACCGGCGCAAGTGACCACGCCAGACTGCGAGCGTGATTCGCCAACCAGCGCATGTGACCACGCCTAACAGCGCACGTAACCACGCCCACCTATGCACGTGACCAAACCCACCCGCGCAAGTGACTGCCCAAGCACGTGGCCAAACTCACTCGCGCATGTGACCAATGGTACCACTCCACGTGACCATGCCCACCTGTGCACGTGACTGCGGGCACATGCGCACGTGACCATGCCCACCCGCTCACCTTTCCAGGCTGGTCCGCACACGTGACCACGCCCGCCTGCACACGTGACCCGCCAACCAGCGCACGTTACCACGCCCACCTGTGCGCATGACCATGGGCGCCTGCGCACATGACCACCCCAAACTGTGCACGTGACTATGGGCACTTGCGCACGTGACAATGCCCACCCTCGCACGTGACCATGCCAACCTCCGCACGTGACCACGCCCACCTGCTCACGTGACCAGACCCACCTGCGCCCGTGACCACACCTACCGGTGCGCGTGACCAAGCCAACCAGTGCACGTGAGCAAGCCTATATATTAACATTAATTTCATTATCAGTATGTTCATGCCACTCTATAAAATAATTCTATAGTTTAGTTAGCAATATTATTATTCATATTTTTCTGAACATTACATGGGAAATTAACTTAGCAAAGTCTAGAAACTAATAACTTCATGGCTGTTGTATTAAAACTTCCTCTGTTTTCTTAAATGTCTACATCATCTTATTAGTATCTTACTTCCCAGTACGAATACAAATGCACATAATCTCATGTCAACTTGAAGATTTATCAAAGTACAGGGTGCAGTGTAGCCTTCCAATTATGCCTAATGGTATCTCCTTGTGTGCCTGACCTCCTACTGCGGAGAGTTCTGGGAACCTCCTCCTCTCTCTCTGGCTTCAGCTTCCTGTTGCCTGACCCTGATGGCTGCAAGACCTCTGAAGATGTGCACACAGCCATTAGATCCACAAGACTTTGCACCCACCAACCTGTGACATTCCTGCCTTCAGCAACAGTGCATGTGGCTTCATGAGTCTGGAGAAGAACTTATGGACTAGTATTAGACTTATGGACTTCAGTTGGACTGGGTTGGGATGTTTTCCTGATTCACAATTACTTCTTGATAGAAAGCTTTTTCTTAAACCTATATGAATGTCACTGGATTTGTTTCTCTAGTCAACCTGGCCTTACCCAATATGGTACCTAGGGAGTGGAATACTAGAGAAACAAATCATGAAGGCGGAGAGAGGATGCTTGCCTGACCTCTGCTTTCTGATAGTCTTTTCTCTTTGACACCCTACGGTGTCCCGCTTCCAGACGCTCTATCCGACAGCCAAGTGCCATCCACTGCACTTCCGGTGGATATTATGATGTAACGATCCCTGCAGGAACAGGAAGAAGACAGACAAGTTTGGTGCCCAGTATCACCACCTATCACCGCCTCCTGACCGAACCTATGTATGGGCAGGAAGCAGAGGAGGGGTAGAACTAAACAACTAACCAACCAACCGCCCCTGTAGGTTTCTGAGTGGGCGCAACGAGAAGGAAGGACTGACTGGTCTGTGCCAAGAAATTTGGAAAACAGCTACCTCTCCATTTGGCCATCCACTGAAATAGAGCTGTACATATACATGTCCACTCCAAGAAGGGTATTCTTGTAGAATGTTCAAATTATTGAAAAACATTATTCTAGTTTATTTATTTTTTACTAATTGGGATTTAGTGCAGATGTGTATTTCATATCATTCCACATATCAATCATGGAGAGTAGAATTGCTACCACAGACAGTTCCCAAACAATCTTTCTACACTGACTCCTTGACATCTTTTTTACCCATGACTACTACTGTATCCCTGTCCCCACGGACCCCTAATTCTACTTTCTGTCCCTATAGGTCCATCAATACTGGGTTTCTTTGAAGAACATTATTAATAGCCCATGCAAGTAAAAGTGTGCTGGCTGTAATACAAAAAAAACAGTTGTAGTGGTACTGAAAGGGAACTGCCTGACCTTCAAAATGGATTTGTCAAAGGGTACAAAACAAGGGATATCATTAATGATGTCAGATGGATCTTGGCTGCAGGCAATAACACGAGAAAGATATCTACCTGTTTTTTTATTGACTATACAAAGGCATTTATCTTTGTGGGTCATAATAGCCTATGGATAACATTGCCAAGAATGGGAATGCCAGAACATACAGTTGTGTTCATCTGGAAACTCCTCATAGACCAAGAGGCAGTCAGCCAATCACACATTTTACAGTCACATGGCTTACAGTCAGGGGAGGTGCTCGCTAAGGCGGTGTCCCTGCACATATTCACTCTGCACATGAACAGATCATCTGAGAAGAGGGATTCTGTGAAGGAGAACGCAGCGTTGGGATTAGAGGGTGATTCATTAATAACCTGCAGCATGCAGGTGGCACAGCCGTGGCTGCATGTGGTAAGTCACAAGGACATAGAGTGCTGATTGAAGAAGATAAAGACTGCAGCCTTCACTCAGGATGGGTTACATCTCAAAAAATCTTCATAACTGGACACCTTTCGGCAGCAACACGATTAACAGAGAAAATGTGAAAATGAAGGATTTCAGCTTGCTGGTATCCACAGTTCCCTCTCATGGAAGCAGAAGTCAAGAAAGCAGATGATGGATTGCATGGGCAAACCTGCTGCCAAATACCTCTTTAAAATCAAAGATGTTATTTTGAGGACTGATGTGCACCTGACCCAATTCATGGAATTTTCTATTGATTTACATGATAACAGAATAAAAATGAAGAATTAATTTATCTGGATCGTGGTATTGGCATGTCATACCAACTGCATGGACTCTCAGAAGTTTGAACAAGAGGAAAAAGAATATCCAGAAAGCTCCTTGGAAGAGGGAAGGGTGGTATTCCGTCTTACATACTTTGAATGTTGCATCAGAAGGGGCCAGTTTCTGATGAAGGACGTTATGCCCAGTAAAGAAGAGCGTCATCCAAAAAGAAGGGTCCATCAACAAAATGGACTGAGTGACATATTGGCCGCTGCAGTGGGCTGAGACACAGCCACAGGTGTGAGGAAGGCACAGGACTTGGCATGGTTTCCTTCCGCTGTGTGGAGGTGATTTGACCAGTACCCCCTGCTTTTCCTTCATGCTCACCTTTCTCAGGGCTCCTGGTGCCTGACACCTTGCCTTGTGCCCCGCACCATCATCTAGTGGGCTCCGTTGGCTTCCCAACGCTGCAGGCCTGTAGTCGTCTCGCACCTGTTTGTCCTGTTTCTGTTGCCCCCCTTTGCTGGTTTGGTTCATGGCCTTTTGATCATCTCCGTCTCAGAGGGAGAAGTATAACACTGTGCTGAGACAGAGGTGGTCTGATTGGCACTTAAGCCTTATGTCCTGCACTGGAGAGGTCCCCAGCGGAGAGAGAATGGGAGAAAGCAGATGTGCCCTCAGAAACCAGCCTGATCAGGTGGTCTCGGTCAGGAGGTTTAGGGAGGCCAGTTAGCCTGTTGTTTGGTTGCTCGAACATAGGTGTTGCTACTGTGTTGATTCAGAGGCTTCTGCAGGAAGTGAGCCTGGCTCAGCATGGCCAGCCTCAATGTGGAGTCACTGCTTCATATTCCCTGCTTCTTCCCTGTGTAATCTGTGAACCCTTATTTCCCCAGGATTCACTGACATGCCCCGTGGGAGCACCCAGACTATGTGTCTGGAGGAAGGTCCAGGTACCAGTGGTGGACACGTGGAGCTACAGGTGACACAGCCTGCATTACCACCTCTGGAGTTCATCCTTCCCCAAAGGTAGTCTCACAGAATCCCAAGGTCAGAGTCCGTCCTTCCTCAAAGAGTGTCCCGAAAAACCCCATGCTCAGAGTTTATTCTTCCCCAAAGATCACTGTCCATCCTTCCCCAAAGCTGGTGCCATAGAACCCAATGTTCAGAGTTCCTTCTTCCTCAAAGATAGTCCTGTAGAACCCCACAGTGGGAGTTCATCCTTCCGCAAAGGTGGTCCCGTACAACCCCACAGTCTGGGATACCCTTTCCACCATGGACCCTGGAAAGTAAAGGCAACAAAGGCCCAGTAGGAAGG
This sequence comes from Tenrec ecaudatus, assembly GCF_050624435.1. NCBI lineage: Eukaryota > Metazoa > Chordata > Mammalia > Afrosoricida > Tenrecidae > Tenrec > Tenrec ecaudatus. The sequence goes on along the minus strand of NW_027459698.1, from coordinate 46,884 downwards.
GGGTCCAGCCTTCTCTTCACCCCTCAGAGCACACAGATTCGACATTTCTGAAAGTTAACAGGGTTCATCCCAGTTTGCTTCTACAAAGAGTTTGGCTTTCTGGTAAACAGGAAAGGCACCCACAAATACCCAGGCTTATGTGGGCACCATCCCTGGCCTGTGTCTGAGTAGAGCTTGGGCTCACTTGCCCATGAGCCTGCCCAGGTTCCCAGCAGCCTCTTCCTGGTGTTTTCCTGTCTCCACACAGGTTGTGGGGCTCTGAGCAGCAGCATCCTGGTTCTGCATTTCAGACTTTGGTTTTGAAAGGGCTTCAGGGGGTTGCAGGCAACCTGGAAAAGGTTTTCCTGTTGATGGAGGGTGGGTTTGATGTGCACCTTCCTCATGGCATTTCCTGAGGGACCCTGCCTGCAGAATGCACTTCTCTGCTGGTCAGAGGTTCAAACCCACCAGCTGCTCCCCATGAGAGAGATGTGGCAGTCTGCTGCCATAAATATGTTCAGTCTTAAAACCCTAATTGGGACACTTCTGCTCTGTCTGACACAGTGTCATTTGGGTCAGAGTTGACCCAGTGGCAACATTTGTAAAAATACTATCTCATAGGGGCTTGAGCCAACTTCTCTGGCAGCTCTGGGTTTCTGCATAGGAGAGGGAAGTACTCAGTCCCTGGTGAAATCACTTTAATGGAGGGGAAGTTCTCGGTCCCTGGTGAAATCACTCCCTAACGTGGCTCTGGTTTCTACACAGGAGAGGGAAGTTCTTGGTCCCCGGTTACTCCCTTTGTAGACACAGCTCTGCCAGAGGCTTTTTCACAGTGTGGTGAAATTGCTTGAGCCCCTAAAGCTTGGCGGATGCCCCAGGGCACTTGTGTGAGGAATGTGCTCACCCCAGCTGCACCTCTGCTCAGATGCTGCTCAGAGGTGGGATGAGCCCCAGGTGGCCTTTTCTATTATAGGGATGCTGACTGGCAAATCCAGCAGGGCACCGCCCAGTTGTTCCTGGACCTGATCCAGGGGAGGCAGCGCATCCCTTCTATACTGGGTGCAGGGACCGAGAGCCAGATGGGATTTGTCTTCAGTGTGTGGGGACCACAAGTCCTCCATGCAGACTGCAGGTGGTCTGCCTTGTGGGGTACGCAGTGTCCTGTTGAGTGTCTGCTTGTCAGCTCTCTAGGTCTTCAGGGGTGTATTCAAGTTCAGACAAGTCTAATTTTCAGTTGGGGTCCAGAGTTGAGGCTTTGAGCTGGAGGGTCTCTGCTGCTACTTGAGCAGCGAGCTTCAGGCAGAGGCAGGCAGTAGCCAGCGCATCAGCCCAGTGGTTGTCCAGGACCTGAGGTGTCTTGACATTTTGGAGCTTGGGTGATGTGTGACAACTCCCTGTGTGGTGTGTGACAGACAGCTGAGTGGTGTGTGACAGTCCCCCCTTGTGGTGTGCACACACACACATACACACAACCCCCAGTGTGTGACAGCCCTGTGCCTTTTCTTTCTCTTTTTCTTCCTTGGAAATGCCTGTCCAGGTCTTGGAACAGTAACAAACTCCCTGGGGCTGGGACTGGCATTGGCCCACTCCAGCTGCAGGGTCCATGCGTCACAGGTAGGAAGGGGGGGGCTTGGATGAACCCCCACATGTGTTGCCACAGAAGTTGGGTCTCTGCCTGCTGCTGAAGTCAAGCCAAAATGTCTGCTCCAGTGCAGGCTTTGGTGAGAAGAGAGCGTTTTATTGGGAGCAGACTAGCACAGGACACAGAGGGATTCTTCAAACCGCCTTCCTGAATGCAGACAGGAGGGACATTGAGTCACTGGGGAGAGAGTGTGGAGAACGTTGAAGTGGGGTTTGTGCATTGGTCAGTCAGTGTCACGCTTTCAGTACTGGGGGTCATCCCTGGGCAGTGGTCCTCGTGTCCAGGCAGTGAGACCACCAAGACAGCACAGTGTAGCGGTTTTTCTCAGTTCTCTCTGACTCAAGATCATCAGTTTTAGTGAAGTTTTTCTTAAGCATTCTTATTTCTGTTTGAAAATCAAAAAGTAATGATCTATTTAAAAATTTAAAAATCATTTCATTGGGGGCTCATACAAATCATTACAATCCATACAGATCAATTGTGTAAAGCACATTTGTACATTCATTGCCCTCATCATTCTCAAAACATTTGCTTGCCACTTAAACCCCTGGCATCAGTTCCTCATTTCCCCCTGCCCTCCCCATTCCCCCCTCCCTCATGAACCCTTGATAATTTATAAATTATTATTTTGTCTTATCTTACACTTTCCAACGTCACCCTTCACCCACTTTTCTGTTGTCGGTCTTCCAGGGATAAGGTTATATGTAGATGCCTGTAATCAGTTCCCCCTTTACACCCTACCTTCCCTCCACTATTTAAATTTTCATTGCTAAAAGAAAACTTGGATGAAGCATATGGAAATAATAAAATTATGTAAATTTCAGTTTATAATAAAACTAATCTTCAAACCCACTCGTTGCCATCTCACTGAGTACATGGATACTACTCCCAAGCCTCCCTGGACACTTGAGACAGCCTGTCCTGACATCCTGCCTGTTTGTTTTTCAGACCATAGTTGACCCAGGCTGTGTCCTTCTTCCCCGGAGTCACGTCTGCTGTGGAGCTGAGCCCACCCCTTCTAACCGGCCAGGTGAGGCCTCCCCCAGGCCCTGTGTTACCTCTCCTGAAGTCCCAGTGCCTGGCCCAGAGGAGAGACACTGCTCCTGCCTGTGCATAGCGCCCCTGAGGTGCAGAGGAACTTAGTACTTGGTGGTGGTGAGGGCTTGCAGGTGGAAGTGGAGGAGGGGTTTTTGAGGAGAGGAGGGAGTGCACTGTGTGGGAGCCACTGGGCTCAGGAAGCTGGTGAAGTCTGGCTTCCAGGACTTCCTCTGGGCTGGAAAGTCAGGACTCTGAGGACACCTGGAGGCAGAGGAAGGTGCTGTGCTTGGTTACAGGTGTAGCGGCCTGCTGGCCAAGCCTCCAGTGATGCCGTCTGAGGGGTGCAGATGCTCTGTGAATTCTCCAGCAGCAGTCTGGACTGAGCTTCTCTTGGGGAGGTGGCTGGCACTTCATGGGGAGCACATGTGCCTCGTCTGGATGATGAAGACAAGCTGCAGCTTCTGATCCACAGAAGAAGCAACTCCCAGACTCCTTGAGAAACCTAGTGATGTTCCTGCACACGGCTGTTTTAGAATAGTTTGATCTTGGACTAGTTTGGGATTTGAGACTGTTCCTGAGGTCACAAGGTAAAGGCAATTTAGTTTCACTCAGGCAGGGACAGACCAGAGTCCACTCTTTGGACATGATCTGATCAGTTCACACTGCACTGCCAGCCACCTTCCCACGTGCACTGTGGTGCAAGGCCAAAACTCCCCCAGTTCTCTTTGTGGTTGCCAATGCTCAACATTTGTGTGTTTTGATTGCTTCTCCTCTGAGAAACCTAGAGGCAAACCCTTTGGTTTGACCCAGGTAGAGTAGGATAAGGGGTTTCCACTTCCGGTTGTAGTTCATTGAGTTTATGATAAAAATGTTCACTAGCATTAAATGAAAAGTTATGAAAGCATTCATGATCTGAATTCTCCTCTTCATTTCCGTCTCACCACTATGTGCATGCACAGCTTTCCATCCAGCCATCCACACCGCCATCCAGTCACCCCATCCCAGTTGTCAGGTGCTGTTGAGTGGGTTTGACCCCTGTCGACTTTCAATGTTCGACATTGTGAAACACGGCCTGCGCCACACCGTCTTCACTGTTACTGGGTTTGAGCCCGTTGTGGCCTTCAGTGTGTCTGTCCATGTCCTTGAGGGTCTTCCTCTTTTTCACTGGCCCTCTGCTTTACCGAACAGGATGTCTTTCCCAGGCACTTGTCTGATGATTTCATGTCCGACTGTGAGACACAGATTCACCATCCTTGCTTCTGAGGAGCGTTCTGGCAGTCCTGCTTCCAAGGCAACTGGTTTGCTGTTCAGCAGGTCTGTGGTCCTTTCAGCCTGATTCAGAGTCCCAATGTAGGGTTTCACAGACCAGATCTTTACAGAAGCAGGCAACTGTACCCTTTACCTGTAGAGACACAGGTGCCTTGGAACTATCAGCCTCCCTGTCAGCAGCACCCACTGGGGTCATTGTCAGAGCAGAGTCTCTTTGCATCCTTGGCTAGCACTTCATGAGTTGGGTGTGTACTCCGGCACCTGTATACTTCTGAGGTGCTCACAGATTGGGTTCCAGAAAAACTTTAAGCCCTTGCTGATGGCACAGAACAAGCACACTCTCCACCTAAGGGGGTGCTTTAGACAAAGGATGATTCCATATCTCATGTTTGGTACCAGCCTCCCTAAAACCACAGTAAAAATAATTATTCTTCAGTGAATAAAATGGTTGTTTTTTCTTGAGTAAAGTGGTTAATGCCTGCCTCCTCCCAGCAAGTTTACTGCCCTGTGTGTAGATGTGTGAGTCCGCTGCTGTGCAGGGTTCCCTTCCTGAAGAAAGCTCCCAGTAACCTTCCAGAACCAATGAATGATCTGATCTCCTTGGAAGACCCTGATAGACAAGATCTACTGGCCTGAACCAGTGGAAATTTTCTCTTGCTGACCATTCAGTTGCTTGACTGTTTTGCTCCATATTTGATTTATGGCTTATGAGAGCTTGAACAGTGTGTTAGGCAGGGTTCACTAGAGAAACAAAACCAGGACATTTGCGTTTGTTTTGGGTTTTTTTTTAATAGGAAAGAGCTTTATAATCAAGGGCAATTTCTTATTGAGAAAACATTCCAGCCCAGTCCTGATCAAGTCGTTAAGTACGTAATTAGCCCATCTGTCTAATAACAATCTATAAAATCCTCTTTAGACTCACTAAACACATGCAATGATGCCGAATGCAGGAAAATCACAGGCCAGTGGGTGGGCAGTCTTGTGGATCCAGTGGTGGTGTAAGCATCTCAGTGCTGGCAGGGGTGTCCACATGTTTTCTCCAGCTGCCAGGGCTCTGGCTACATCATGGTAAGTCCATTTGGCTTTTCCTCTAGAATGTCTTGCAGGGAGTGAGCCAAAACTTATGATTATATATAAAAGGATAGTTTTATACATCGAGAAGATTAACAGATTAACCGAGCAGTGTAGAAAGCTTAGTTGAACTCACTTTTATGGAACCGTTAACATACTGGAAATCCTTCAACTGAACTGGGATGCCAGTCAAAGGTCAAGGAAGCAGACATTGGAATCTTCCCTCAGGCAAGACAGGCCAAGTCTGCCTGAAGGCAGCAGACAGCAGGGTTAGTCAGCAATTGTCAGTAGCACAGGAGCTTAGGAAAGCCCCCTATACTGCCACAGGATCCACCAGCCTCGAGCTCAAGCAATGTACACAGCAGCAGCCTGGCAAAGCAGGTCTCAAAGAAGCCTCAAGCTCTAGCCATACCATCCATGGGTTGGCTTGGCCCACGGGTAGTGCAGTCCAGGTTGGGGTAAAGCATAGCTCAAGCTGGTCCCATGACCAGGCAGGAAGAGAAAAGGGAAGGGGCCTAGGAAAGCCATTTCTCTCTTTGCCCGCGAATCAAGTTTCAACATGATTAAACTCTGCCCACGTGTTCTGATTGGCCTACTTGGCAAAATAGCCCTATCACAGAGAATGTGAGTCTTTCCTCTCAGAGCCTTGTGAGGCCTTCCTGGTGAGGTTATCTATCATCTTTCTATCAATCATCTGTCTTCAAACACATGCAATGATGCCAAATGCAGGAAGAACACAGGCCAGTGGGTGGAAAGTCTTGTGGATCCAGTGGCAGTGGAAGAATCTCAGCGCTGGTGTGGGCCTCCACATGGCTCCTCCAGCTCCAGGGCTCTCGCATAATTCCATGTGTCTTGCCATCAGGAATACCAAGCAGAGTGTCTGTATCCCTCCTCCAGCAGGCTATTTATCTCCGGAGCGCCTACAAATGAGGTCATCAAGCTGCAACCTGATTGGTAAGGTAAATTCCACCCCTTCATTCTTAGTAGTCTCAAGTTCACACCATATTACATAACTACCACAGGCACCGTATGCATTGTATAGCAACCACATCTCTTGCAGGTTCGAACTTGAACATTCAGAAACAGCTCTGGCGGCCCTCTCAAAGATGGTGGCCAAACATTGGGCTTTGAATGCATGTCGGTCTCCACAGTCCTGTCACTAACCCAGCTACTGCACCATGCTCCTTGAAGGACCCATTATGTCTATCCAGGGACTCTCATGACAGGACTTCAGGCTCTAAACTTCCCATTTTAGTTACTGTTTAGGTTCACCCAAATTTTTAAAACTTGTGTATGTTCTGCTTTGATTTGCCTGCCATGACCAAACCAGTTGGAACCAATTCCAAGCTCTAATTTGAACTGTAAATCTTTTCATGAGTGGTGGTTGAGCGCTCAACTCTTTGTGCCACCCAGGAACTCCAGTTCCATATACTTCCTGTGTTAGGCCAGGTTGACTAGAGAAACAAAGCCAGAGACACTCATATATGTGTAAGAAAGAGCTTTATATCAATAAGTGCTTATATATCAAAGACACATCCCAGTCCAGTACAACTCAAGTCCAAAAGTCAGATACTAGACCATAAGTCCCACTTCAGACTCATAAAGTCACATGCAATGATGCAGAATGCAAGATCATAGGCCTGTGGATTCTAAGTCCCATGGATCCAATGGTGGTGGAAGCATCTGCAGGGCAGTGGTAGCAACCAGGGTCAGCCAGCAGGAAGGTGAAGGCAGAGAGGAAGGGAGATGCCCCTGAGAAGGCCACTCCCACAAGGAAGCACCATCAGGCTGTAACCTGATTGATAGGCTCAATTCCACCCCTACACGTTTATATAGCTTCAACTTGGCATGAAATTATGTACCTAATACACTCCCTCACCAACCTCAGAAACTCAGGTGTTTATGATATAAAAGTAAAAGAGAAGGGCTCAATAGAAAGTAGATGTTTAGAAATTTATGATGGCAACATGTACAAATATGCTTGATGCAATTGATATGTGGATTGTGGTAAAAGCCTTAAGAGCCCCCAGTAAAAAATTTTTAAAAGCCCCCAATAAAAAGATTTTTCATAAAAGTGAAAGAGAAATACAAATAGAACTATCAAAGACACCAAATAGAGAATAACAAATATAACTAAATGGGAATCACAAACTACTGATGATCCCTTTGGGTGATATTGTTTCATAGACGAGAAATGTTATCATCGCCGTAGAAAGAGGTAGACATGAACTGCTTTCTTATCCAGGTACAGGCAACAAGCTTTTGATCCTCCTTCCACAAAGAGTTGATAGATACATTTTTCTTGTATTATAATTGTGTTTTATGTGAAGGTTTACACAGCAAGTTTGTTTTCCAATCAACAGTTCCCACACTTGTTGAGTGACCTTGGTCACACACTCTTGCAGTGAGGTAGCAGCTGCCTGTTAACTCCCTGGGCTCCCTATTTTCTTTTGTCCACTTTCCCTGTCTCCTCCTCTTGGGTTTTGGGCAAATGTTACCCTTTCAGTTTTGTAGTGTGGATTGTCCCCCAGACCACATTTTTCACTGGGTTTGTGGTGGGTTTTATAGTCCAAGGTAGCATTTGGTTGAAAGTTGATTTACAGAGGTGCCTTTGGTTTCAAGTTAGAAGTTGTACTCTCAGGGCAATAGTCTTCCAGGTTCCTCCAGTGTCTTTCGGTCCAGTAAGTCTGGTCTTTAACTTTTATTCTATATTCCCATCTATTTTAACTTTGACCTTCGATTATGATCTTGGTTAGAGATCTTTGCTTATGATCTTGGTTGGCAGTTGGTATTGGGGTCCACCTAATTATTCTCTTCTTAGGTTCTAGGAGGCTGTGGTCCAAGGGTACTGTTATTCCTTGAGGCTAATTGCTTCCTTGAATCTTTGTTTTTCCTTGTCCTCCTATGTTCCAGGATGGAAGGGTCCAATACTTGCTTCCTAGAAAAAGTAACATATTCTTAAGAGAAATGGCCGTTATATCCGTCATCATTTCCTAGACAAAGGACGTGACCAGGGTGAGTTGACAGAACCCCTGGATCCACAATATGATCAATTTGGGCCACTTGTCATCTGGACTCCATGTGACCCGTTTAACATCAGAGCTGTGCTTAATGCGGCCCTACTATCTGTAGGGCAGAGGAGCTTATTCTCTCTAGTTAATCACTGAAATTAAAATTGACTGTTCCGTTTCACTCCCTCAGCTATGATGGATAGATTTGAACTGAGTAGCATTGGAAATTTTTTGACTGAACAGAGGGAGACTGCCATGGGGAGGAGCTCCTCGGGACCCAGGCAGTAGTCCCCAAGGACTCCCTGTGCAGAGGGGATGCCCCTGAGGAGCTGGTTCAATTTCTAGTGTAAATGGCCCAGGTCCTGGAGAGATGAGCTGCCTCGGGCTGGACAGCTGCGCTAGTTTGCTCAAGAGGACTGGGGACTGTGGTGGTCTGCTCTGCCTGAGTGATTGCAACATCCCCAAAGAACTCGGGGGCCAGTCAGAACTCACTTGTTCTCTTGACAGTGTGTATTTTTTGGATGTCAGGGTCAAGGAAAGAGTGGCCCTAGCTTCAGAGCTCATGTTTGTGAGACAATCGTGGAAAGAAGCCTTTGCTGGGAGGTTGGAAGTGTCCTCTGGCTGGAAATTCACAGTGTTACCTGATGGGAAAGCTGCCCAAGAGGAAGCTGAACTGGGTTGGCTTGATGGGTCAAGGTCAGAGTTTGTCGGGACAGAAGGCCCAAACGATATGAGTTCCCTGAAGAAGACCTCTCTGTCCGTCTTCCAGCCCAGTGAGTCAGTGGCTGTCCCCTCAGAAGGCTCATCTGGGGGCTGCTGAAGCAGCCAAGGAAGCAGCACAGTCTTGGGTTCTGGCCACTGCTCCTTGGGTGGCTGCCAATGGGCTTCATTGGGTGCTCTTTCCTGCACAGGAATAATAGCTTCTAGACATGTCTGCTGACAAAATTGACCCCTGTTAGGGCCTGTCCCTGGTGGCTGTAGGAGACAGAAGGCCCCGCTGTGGCCAGGAGCAAACAACCTGGACAGTAGCCCTGGCTGGGGCAAGGACATCTGCAGTGCATGGTCACACCCTTTCCCAGGCTCTGTTATCCCTGCCCCTCATCATCCACAGCCTCCTGAACCCCCACCCCTCACCTTGATGGCAGCTGTCCTTATCCCACTGAGTTACCCCTCCCCATGCCCTCTGTTAGCCACATGACCTTCCCTCCCCATGCCATACTGCTCCTCTCCCCCTGTCCTTCTGTTAACTACATGACCTGCCATTCCCAGCCCCATGCCATACTGCTCCTCTCCCCGAGCACTGACATCACTGAGCTTCTGCTCTTCTTCCCCAGGACTCCCTACACATTCCCTGCCTCAGACAGCCTGCTCATCAGCCCTCGCCACCTTGTGCCCTCAGGCCACTCAGGATCTCTGGGTAGGAAGGTGGACACTGAACATGAGGGCCACAATGAATTATGTTTGAAGAAGCTCAAATGGGCCCAGCCTCATGTAGCTCTTTGTGGCAACTTCTTAAGACTGGAAATCAGGAGAGTGGGCTATGGTAGTGAGGGTCAGGGGCAAGAAACCTTAAAGGTTGAGTGGAATGTCCCTCAGAGTCACGTTGGGCAGGTTAGACTGAGAGCCCAAGCATCAGAGTCCACGGTCCCACCATCCCGGACCCTCAGAGAAAGCTCATGGTGTGAGGTGCCTGGTCATTTACAAACTGCTTCCAGCTTGTCCTCCATGATATCGCAGGGAGGAGTGTCAGTCTGGATGAAATGAAACAGCTCACTGAGTTGGGCCTGGGCATTCTGCCTGCCAATCCCCACGTTCCCTCCCAGGAGCCTGCTCCTCAGGCTGTTCTCCCACAGCTATGTGCTCCAACAAGATGGCAACTTGGCAGGTGCTGAGAGATGATAGGATGAGCAGGGAAGGTGGCAGGCCAGTGGTTGAAGTCCAAAGATCCAGAGGTCAAGGAGACAGCTGCAGGATTCATACCAGGAGGAAAAGGCATGGCTTCCCACAGAGTTTGCTGAAATAGGAGAAAACTGCCTGTCCATTGCCCTCCACCCTCATCTGACCACAACTGCATAGCTGCTCACCATGCAGTTAGATTACATCCTACTGAGAACCCTGGCCCAGCCAAGTTGACACGAAACCTCTTGTCTATTTGACACCTACACACTTCTCTGTAAACCAAACAGAATCTCCAAACAAAGACATACTCGCATGTAACATGACACAACTAACACGAGTACGACTGACAGCACACAACCCCATTTTCATCTTATATTGTATAAATGAACCCCAAATATTGGATGTGTACATGCAAAGAGGAAACCCTCAGAATAACTGTAGTCCTCGTCTCTGTAACTGATCATGTGGCTGGTCTGCTCTTTGGAGCTGCCTTCTTCCACCACCCACTCTGTATTCCCTTTGCCCTCACAAGTCCTACAGCTGGTCCTGGTTCTTGGCCTGACTCAGTGACCGAATCTGTCACTCCTGAAGAGTCTGTGCCATTAGTAATCTTGTCAGAATTGTATTGTTGTAGTTTACCATGGACTCTAACCACAGGACATGGTAATTCCAAGAGACGACCTTGATACCTGCCACCATGGCCCCTTTGTTCCTGTGCCCACTGGGCAATGACAGCAGTGGCTGGGGAGAGAAGATGACTGGCTTCCACAGACAGGTGGTGCTCAGGACTCATAGTGAACCTACATAGACACACCAAGGCTGTGAATCTTTATGTGAGCAAAAAGGCTCATCTTTCTCCGTCGGAGGGGCTGGTAAGCTTGAACTACTGACCTTGGTGTTAGCAGTTCAATGTCCGCATGGAAGAGCAATTGACAATGATGTAAGAATGGACAGTTTATATTTTAAACAGTCTTTTAGAGATTGAATTTACAATTGTTTTGCTTATCAAACCATTGGAAACAAACGTCTATAAGGGACCAAATAAATAACAATTATTCCTAAAGGGAAACATGATACCGTATAGAACAGAATACAAAAATTTCGCTCACTGCCATAAGTCCATGTCGATTTATTGTGACCCTATAGAACAGGGTAGAACAACTGCCCATGAGTTTCTGAGATTGTGACTTTACTGGAGCAGAAAGCCCTATGTTTCTCCCATGGAGCGACTGGTAGTTTTGAACTGCCTACTTTGAGGTTAGCAGCCCAATGTAGAACCTCTCTGACACTAGGGCTCCATTGGAGCTATAGATGTAATGAAATACTATAAAACAATGAGAATGGGAAAAAAATGACACAATGATACATATTAACTGAAAATGAACAAGGTATTGCTACACACAGTTGTATAGGTATATCACCAAGAGCTTAGGATCAATAAATGGCAAAAGAAGTCAGACATAAAAAGAGCTCACATTGTATGAATTCACTTAACTAAGGATCAAAACTAGGAAAAATGGATTTCTGATGTTAGAAGTTGCGGACAGAGTCGGTGACTGGGAGGGGTTTCAAGTGGGAGTCTGCAATGTCGTTAGATTCTCTTTTTCTATCTGTGAACTGGTTATGCATGTGTGCGCCTTTTGTAAAAGTGTTATGATATGTCCACATTTTTGCACATATACTCTAGGAGGAGAATGTAGAAGCACTGTATGAACTGTTATGAACAAGAGCTATCTTATGTGTAAAACCAAGGTATGAAATAGTATGAATCAAATATCAATTGGGTGAAAAGAAGGGGGGAAAGAAGAAAAAGTGGAGATCCTAAAACCTTAAACCCAAAACATCCCCTAAAATCCTTTTGAGGAGCGCTATTGGTGTAGTGGTTACGTGTTGGGCTGCGATCCACAAGGTCAGCAGTTTGAAACCACCAGCTGCTCTGCAGGAGAAAGGTGGGCCTTTCTACTCCTGTAAACATTACAGTCTCAGAAGCCCATAGCCAGTATTCACTATGAGTCAGCATTAACTTGATAGCAGCAGATTTGATTTTTAGAAAGCCTTTTTAAAGCCATCCAATAAAAAAAAAGCCATCCAATAGCTGAATCAGTAAAGAAGATCTGCTTTAGACATTGTGTTCTTTTAAAGAATAATCTGTCTGTGATCAGATTGACACAGGAACTTGGAAGGTTAGGTGAAAAGTTTAAGGGGCAGTGAACTTATGTGTATGATGGAAATTTGGAACTGGAAAAGGACAGTGAGAATGGCTACATAATTTCAGAAATATAATGAATGTTAGCAAATTGTACACGTAGAAATGATCAAATTGGTATATATTTGTGTGTGCATTGTTTTAGGTCAGGGAGAAGACTTGAAGTTCAAATATAATTTACAGAGACCCCCTTGTTAAATCTTCAATGGGACAAAGTCCAGAAAAAACAAATCATCTGGTTGAGGGAGACCGTAAGCATGAGGCCATAATGGGGACTAAGGGGTCCACAACAGCTAGGTCACATGGAAAACAAAGGAAGTCCCTTTAAAAGTCACGTTCCCAGCAGATCAGACCATCACAGTTGGAAATGTGACTACAGAAATGGGAGAGGGACCGTGATTGGAGTAAATACATTATTGCAGATTAGAAAAGTTTACAGGATTGGTTCAGGGCCCTCCAACCATCTTGGCCAGGGCATGAACGTGCAACCTCAGTACCCCAGTTCCCATCAAGGGCATACTCAGGCAAGTTCTTGAGGGCTAGACTACTCCTCACAAGGCTGGCCAGGGAAGTGGGTGGAAGCAAACAAACTCTGCCTGAGGGCAAAGCATTTTACCTTGCTAGTTCAGAGTCATGGAGCTCTAGTGCCATAGGAGGTTATGGGTTTAGCGGTTAAACACAAAGTTTCACTCTTCAAAACCACCAGCCAGCTCCAGGGAAGAAAGATGAGGCTTTCTACTCCAATAAAAATATATAGTCTGGAGATAAAAAGCCCCAATTTAAGTTAACTGGGTTGATTCCTACTAGAAGGATAATGTGTGTGGGTCAGATGCTTGCAAAGTCCCTCAAGGCAATGCTGCCAGACTGCAGTCTCTGCTCCCTGCTGCTGGAGACAATGGATTGCTTCTCTCTAAAACGTGGAACCATTAGCTTGGTTCCAGTAGGTGGAGTTCACACCCTACTGATCATGATTCATATGGAGATCCAGAACACAGGTCAAAGTTAAGCTGCCATCCTAAATTTTTTAATGTAGGATCCGCCCATTTTGTCACGTGTATACCCCCAATCCCTCCTCTTCCTATTGCAGGTATGCCCCTAGACCACCCCTTTTCACTGCTGTATAACATAGTGCAAGTCCTTCCTGTGATGTATGTCTTTACCCTCCCGTTTCCATTTCCCCTTGTCCTCCTTCCCTTCCCCCTCTCTCCACGTGGACCACCAAGCCACCAAGCGGGGCTGAGGTGAGCAATGCTACCATGATATGTGTGTGACTGCATTATTGTAATATCTCTTCTATTGCTCATGCTCTCTATGACTTTAATATTTATATCTCAACCCTTTATGTTTCCAGGGCTTTCAATGACATTGGGCATCTTTTCAATGTTTATGAATCATGCTTATGAACCTCTCTTCTGTTAGTTGTCTATGTGTATGCATTGCCTGTATTAAAAACACATACAACCGAGCAATTTGTCTGGAAAAATAATTTATAGAAACTTTATGTTAGATTGCCATGCGTTTTGCATAGCCAATTGTTCTTTTAAAACACCTTTCTTGTCATTGTGATACCATGCTAAAAGGTAAAAATATCTGTATATAGTCAAATAGCTTTATCTTTCCTTTAAAGACATGAACCTTCCTGCCTTGCTTAAAGTTTCCACCTCACTAAAGCTAAATTGCTACTCTTGAAAATAAATCCCTCTAAGTTTTTAATGCTTTGAATATTTTATCGCTCTAATCCTCCTGGAGTTTATTTTTGAATGTAGTATGCTCCTTCCTTTGATTTCTTGTAAATTCAGCCAATTCAACCACTCATTAACCAAAGTATTCCTTTACCACTGGATTGTTTTGCCACCTTTGCTTTGCATAGCATATAGTTCTAAATTATATCCCAGACTACTGAATTATTTGCCAGAGGGGTTTTACTAATTGTACACTGGCATCACAATACGCGGGAGCTTCGGAAAGATCGGGGGCTCTGCGATCCCTCAGGACCCGCCAGGAGAGGCTCCAGAAAGGCGGCTGGAGGCCCCGGCCGGCCGTGCAGCTCGCTGGGAGGCGCGGGCGCGCGTGCTCCGTCGGTCCGGGCGGCGGCGGCAGAGCGGGCCCTGAACGTGGGCGGCGGGTGGCGTAGTGGCGCGCCGGGCGGGCGGGAGGTGACGAGCGGGGCGGCCGCGGCGGCTACTGACGGCGCACCGGATCCGGAGCGCGCTGCGCGGGGCGCCGGGCAGGTGAGAGAGCGGCGGCGGGACCCGGATGCGGCGCGGCTGAGGGCGGCCGAGGGCGGGGGTCGCGGCAGCTCCGGGACCCGCGCTGGCGGGCGGCGAGTTCCTGCAGGTCCCGGTCGGCGGCTCCGGCGCCCGTGCCGCGCTTCCTGCCGGCTCGGAGCACGCGCGCCCGGCGGCCCGCGGGACGCCTTGCTGAGGCGCGGCCGGAGGTCGCGGGCGGGCGCCTCGTGAGGGCGCCTCAGCGGAGAGCGGCGTTCGCGCCATCGCGTCTAGGCGGACGCCGCGGCCCGCCTGCCACTCAGGTGTCTCTTCACGCAGAAGTGTGTGTTAGGAGCGGGAAGCCTGTGTGGCGGGCTTCACGGACGTGTTTTTAAATCCCAGCGCCGCCGAGGAGCCCTGCGGCCTCGCCCCCAACGCCTTGCTTTGCCCAAGGGGGTAAGAATGCGTGCCCCTTGGGGTGGTTGTCCGCGTAGATTCCAAAAGGTTGCCTGGCCAGAGCGCAAGTGCTTGTGAATGGTAGCGACTGGGAAGACTGCACCTCGCTCCGCTGGCCGAAGCCTGGCTGCTGTGCGGGTCACGTTTATTTCCGAGCTGCTGTGGTGTGGCTGCAAGCTCCGCTGGAGTAGCTCCTAATGTTGGAGCCTGTCGTCGGCGGGTAAAATAGCATCCCGGGGTCCCTTCCTAGAGTGCTTCCTAGCACAAGCACATGGCGACTCGGAATACCTGTCCCAGGTACCTGGGGGCTGAGGCAACCCAGTGAACGTAGGATGGTTTACGAGAGGTCCCAAACTTGAAGTGCTTTGCTCTTTAAATAATCTTAAGTGTCACTTTATCACTGGTTGCAGACTATAAACACCCAGAAAGTATGAAACACTCTCTCCCCGCACCCCACTCCCCCAACCGCATTGGTACTTCTAAAGGGAGTGACAAGTGCTTTTGTAAACATCATCTTGGGCTGTTACTGTCTGGGGAAGTCATCACAATTAAATTAGATGAGTACTTATTTTGAAGCACTGAATGGCTGTTTGGAAATAGGATTCCTAATAAAATCATCTCCAGAGAGTCAGAATTCTCAGCAGTTCATTAATCGTGGGGTTTTTTTACTTCCAAAAGCTACATTGTAAAAGGTTTTAGTGGAAAAGCAGAAGTATTTCAGAATACTGTAGCATAGGATAGAATCTTAACCGAGTTTCCCAAGGCAGGTGTGAGCAAATCTAAACCTTAACCGAATTTACTTCTCCAAAGCAAAAGTGATATACAAAATCAACAACCCTGTTTTACATCCCTGTTCATGGGGATGTTCTAGTGGCAGGGGTGCCATTTAGAAGTGGGGAAAATGGGAGTTTTGATTTATGGCTGCTTTACACCTCTGATTTTAGATCCAGCTTGCTCTGAATATCAACAAAACCGATTGGGAGGTGGGTGGGGGACATAGGAACCTTGTAGTCTATCCTGTGTTCCTCTTTGTGTTATTCAGACTGTCCTCCTGTAAGAGGGGACCCCCAGAGCGGAAGCGTTACTAGGCATTATGGAAAACACTGGTGTCAGAAGTTTGATCTTGGCTCAAGCTCTGGACTGGAGTTTACAAAGTGTCACTCCATCTCTCTGGCTTTCTGGCCCTCCTTTTTTAAACATTAATTAATAGAATTTGGGTGGAGGAGAGGGTGGGCCGGACTTGAGAAACATATAAAGGACACTCCCAGAATACTGCCTTTTAAAAAAATTCTTTTGTATTTTATTTTATTTTTATAATCATTTTATTAGGGGCTCATACAACTCATCACAATTCATACATACATCAATTGTGTAAAGCACACCTATGCATTGATTGCCCTCATCATTCTCAAAACATTTGCTCTGCACTGAAGCCCTTGGCATCAGGACCTCATTTTTTCCCCTCTCCCCACTCCCTCATGAACCTTTGAAAATTTATAAATTATTGTTTTGTCATATCTTGCCCTGTCCGACATCTGCGTTCACCCACTTTTCTGTTGTCCATCCCCCAGGGAGGAGGTCACATGTAGATCCTTGTAATCGGTTTCCTCTTTGATACTGCCTTTTTATTGCTGTCTTCCTACTTTATTTTTCTTTCTGTCTCTTGTTAGTTTTTCTCCTTTTCCCCATCTTCCCTCTCCTCTATTCTTCCTCTCCTTGTAGGACACCACAGGGCTTCTGGTCTCTCTTTGTCCTTTTCTGCCTGTATTCTCAGGTGAGCTCATCTTGCCCAGTGATTTGAATATTATCAGTAAATTGTCTACCTCTGATGTTTATCTCCTTGATAAACATACAAGCTCTCTTCACTTGATTTGTCTTTAGGTATCTGAATGTGTCCAGATTTCCACTCATCAGCCTAGCTCCTGCCTCCAGAAGTCTTTTCACACAAAAAAGCACCAGTATCTCTCGCAAACCTGTGAAGTAAGAGTTTTGAAAGTCATCCTTAATTCATTTGCCAGTGGGTTGATTACAACTCATAGTGACCCTATGGGACAGAGCAGAACTGCCCCTTTGGCTATCTGAGATTTTACTGTAACAGAAAGCCTTAGCATACAGCTGGCTTGGTGGTTAGCACCTATTTACCTTCCCCACTACCCACCCCCAGGGCTTCTTTGCCCTTCAGTCTTGTTGTTAGGTGCCATTCAGTCATTTCAGTTCAGCCCTGTGTACATTTGAGGGAAAGTCTTCCTGGTCCTGCATTGTTCTTATGTTTGCTGCACCCATTGTTGTAGCCACTGTGTCAATAGCACCTCTAAAATATATCCTTAATCTACTTGTTCTGTTATTATTTCCACTACCCCAATTCAAACTGCAAATGGTACTTAATTAGCCTCCTTTCCTTTGCCTTGCTCTCTTGGAGTCATTTAAGGTTGCTTCCTTTTTTTCTTTTTAATCATTTTATTATGGGCTCTTACAGCTCTTACCACAATTTCTGATTTCTTTCTTCCACCTTCATATAAGGTATGTGAATACAGGGACTTTGTTTGCCTTCTCTAGAGTATCCCCAGCATCCAGAATAGTACCTGAAACATTTAACCAATGTTGAATGTGAAATGAATGCATGAAGAGAATCTGTAATAACATCTTCTGATTCCACATACAGCATGTACTGAAAGGTCTCCGATTTGTACAACTGAGGAAATAACCGGGGACCTAGAGTTAACCTCTTAGGTTTTCTTACTCGGTCTTCATTAACAGCTGCCACCTTTGTCTTCATAAAGGTACTCTATCCATGAAGAAGATAAGCATTTAGACGCTGTCATTGATTACAAAAGCAAATGTGAATTTCTCATTCATGCTCATGTGCACTAGATTATTAGCATTTTGGCAACCAAGGGACTAAACAAGCTTTCTCAGTTTTGATCTTTTGGGCCATCAAATTTGGTCTTGAGAGTTGATTGGTTCTAGGATGTGGTAATTTGGTCAACATCACAATCCTATAGGAAACATTTCAGATTTGTGCAAGGAGTCGATTTAGTTCACTTTCACCGTTTTTTCTCTCTCTCTTTTTTCCATCTAAAAATTACCCACTATGTGTGTGTATGTGAGTAACTGTGCATGTGCACATATGTATCCTTGGAACCACAGCCATCAAGGTGGCTCTTGTTCATAGCGACCCTATATACTAAGTGCTTCTTTGAGAGCTCAGTTTTGTTATAGTAGAGCCCCTGTGCAGCACAAGCATGTACCCACTTAGCTACTAACTAGGCTAAGAATAGAAAGATTGGTGGATCAAACCAGCCAGAAGTGCCTTGAAGGAAAAGGCCTGGCAGTGTACTTAACAGAGCACAGTGATTGAGAATCATATGGAGCAGAGTTACGAAGCTCACTGTGAATCAGAATCGACTTGATTGCAGCTGCTTATGGTGGTGTGACCCACAGGGGCAGTTCTACCCTGCTGGGTCATTATGCGTCAGAATTGAGTCGGTGGCACTGAGTTTGGTTTGTTTTTGATTCAGCGGAAGATGTTAAGAGGCTTTCTACTTCCGTTAACAGTTACAATCTCAGAAACTCACATGGGCAGGAGTTCTGCCCTTACAGGGTCCATGTGAGTCAGCATGGACTCAATGGCTGTAAGTTTAGATTAATTTAAATCATGGTTTTGATCTGATTCCATCATGGCTGATGAAGCAAAATCAGAAGAGACTCAACATTTTAAAATTTGCATGAAGCAGAAAGAAAACCAGGATGGGAAACATTATAGATTTTATCCCTGGATTAGAGGATTTGGAAAAGGGTTAGGGAGTCCTTTTAGGAATCTAATTCAGAAGATTGGATTGTTACCAGGTGGGTGGATAATACACATTCGAAATGGTGCATTTGCTGCCATCTTTGAGCAGGACAGCCTTGTTTCTGATTGCAGGCTGAGAGTGGCTAGGCGTTGCTTGGGCTGCCCTTGTTTTGTAAGAGGGAGATTCAGTTTCTAACAGAGCATAGACTGTAACTTTTCCCAGTCTTTTTCAGTTTTTTTTTTCATTGGTGAGGACATACATCACAGGAAGGGGCTGTGCTATAGGTAATACAGTAATTAGAGGGGGTAGTCTAGGGAAATACACTCAGTAAGAAGAGGAGGGGTTGGGGGTATACATGTGACAAGATGGGCTTATCCTACATTTAGGATGGCAGCCTAACCTTGGTCATCCTTGGACGGGTTTGACCTCTCTAGTGTCTCCTACAAAGAAACAGACAACTACTATCCTTATCAGAAGGGAGTAGACCCTACTTGTTGTGGGATAAACAGTGCTTCTCCATTGTCTTCATTGTCCATCTTTTTCCAAACATGGTTGTGTCCTTTTAAAGGGAGTCCATCAGTTTTATTATGTAAAAAAGAGAAATGCATATCCTTTTCTCCAGGTGAATGGACCTGGACCTCAAACACGGTTTCCATCATCCTCAGATTTCTTAGGATCAATTTTCTCTGTAGAATTGAAAATGTGTTTATATTCCCTAATTTTACTACAAGCTTTTATTAAGGAGAAAAATTTTTTAGTTAAAATGACTAAATGAACTTTGTCACACATAAGATTCCTCTTCTCCCACTTCTGTTTTAACAATTTAAATATTAAAGCATTGCTAGCAGTCTCAGTTACCTTGCTAGGTCTTGAACCAGTAAAACTACTAGTTAGATAGCCTTCATTGTTATGTAAACACTGGCTCCCAATCACTCAGAGAATTAAGAGAGCTAACTAATTGGGAGAACTTATTATCATACCTTGAAAGACTGAAAAAAATGCTTAATAAATTTGTTCAGATGATCTTGAAGTAACTTACAAGCAGACATTTTTTTTCTCCAAGCTTACCAATAAGGTTATAGGCTCAATTAAGACATTTTGCTTTTCAGGCTTCTCACACTGTATGATTTTACCTTGCAATATTCTGTCTTTGTTAACTTCACTCATTCCCTCTAGGCTGGCTTTAGGGGAAGTTAATGGGAGGGTCTTAGGCCCTCCTGAATGCCCTAAGGAAATGACCCGGCATCCACAGTTAACAAACCTTTTTCTTTCAATTTCTAATTCCTCGTGGGGGCGCTGTTTCTCCACAACAGCATTCCAGAAAACCGCTTGATTTAAAGGGTGGTCAAACTTCTCAAGTACTCTTTCCTGATAGGTATACATTTTTACTCTAGAAATTCAAGGAAGGAAAAATTGGCTTGAGCGATCCTCCTTTTTTATAAACCATGGTATATCAGAACTCATTACTGCCTTAATTTCTTCTTCACAATCCTGACCAATAACTCCAGCAACACTTTGAGAATTTATGTTGGACTTTCTTAATAAACATTCTATAGTTCTTTTAGGTAGCGGACCCCAATTACTGCTCTTCATTTCTGATTCAATCACAGCTTTTGGCTTTTCCTCACAACTCTTATCAACTCCAGTATCAATTTTAATTTCTTGATTACTAAGGTTAAATCTTCCTGATAGAAACTGTATTAATCTTTCAATAAGAGGTTCCTGCTTTTTAGGATCAAACTCCAGTGAGGGCTTCTGAGCCATCTCTTGGTTATTCAAACCAACTGCAGTGAGAATGGAGACTAGGTTTTTGCCTGTTTGGCCAAGTCTGGTCTCCTGCTGTGAGGCTACTAGATAACTGCCATTTCTCTCAAAGATCTTTGCTCCAGTAGGCAGACACCTTGCCTCCCACGCTCTGCTATGAGGGTTCTGCATCAAGCTCCTTCCACTATTTTCCCTCCGGGAAGTCTTTCCTAATGGCAACCCTTCACTGTTGATCTTTGAACGACATTGGCGCGCCCAATGAGTTCCCTTCCTACAGTGGAGGCAAAGTTCAGGTTCTTTTAAACCCGATCTCCATGGTCCTGGCCCATGCTCTGACATTGGCCGCAGCCTGGTGTGCGTACACTCTCTTTGAAGATGACTTGCCTTCCCACAACTAAAGCACTTTCTACTGGTCTGATATAGTTTGCCAATGTAGCTGCCATGAGGTCTGCCTTGTATGCCTCTGCCTCTACATTCCTGCATATCCTAAAATAACCCAGCAAAGTGCCCTGTTCCCTGTAGGGACGCAAGGCATTTTTACAGTGCTTATTAGAGAAATCATAAGATAGATTATGCACTAGGTCTTTTACTGCCTGAACATTCTTCACACACTTGGAAATAGCATCTTCCAGTCGGGACACAAAGTCAGCATAAGGCTCATCATTCCGTTGTCTTATACCGTGTAACTCGGCTTTCTCTCTTCTGATGGAATTATCTTTTCCCAGACCCTTAAGCAAACCTCACGCATCTGTCCTATTGTCTGTTCAGTAAACTGTAGTTGAGACTCCTCAACTGTAATATAATTCGCATCCCCTAGCAATTGATGAATTCCTGTATCTATCCCATCCTCAGCATTCTTCCGAGCTTGTACAAGGGCTGCTTCCTTCCATAGCATTTGATATCGCAAGGATTCTGAAGAGTAAAGACAAATTCTCGCTAAAGCTCTCCTGTCTGTAGGTGTCCAGCTCTCACTCTGCTAGAGCCCTTATCAAGCTAATTACAAAATGTGAGTCTGGGCCACAATCATTGATTGCCTGCTTGAAATCTTTTAGCAACTTAAAGGGAAAGGCATTATGAATTTCTTTTGGTTGTTTCCCCTTAAGTCTGTCTGCTAACAACTCTAACAGGATAAGACATTTTACATTCTAAATCTCCTTCTGCAATCCCTCTTCCTACTTTGGATAGTAAAGGTGCTTTCCTATACTTTGCTTCTTTATGTCTATTCTCTGAACTACTCTTTTCAATCTGTCTATCTTGGAGTTCCACTTCCTGAACTTCACCTTCAGTGCTAGCTCTCCTAGTTTGCATTTCTTTGGAGCTAATCTCTCTACCTCCAGGGCCGACTTGCTTCATTGTTTTACAATCTCTGGCCTTTCTTACAGTAAATTCCA
Source organism: Tenrec ecaudatus (assembly GCF_050624435.1). Lineage (NCBI taxonomy): Eukaryota > Metazoa > Chordata > Mammalia > Afrosoricida > Tenrecidae > Tenrec > Tenrec ecaudatus. The sequence goes on along the minus strand of NW_027459698.1, from coordinate 25,160 downwards.
GCAGGAGAGCAGCTGCTTTTACTATGTCCCCTTCTGACTCAGGCTCTGTTCTTTTAGCTCTGCCTAAAATCTTCTCATCTGCCTGAAACCCGTTCTGACTGCTTCTCATCTGATTTAAGTTTGGGCATCTTAGACATTGCCTGTTCTGCTTCTTGGCTTTCTCTACCTTTGAAAGCAAGGGAGCTTCCTGGGATTGCTTTATAGCCATGCTTTGGATCTTGCAATCCACTGCCTCTAGTACTGTATCACCTTTAAACCTTCGGAGTCTGCAGTCTCCCAAGAGCATATAGGCTTTGGCCATGAGGTCTGTTCTAGAATAGGAGGCTTTAGATAACAAATCAATCCCTGCCTTTTCAGTTTTTCCTAAAGTTTCATCACCTAAATCATGCTTATTCACAGACACTTTAGCTTGCTTTTCTAGATTTGAATAGACACATGACTTCTCACTAAACTGATCATCCTCATTCTCTTCCTGCTGCAAAAGTTTTAAAACCATCTTAACTTGAACCCACAGAGACCACTTCTCCATAGGGATACTCCTCATCTCTGTGCTTCCTTTAAGTTTACAATGACCTCCTCCCAGGTCTCTAAATCAAAAGTTCCTTCCTCTGGGAACCATGGATTATACCTTTTTACTACTTTTAGAAAACATTGTATCTTTTTCTTCATTACTTTTACACCTTGTCCTTTCAGTAAGTAGATGAGCATGGTACCATAAATTTCAGGTTTGCTTTTACCTTGCTCCCATTATCCTCTTTAAAATACTCATTCACTATTTCCACTACTTCTCTCTCAGTCCCCACACTGGATCCTCACATCACACAATTTTCAAATTCACTCTACATTCCGGTGGGGCTGTATAATTGTTACATGGGGTATAATTCATATTGTCCCCCGTTGTGCGCCATTTGTCAGGGGAAGCCATCCTCGTGCTGGGGCTCCAGCCTCCAGCCCAGTCCTCGAGCCTCCTGCCTGGTCTCCATCCCACCTCCCTTCGTCCCACACTGTGCGTGGACCTGGCGGGTAAGATCATGGCCATCCAGGAGGTGAGCATGCTACCATGAATTGTGTCTGACTGCATTATTGTAATGTCTCTTCTATCATTCATGCTCCTGATGACTTTAAGATAACACTTATATATCTCTACCATACAACTGTGCTTATTGAACCCAAGATTAGTGGTGGGGGGCTGGCACCCCAACTCATACCACAGTACACACCATTTGTCTAATTCTTCAATGCTTCTTCTCCCACTCACCCACTCCAACCATCATGACCTTAGCTCTACCTTACAAAGCCGGCTAGACCAGAGAAGGTACACTGGTACAGGTAAGAACTCTCAACACACAGAATCCAGGACAGATAAACCCTTCAGGAAAAGTAATGGGAGTAGTGATACCATGAGGGTAGGGGGGAGATAGGGGAAACAGATAGCAATGATTGATGTGTTAACACCCACACCCCAGGGGGACAAGCAACAGAAACATTGGTGGAGTCAGACAGTGGACACTGTAAGATATAAAATTATAATTTATCAAGGTTTCATAAGGGTGGTAGAGTGGGAGAGAAGGGGGAAAAAGGAGCTGATACCAAGGGGTCAAGTATAAAGAAAATGTTTTGAAAATGATGATGGCACCATAGGTACAAATGTGCTTGATACAAATGATTGTTATAAGAGCTGTAAGAGCCCCCATAAAATGATTTATTTTTTTTAAGTGTTTAGGCAGATCTGGATGGAGGCTAGATCGAGAAACAATAGTTTCAGAATTTGATAATTTTGCTTAATAACCAAACTGAAAACTCACTGCCATTGCATTTTTTGTGACTCACAGCAACCCTGACTTTGAGCAACCCTATTGGACAGGGTAGAGCAGCCCCTGTGAGTTTCTGAGATTGCAACTCTTTACAGGGGTAGAAAGCCCTAACGTTTCTCTCTCAGAGTGGCTGGTGGTTTTGAACTATGTTGGTAGCAGCCCAAGTGAAAACCACTATGCCACCAGGGCTCCCTGTGCAACATAGCGTGAGCTGTTGTTTTCCAAACATTCACTTGGCTATTTCTTTTATAAGAAGCCAATTCATTTGGCAGCTTAATTCTGTTCCAGTTTTCTTATCTAGAAAATGTGGTGACAGTGTGAACCTGTTTGTTGTAATTTATGTGAACATAATTGAGTGATCTAGACCAAGTGAGCTGACTGGTCAAAAATCAGACCTGTGGATTGCCAAATTGGTTCTGCTGAGATTGGGGCTTTGCTGGATCCACAGGCTTCCTGAAAACTGTGTCCGAGAAGCTCTGCATTTTAGAGCTACATTTTATAGTTGAAAGAGAGGCCTAAGGAGGGTGGGAGTCCTTAAGCTCTAAGACCTTAATGCTGTCATTGTTGTGTTCTTTTAGTGTACCTGCAGTTTCCCCACTGCAGTGGGAACCATTGAAACATCTGTTCTCATTCTCTGAGATGGTGTGCCACCCCACTCCACACCACCACCACCTCATCCCTTTCTCTTATTGTAGACATAATCCCCCTTCCATATGTATCTTAGATATCCAATTAATGAAGAAAGACAAAACTAGGAGATATGATTTAGATGAAGGAGACCATCAGCATGAGGCCATAATGGGGTCCAAAGGCTGTGTGGCCATGTTGCTAATTATAGAAATGGATGAAATCTGCCACAAAAATGTGATTGGAGGCAGAGCAATTCATCACTGTCTCAGGCAGGACTACATAAGTGAGAATGGGGCCATTATTGAGACACGGAGACGAGCACAGATTAGAAAGGCTTACTGGATTTGTTCTGGGGCCTTCCGACCACCTATGACTCATGACCATAGGGTCTTAGAGTTTCTCAGTTTCCATAGAGGACCTTCCCAGGGAAGTCCCAGAGGGCAGATTGCTCCTCTCTGCTCTGGCTACTTGTTGTTGCGTGCCATCGAGGACACTTGGATTTGTTTGACCTCATATACAACCGAATGAAACTCTGTAGGGTCGTGCACCATCCTCAAAATTGTTGCTGTGCCTGAGCCACCGATGAAGCCACTGAGTCCATCCACTTCTTCAAGGACTTCCTCTTTTTCATTTCTTCTCCACCTTACAAAATAGGATGTTCTTCTCCAGGGACTGGTCTCTCCTGACAACATGTCCAAAGTATGTAAGATGGCGTCTTGCCATTCTTGCCTCTAAGGAGCACTCTGGCCTTATTTCTTCTGATACAGATTGGTCAGTCCTTCAGCAGTCCATGGTACTGTCAGTCTTCTGGTGGACCACAATTCCATGCATCTGTTCTTCTACAGCCTTCCTTATTCAGTGTCTAACTTTCACATGCATATGATGCAATGGAAAATAGCATGGCCTAGGTCATGTGCACCTTAGTCCTCAGAGTAACATCATTGTTCTTCAACACTATAAAGAGGTGTTCTGCAGCAGATTTACCCATTACAACACATCTTTTGATCTCTTGACTGCTGTTTCCATGAACATTGATAGTGGATCTAAGCAAGACAAAATCCTTGACAACTTAAGCCCTTTTCTCTGTTTATCTCTGTTTATTACCTATTGGTCCAGTTGTGGGGATTTAGGTCTTCCTTATATTGAATTGTAACCCATATTGAAGGTTACAATCCTTGATCTTCAGCAAGTGGTTCAATTCCTCCTCACTTTCAGCAAACAAATGTTGTCATATATGTACACAAGCGGGCTCCCAAAAGTTAGTGGAACAAGGAATCAAAAGAGAATAGAATTTTTCAGGAAATTTTTGAAATATCAGTGTGTGCTTGTGTGAGTAAGTGTGTGTGTGTGTGTGTGTGTGTGTGTGTGTGTGAGAGAGAGAGAGAGAGAGAGAGAGAAAAGAAGATGTGGGCACAAAGCAAACATCAAGCAACATAAGGGAGAACGCTGTTGGCTGCTGTTGAACTGATTCCTGTGCGCATGCACAGTGACCTGCTGTGTGCACCATAGTGACCCCCTCAGAAGCAGATCATCAAGCCTACCTTTCAACTGAAATTCTGAGAATTAACAATTTTCAGAAGTCTGTGGATAACAGTGAAAACCCAAATTCTATTTGCACAGTCCCCACGTGGATTAAGCTGCCTGTGAATTCCTTCAGACCATTGACCAGGGATGTGAACACTCTTGCCACCAGGCAGAGGGCATTAGAAAGTGGATTACCCCTTAGGCAGCCCATGGTGGGGCTTAGAGACTTGCCTGAGTGTATCCTTGAATCGAGGCTGCCGTTCTGGGCTGCACAGTCATGAGTCATGCCCCCAATGCCTTGGTTGTTCGGCTCTGGACCAGTCTTGTAAACTGTACTGTTTAACATATCTGAGTTTGCTTTCAGGGACACCTTAAGTCTAGTCCCCTTGAATCCTAGGGCCTGGAGTCCTCCTCCTCATCAGAAACAATCTCTGTGCAGGTGTGCTGGTATATGAACTCTGAGCCCTCTCCCTAAAACCAAACAATAAAACCCAAACTCACTGTCATCAAGTCACTGCTGACTCACAGTGACCCTCTGAGTTTCTGAGACTGTAACTGTCTATGGCAGTAGAAAAACCAATCTTTCTCAGAGCTGATGGTAGTTTTGAGCTGCCAACCATGTTTCTCTGGTGGGAAATACCTCAGTCCTTGGCATTACAGGAGAAAGAATTCATGTCGAAGACTAATTGGTGATCCATATGGGTTTTTATTAAGGAGAGAAGGTGATAGGAGAGGAGAAGAGAAAGGGGAGAGAGGGGGGAGGGGGAAAGAAAGGATTGAGAGAGAGAGACCACAGCAAAAGAGGGAGGTGGTCTCCAGGTTTGGCCTTTAGTGCCTTCGGCTGGGAGGCGTGGTCGACATTACTGGTTGACCCCACTGGCTAAATTAAGCCCACCTGGCCTGGTTTGCGCCCACCTAGGTGCACTGCCTCCCTGCCTCAAGTGCCTGAATTTGGAGCCTGCCCAGTAGACACCCTGGTCCCAGCTCTAGCTACCTAACATAAAACTACACCATAACACTACTCCCTCTAAACAGCATAGCTAAAAATATGAGTTGAGCGGAGAAATTGGTTCTTAAAAGAATGCCTTCGCTTACAACCAATTGTCATTTTAAATTTCACTTGATGATGTAGAGGGAACCAAGAGAGCATTCCATCCCTCAGATTACTTGTAAACTACTGCAGAAACCGCCAGAAAGCCAGCAATTGCCTGCAACACTGAGGTAAGAATCTCAAGGTTGACTCCCAAAACCATACGCATTGCTATAGAGTTGATTCTGACCCATAGCAACCTTACACAGGACAGGGTAGAACTACCTCTGAGTTTCCAAGTCTGAAACTCTCTATTTTTGTAAATCATTTTATTGGGGGCCCTTACAGCTCTTATAACAATCCATACATCAATTTTGTCAAGCACATTTGAACATATGCTGTAATCATTTTCTTTCAATGTGAGCGTATCAGCTCCTTTTATTTCCCTCCTTCCCAACCCTCCCTACCTCATGAACACTTGATAAATTATTATTTTTCATATTGTACAGAATCTGCTGTCTCCATTCACCCAAGTTCTTGTTGTTCATGCCCCCCAGTAACCCTCCAGGGGGGCGTGGTTATACAGTGATCATTGCAGTCAGTTCCCCCTTTCACCCCCCACCTCCCCCCTACCCTCGTGGTATCGCTACTCCCATTACTGTTCCTAAGGGGTTTATCTCTCCTGAATTCTGTATGTCCAGAGCTCTTATCTGCACCAGTGTACATGCTTTGGTCTAGCTGGATTTGTAAGGTAGAACTGGAGTCATGATAGTGAGGTGGGGGCTGGGAGAGTCTGCAACTCTTTACAGGAGTAGAAAGCTTCACAGGAAAGTGAATTTGAGGCTGAGACGTTGGGAAAATTTTGGTCAAGATAAACAGATGTGGAGTGGTGTAGGGAAGGAAAGATTAAAAATAACCTGGTCCAGGATCCTCACAAATTTTAAGTTCATTTAGACTCTCTCTAGGGAGGAAGGAGGAAGAGCTATCAACAGGAAGGCTGTGTCATGCTTACAGCCTCTACCAAAATGCTTCCTGACTCTTCTCAGAAATTCTCCCAGGTGCTACCAGCCTCCTGAGTCTGAGAATGGTTCCTCTATGTTCTTATTAAGCTGAGGAAGGTTGGCACAAAAATATTTGGGAATCCAAGGACCATGGTGAGGTCATTTCAGGGGGTCATGAGGAATGACTAGTAGGGAATTCAGTCAAATTAAAGGGCTTAGCAATTTGAATACCAGCTGACGGACCTTGATCAAGCCTCTTTACCTTTCTGGGTCAATTAAAAAAATAATTTTTTTTCCAGGTTTCTACTATATGTCCTCACCTGTAATTAGGGGGCTTGCATGCCCCCGGAGAATATAAAAACCTGGGTTAGCATCAAATATCTCTCTCTCCACGTAGACCACCAAGCGCGGCTGAGCTGAGTGTGCTACTATGAATTGTGTCTGACTCCATTTATTTCAATATTTCTCTTTCTCTCATGCTCTGTAACTTTACTATAATATTTATTTATTATCGCTGTACAATTGCGCCCACCGGACTCATAATGATGTGTTAGGGGCTGGCTTCCCCTGACACCTGATGCTTATTCTTCTTCTGTCACCTCTGCCCCCACCCCCACCCCCCCACCTTTCTTCCCTTCCTCCTCTTCCCACTGTTGGCCACACCATTGCTGTGTGTGTTGTTCGACCTTTTTTGTGCAGGTCTCTGCAGGCAGTTGGGAGAAGAAGCGAAGTGAAAGGGACTGAACATGCCACTATCTGTGGGCAGGACAAGATGTCTGATGCTTTGCTGGCTCTTTGATATGTGAGACCAGCAGCCAAACCTACTCCTTTAAGAGCCTGGAGATGATGACTGAAGCCCTTATGCAAATATTTTTACCTTACTTTTATTGTTCTTTATGTAAAGTGACGGGCTGGGCAATTTGTTTTTAAGACTCCAAGCTCAAACATTCCAAGAAAGTAAGCATTCAAATGTTAAATGCAGGAATTACAAATACTCTTTGACTGGGATGGGCATGCTCTGCTCCCTACTGCTGGAGACAATGGATTAATTCTCCCTCAAGCTTGCAACCAATAGCTTGGTTCCTGTGGGTGGAGTTCACACCCTACTGATAATGATTCATATGGAGATCCAGACCGGTCAAAGTTAAGCTGCCATCCTAAATGTAGAATCCGCCCATATTGTCACAAGTATACGCCCAATCCCTCCTCTTTCTATTGCGTGCATGGAAGGCGGGAGTCTGGGGGCCCCAGGCCCCTTCAGGGACCCGCCAGTCATACAGCTCCACGGGAGGCGCGGGCGCGCTTGCTCTGTCGGTTGAGGCGGCGGCGACGGCAGCGGCGGGCGGGCGGAGTGCCAAGCCCGGCGGGCGGGAGGTGACGAGCGGGGCGGCCGTGGCGGCTGGGGCTACTGACGGCGCACAGGATCCGGAGCGCGCTGCGCGGGGCGCTGGGCAGGTGAGAGCAGCGGCGCGTGATCCGGATACGGCGCGGCTGAGGGCGGCCGAGGGCGGGGGTCGCGGCGGCGCCTGGGCCCCGCGCTGCCCGGCGGCGAGTTCCTCGAGGTCCGGGCCGGCGGCTCCGGCGCCCGTGCCGCGCTTCCTGCCGGCTCGGAGGACGCGCGCCGGGCGGCCCGCGGGACGCCTTGCTGAGGCGCGGCCGGACGTCCCCGGCGGGCGGGCGACGCGTTCGGACGCCTCCTCAGGGCGCCTCAGCGGAGAGCGGCGTTGGCGCCATCGCGTCTACGCCGGCGCCCCGTACCCGCCTGCCACTCAGGTGTCTCTTCACGCAGAAGTGTGTTTTAGGAGCGCGAAACCTGTGGTGGGCTTCACGGACGTGTTTTTAAATCCCAGCGCCGCCGAGGAGCCCTGGGGCCTCGCCCCCAACGCCTTGCTTTGCCCAAGGGGGTAAGAATGCATGCCCCTTGGGGTGGTTGTCCGCGTAGATTCCAAAAGGTTGTCTGGCCAGAGCGCAAGTGCTTGTGAATGGTAGCGACTGGGAAGGCTGCACCTCGCTCCGCTGTCGGAAGCCTGGCTGCTGGGCGGGTCACGTTTCTTTCCGAGCTTCTGTGGTGTGGCTGCAAGCTCCGCTGGAGTAGCTCCTAATGTTGGAACCTGTCGTCGTCGGCGGGTAAAATAGCATCCCGGGGTCCCTTCCTAGAGTGCTTCCTAGCACAAGCACAGGGCGACTCGGAATACCCGTCCCAGGTACCTGGGGGCTGAGGCAACCCAGTGAATGTAGGATAATTTACGGGAGGTCCCAAACTTGAAGTGCTTTGCTCTTTAAATAATCTTAAGTGTCACTTTATCACTGGTTGCAGACTATAAACACCCAGAAAATATGAAACACTCTCCCCGCACCCCACTCCCCCAACCGCATTGGTACTTCTAGAGGGAGTGACAAGTGCTTTTGTAAACATCATCTTGGGCTGTTACTGTCTGGCGAAGTCATCACAATTAAATTAGATGAGTACTTATTTTGAAGCACTGAATGGCTGTTTGGAAATAGGATTCCTAATAAAATCATCTCCAGAGAGTCAGAATTCTCAGCAGTTCATTAATCGTGGGGTTTTTTTTCTTCCAAAAGCTACATTGTAAGGTTTTAGTGGAAAAGCAGAAGTATTTAAGAATACTGTAGCATAGAATAGAATCTTAACTGAGTTTCCCAAGGCAGGTGTGGAGCAAATCTAAACCTTAACCGAATTTACTTATCCAAAGCAAAAGTGATACACAAAATCCACAACTCTGCCTTACATGGGGATTTTCTACTGGCAGGGGTGTTATTTAGAAGTGGGGAAAATGGGAGTTTTCATTTATTGTTGCTTTACACCGCTGACCTGTATTTCTTGGAAACTTATCCATAAAAGTTTTAGATTCAGCATGCTACAAATATCAACCAAACCGATTAGGAGGGGCGTGGTGGGCATATGAACCTTGTAGTCTATCCTGTGTTCCTCTTTGTGTTATTCAGACTGTCCTGTAAAAGGTGAAACGCCACAGCAGAAGCATTAATAGGCATTATAAAAGACACTGGTTTCTGAAGTCTGATCTTGGCTCAAGCTCTGGACTGGAGTTTAAACAATGTCACTCCATTTCTCTGGCTTTCTGGATATCTTTTTTTAAAACATTAATTAATTCAAACTGAAAATGATACTTAATTAGCCTCCTTTCCTCGGGTCTTGCTCTCTTGGAGTTATTTAAGATTGCTTTCTTTTTTCTTGTTTAATCATTTTATTAGGGCTCTTTCAGCTCTTATCCCAATTTATGATTTCTTTCTTCCACCTTCATATAAGGTATGTGAATATAGGCACTTTGCCTTCTCTAGAGTATCCCCAGCATCCAGAATAGTGCCTGAAACATTTAACCAATGTCGAATGTGAACTGAATGTATATATGAAATCTGTAATAACATCTTCTGATCCCACATATAGCATGTACTGAAAGGTCTCAGATTTGTACAACTGAGGAAATAACCAGGAGACCTAGAGTTAACTTCTTAGATGTTCTTTCTCAATCTTCATTAACAGCTGCTGGAAGGTCCTCTATCCATGAAGAAGTTAAGTATTTAGACGCTGTCATTGATTACAAAAGCAAATGTGAATTTCTCAGTCATGCTCATGTATACTAGATTATTAACATTTTGGCAACAAGGGACTCAACAAGCTTTCTCAGTGTTGATCTTTTGGTGCATCAAATGACAGTTGATTGGTTCTAGGATGTGGTAATTTGATCAACATCACAATCCTATTGGGAACTTTTCAGATTTGTGCAGGGGGTAGATTTAGTTCACTTTCATTGTTTCTCTTTTTCATCTAAAAATTACTCACTGTGTGTGTGTATGTGTGTAACTGTGCATGTGCACGTATGTATCCTTGGAACCACAGGCATCAAGGTGGCTCTGGTTCAATAGTGACCCTATATACTAACTACTTCTTTGAGATCTCGTTTGGTTATAGTAGAGGCCCTGGGCAGCACAGACATGTTCCCACTTAGCTACTAACTAGGCTAAGAATGGAAAGATTGGTGGATCGAAGCAGCCAGAAGTGCCTTGCAGGAAAAGGCCTGGCAGTGTACTTAACAGAGCACAATGATTGAGAATCATATGGAGCAGAGTTACAAAGCTCACTGAATCAGAATCGACTTGATTGCAGCTGCTTATGGTGGTGTGACCCACAGGGGCAGTTCTACCCTGCCTAGTAGGGTCATTATGCGTCAGAATTGAGTCAGTGGCACTTAATTTGGTTTGTTTTTGATTCAGTGGAAGATGTTAAGAGGCTTTTTACTTCCGTTAACAGTTACAATCTCAGAAACTCACAGGGTCAGGAGTTCTGCCCTTACAGGGTCCAAGTAAGTCAGCATGGACTCAATGGCTGTAAGTTTATATTAATTTAAATCAGGGTTTTGATCTGATTTAATCATGTCTGAAGAAGCAAAATCAGAAGAGTCTCAACATTTTAATATATGGATGAAGCAGAAAGAAAACCGGACCGGGAAACCTTGTAGGTTTAATCCCTAGATTAGAGGATTTTGAAGAGGGTTAGGTAGTCCTTTTAGGAACCTAATTTGGGAGATTGGATTGTTACCAGGTGGGTGGATAATACACATCCGAAATGGTGCATTTGCTGCCATCTTTGAGCAGGGCAGCGCTGTTTCTGATTGCGAGCTAAGAGAAGTGATGGCTAGGCGTTGCTTGGGCTGCCCTTATTTTCTAAGAGGCAGATTAACTTTCCAACAGAGCATAGACTGTAGTTCTTTCCAGTCTGTTTCAGTTTTGCTTCCTTGGTTATAACTGAACTGTGAAGACGGTTTCAAATCCCTGATTAAAAGTGTTATTTTTAAAGATTTTATTATTTTTAAAATGTTATCTTAAAAAGTGTAATTAATAATCACTGTTTTCATTTTATGATACATATGTATTTGTAAACAGGAAGGACTTTTCCAGTCAGTCAGCAACTTTCTCTCTGTCACCACTGTTAGGTTAATTGATCCATTTTTATGGATAAGAGTTAAGTAATAAATTAGGCATTTGATGTTAGTGTACCTTTGTTTGGAAGTATGATCAACTTTCTCTTTGTTTTGGCCTGACTTTAAAAATAGAACGACTGTGGTTTAATGAATTTGTATATATATGTAATTAAGGAAAATGATTAATGTATGACATGTAGTTACATGTTCTTGTAAGTTGTGTTGCTCATATGTATAGAATTTTCAAATAAGAACGGTCTAACCCAGTGGTTCTCAACCTGTGAGTCACCACCCCTTTCAGTGTTTAACAACACTTCGACAGGGGTTGTCTAAGACCATTGGAAAATACATGCTTCTGATCTGGTGAGAAAAAAGCTATCTCAAGCATCACATTGATGTTGGCCTTTTGTGCATACTTTTGCAAAATGTAGCAATTTATTTTACTTTTGGCACCCATGATTTACCATACTTCAAGACAAAAAATTCATTTATTTGTCATTAGAAAAAATATGTAGCAATATATAATTACATATTTTGTGATTAATCACTATGCTTTAATTATGTTCAATTTGTCACAATGAAAATATATCCTGAATATCAGCTATGTACCTTATGATTCATCAAAGTTTCAAAATTACAGTTATGAAGTAGCCACGAAAATAATTTTGTGTTTGGGGGTCACCACAACACGAGGAACTGTATTAAAGGGGGGTTGCGGCATTAGGAAGGTTGAGAACCACAGGTGTAACCAAAAAAGCCAATTCCACCACCACTGAGTAAATTCTGACCCATAGTCATCCTATGTAGGGTTTCCAAACTGTAAATCTTTGATAGAGCAGAAAGCCTCATCTTTTTTCTGTGGAGTGGCTGGTGGGTTTGAATTGCTGACCTTGTGCTTTCACCAGCCCAATATTTAACCACAATGTCATGTGGAATCCTTAAGAAAATTCTCAAAGTACTTACACCCACTCAACACTTGTGATTTGTTTGGATGGTGTATTGACAGGTTACTAAACTTGATCTTTAAGTTCAATTGACTATTGTATCTCAGGGTTTTGCATCATTGTTACATCCAACTCCTGATTGAAAATATTTGGTGGGGGAGAGCAACTGAGTGATGAGTGCTCAAGCAATCCTTCAGAGACGGAGGGAGCATAAAGTATTCCTTATATAGCATGTATAGTGGTTTAGGTGTTACCGTTACTCTGGAGGTGATTTAAAGTACACAGGAGATGTGCATGGGTCGCATGCAAACAATATATCATTTTATGTAAGAGACTTATACCTTCAGATTTTGGTACCTGCTGGGAGTCCTGGTCCCCCTCTCCGTGTATACGGAGGGAAGACTATTTTAGGAGTAGAAGAAGGTAAACATAAATTTACTTTTGAGTAAATGAGCCAATAGATAGACTATAGATAACACCCCTCTCACTTGAAAAAGGAGGTTAAAAAACCTGAGTAGAGCAAGTGTTTATATTATTTAGCTTTGTTTTCCATATTCCCGTGTGAGAAAGAAATGTGAGCATTAATACTACATCTTTTATTAAGTTGTACTCTAACTTGTGCCAAGTATGCTCAGAATTCCACGATTTTATGGTCAATAGTTTCATATATCTGAAGGTTGGATTCAGTAGTAAACATAAGATGCACACACACATGCACACGGCTTTTTACCGGTTTGGAAACCTGGGTAGGTATGTAACTTGTTTCAGGCAAGTTTCTGGTGTGTTGATATTAAAGTCACCATGACAGGCTATCCAATCCCACAAATAGGGGATTTGTGATTAATTGTTTCACTGCCAAAGGGTTAAGCGACTCTATAGCTGTATAGTCTGGCCTTTGGAAGGAGAAAGATTTAAAGAGAAAGCTCACAAGGGCAACACAATGGTGCTTTCTAATCAAAACCCAAAGGGAGCCCTGGTGATGCAGTAGTTACTTGTAGGGCTGTGACTCCACAAGGTCTGAAGTTGGAAAGCTGACTCTACTCCTGTAAACGGTTACAGTCTCAGAAAGGAACGGGGCAGTTCAACCCTGTCCTATAATGTCATTATGAGTCAGCATTGAATCGATGGTAGTGAGTTGTTGAAACCAGAAAATTTAACGGTTGACCACCTAGGCATTAGTGTCAGTCTTCAGACCAAGACATTGCCATTTTCATTACTTAGCAGCAACATGGTAATTTTATCCATCCGTTTCAATGATGATTGAGGAAGACAGAATGATCATAAAATGGAATGCTGTGAACTGGAAGCCATCAAGCCAGTTGAGCCGGCTTCCACAATCTAGTGACCAGCTGTCTCTCATATTTAGCATGTCTTAAATATATTTAAAACAGTCGCTGATTCCAACTAATGTTATGAAAAAAATAGTTGGCTGTTAATTAAAAGGTTGGAGGTTCGAATCCACCCATTGATAACCTTGGAAGAAAGACTTGTTTTCAATCTGATTATGAAAAACTAGATGTAGAAAACCCTGATGATTGTCAACTGGTTTAAACTCAATATGTAAAAAAAAAAAGCATTGTATAAAACTAGAATGAATTTTGCCCAAAATGGTAAAGAAATTGGGTAAAAGATGGTTGTTGTTAGATACCATTCAGTTTGTTCCTACTATAAGTGACCCTGTGTACAAAAGAAGAAAGCAACCCAGCACCATCTCTGTTGTTGTCTTCTCCTCTTGTTGGAACTATTGTGTCAGTCCACCTTGTTGAGCCTTCTTTTTCTCAGCCCTCTACATTACCAAGCATCATGATGTCTTTCTCGAGGGACTGCTGTGTCTTGGTGACATATTCAAAGTAAATGAGACAAGAGTCGTGCTACCCTCCCAAATGTATGTTGGAAGAAGTACAAGCTGAATGCTTTGTTTGTTTCTTGCAGTTTGTGGCATAGTCAGTATTCTTCACCAACACCATAATTCATAGAATCAACTTTCCAGTCTTTGTCCAGCTTTCATAAGCATGTGAGGTGAATGAAAATAGTGTGACTTGGGTCAGGCACACTCAAGGTGACATCTTTACTGTTTTACACTTTAAAGAGGTACTTTGCAGCAGATTTCCCCAGTGAAAATGGGTCATCTGCTTAGCATTGGTTAGTCTGCATATTGAAAGAACTGAAATCTACTTTGTTATACTTTTCAATTCTTACAAAATTTTTCTAAAGATTATCAGGGAATGGGTCTATTAAATGATAAAAGTTTTTTATCTTCCAAAGGTTAAAGCTACCAAAAATATATTAGAACTAATAAAGGAATTTATTAGTAAGATCACAGCATACAATGTCAATGTATTAAAATGTTACTGCTTTAAACTAGCATTTCAATTAGATAATAAAATCATAAATGTAGTTCAATTATTTAAATGTATACCATCGAAGCACTGAGAACTATTAAACTCCTGAAAGAATACATAGTAAACAATTAATTATGAATATGGTAACTATATTTAGATTCATTGTAACTCAAATAAAAATTACTCTGGCTTTTGTGTCAAAATTGACAAGTGGACTTAAACTCTTTATGAGGATACAAAGAATCTAGCTTAGCCTAAAACAGTTTTTTAAAAGAACAAGGTTGGAGGCCTTATACAACCTTATTTTATACTTATCATAAAACTACATTAATCACGCACTAGTATAATCCTTAAAGATATACACTGACCCTTAAAAAACAGGGCACTTATGATTTTATACATATATATGAATAAATTTATATAGTGAAAAGGAACATGACAGCAAATTATTGCCTATAACAGTACAGAGAGCTCAGTCTGACTCAATTTAGTGGGTCAGTTAATATAGTGAAGGTCTTTCAAACAGGCTAAGGCTGCAGACAGTAGGAAGATGAGGTGGTGAGGTGTATTGGAGGCCAATAGTGCAGTGTGTTGAAGCCAGGTCACAAAGGAGCCTCACTGGGTAGTGATTTACAGTGGCTGGTTGGAGGTGTGGCATCTGTAATGATGGCAAAAAAAGTCGGAATTAGCCTGTAGGCAGCAGACATGGCAAGGTGGAGTGGGGCCATAGTGTGGAACTGCATAGCACAGCAGTGTGGTGCACTCTGGCTTGACAAGGTGGTACGGAGTGCTCCTCGGCCCACAGGCAGCACAGAATGCATGATGAGGCAGGGCACCTGGATTAAGCAGAGAATGGGCTGACCACCATGGAGGGAGAGAGTGGCAGGCCTCCAGAGAGCCATGTATCTCCGTCTCACCTCCAAAGAAGGTCATTAGACAGTGACCGGGTTGAAGGGCTAAACTCCACCCATATCTTCTTACAGGTACCAGGTCGGCACAAAAAACCAAATTCTTGTTTTGCCACTAGAATTTAAGCAGTTGGCCAAAAGGTCAGTGAAGGAAAGGATAGTCTTTGCAAAGCATACTGTGTTCTAACAACTGGACGTTTGGTGTGGGCAGAATTTCAGGCTTTTTCTCCAACATACATAATAACCATTTCACTTCATCATATACCTCAATTGTAAAATCTGAAAGTTTTTAATATTTAGAGAAAAATCCCTGTGACCCTGTAACCATGCAAAAATTTCCTACTTACAAAAAAGCATAAGTCATAAAAGAAAAATAAATAGGACGTCATCAAAATGAAAAGCTTCAGCTTTTAAGAAGTTATCCATTAGCACCATAATGGATAGGTATACAATGTGATTTTTTTGAGTACTGTTTTCATATTTTTCCCTCTTCCAGTATTTTCCTGAGATAATTTAATTTGTAGCATATGCCACACCGGTCTTCAACATTGAGTCTTAATTTTTTAATGCTGGTCGAATCTTCAATCATCATTGTATGTTTGTCATGCAATCTATTGTGTTCCAGAAAGTTTTATTTAAAGATTTATCTTTGAAGCATTTTAAAAAAGTAGTTTTAATAAAATTTGGTTTTCCTTTGTAATTGTGTTTGCTACAGTGGTATTGCCTGATAAAATATTTTCTTAGACTGTGACTCATGACAGTACTAGAAAACCCATTGTCCTGGGCTCTGGAACACTGGTTGGGGTCCTTGGGTTGTGGATTGCAACCTAATGGTCACCCATGATGCCTTTCATCGTTCTCTAGCAATTCGTGACCAACCCAGGGGAGTAGGAGTAGTTTGGTCGGTGGGCTCAGAATAGGTTAGACACCTTTGCATCGTAAGGGTCCTTGCTTTGCAAAACTCAGAAGAGGCCATGTGCAGCAGATGCACCCATTACCACCTTAGTTGAGTCCAATAAGACCTACCAATCACTTCTGAAAGATGGAATTGTAAGTTCATAGATTTCTCTTTTCCTCAGCTACTGGATTTGTCAGCCTGTATTATGGCGGTAGTAATACTGTCGTAATTTTCCAATTGAACTTGGCAGTTTCAATATTTATTGTTCAAAAATGTGAGTATATTCAGTATTAGAGCATGAATTTTCATAGGAAGTTAAAGAAAAGTTTGGAAATTCTCTGAGGGCATACTGACAGATCACAATTTCTATGAAATAAAAACAAAGTAAACCTAAACATCCAAATGCCTTTGTCGTCCAGGCACTAAAGGCTAATACTCATCTTGTCCAAGTAGCATTGCTTATAAAAATATATATATGAAATCATACAAAAAATCAAAACAAGGAAAAAAATCACATGTGCATATATACAATTAATATATATATATATGCATATCGTTTGATTTTATTTCCATGTGTTTTCATACTTTCTGTTTTTATTTTCCCGAGATAATTGAATGTGTAGCATATGTCATACCAGTCTTCAATAGGTATAGTTTTACTTTTTTTTATGCTCGTCTAATCATCATGCATTATTGTATGTTTGTAATCTTCTTTATTGAGTTACACAAAGTTTTTATTTATAAAGATCACTTTGAAAGATAAATGGAAAGAGTTCCCGATAAAAGTATTAAAAATGAAAAAAGAAAAACAAAGTGAACACAGTAACAATAAAGTTTTTTTTTCATTTTTAATTGTGTATATCTTAGTGCTATTCCCTGATGGAATTTTTTTCATACTGTGTCTGTTGATGGAAGTAGAAAGCCCATCCATGTGTATAGTCATTAGTGTTGATGAGAAAAGGTATTTATGATGAAGAAGTTGGTCTTGTAAAATTCTATTATATGATCTGTCAGGGGAAGCCAGCCCCTAACACATCTCTATGGGTCCGGGACGGGCAATTGTACAGCGATAATAATTCAAGATCATAGTAAAGTTATAGAGAGCATGAGAGATAGAAGTATTGAAATGGAATCAGACACAATTCATGGTAGCATGCTCACCTCAGCCCCGCTTGGTGGGCAAGAGCTTTAATGTTAGCCCAGGCTTCAATCTTCTCTGGGGACATGCAAGCCCCCTAATTACAGGTGAGGGCATTCATCACAGGAAGGTAATACAGTAATGACAGGAGGTAGTCTAGGGAAATACACACAATAGGAAGAGGAGGGATTCGGGGTATATATGTGACAAGATGGGCAGATCCTAGATTTAGTGGCAGCTTAACCTTGTTCATCCTTGGATGGGTTTGACCTCTGGTGTCTCCTACAAGGAAACAGAAAACTACTATCTTTATCAGAAGGGACTGGACCCTACTTGTTGTGAGATAAACAGTGGTGTCTGCTTTAGATGGCTGATAGCTCTTAGGAAGAATGACCCCTCATCTACTCCTGATGACCTCCAAGTGTATATTCACAAGCAGCGAAGTTTGGTATATATTTGGGGCAGTCAGCTTTGGAGAAATCCTTCTGTTTCCCACAATCTCCAACTTTCTTTCTACCAGGTCTTATTTTTCAATAACTCTTCCTTTTAGTTTCTAAGTTTTTAATTTTTAAAATTAAATAATTTTATTGTGTGCTTGTCCAACTCTTATCACAATCCACACATACATCTAGAGTGTCATGCACTTTTATACATTTGTTTCTCTCATCAGTCTCAAAACATTTTTTCTCTACTTTAATCACTGGTATTCGCGCCTCATTTTTCCTCCCTCCCCCCTCCCCCATGGACCCTTGTTAATTTATAAAAAATTATTATTATGTCATATCTTACACTCTCCAATGTGTCTCTTCACCCACTTCTCCGCTGTCCGCCCCCCAGGCAGGATGTTATTTGTAGATCCTTGTAATCTGTTTCCACTTTCTCCCTCACCTTCTCTACCCTCGTGGTATCGCCACTCTCACCACTGGTCCTGAGGGGTTCATCTGTCCTCGATTTCCTGTGTTGCCTGTTCCTATCTGTACCAGTGTACATCCTCTGGTCCAGCTGGATTTGTAAGGTAGAATTGGGATCATGGTGGGGAGGAAGCATTCAAGAACTAGAGGAAAGTTGTATGTTTCATCATACATGTCCAATTTCCCACAGATGGGTTCTGGGTCCCCACTTGATTTTTTTGGTTTTTGATACCTGATCCCTTCAATGCCTCGTGCTCTCACAGGCTGGTGTGCTTCTTCCATGTGTACTTTGTTGTTTCTCAGTTAGATGTCCACTTGTTCATTCTTACACAAACTTTTTGGTATAAATCGTTTAAACTTGCACTTTAGCCGCATATCAGACCATCACTACCGCCATTCTATCCTACTCAGAATAGGAAGACAATTGTAGAGCTTTCTCACAGGGACCCTCAACCCCACCCCCACTTCCTTGCCAGCACTGCCAGGAGGTTCCTGTGGAGCGCACTAGGACAGGACGCCCCTCAAGTGAGATGGGTGCTCTGTGCACGGCGTGGTCGGTCCGGTTGCACTACCAATCACGAGGTCAGCCCGTTGGAAACCACCCATCAACACCCTTGTCGTTGCGCCCACTCAGAAACCTACAGGGGCGGTTGGTTGGTTGGTTGCTTGGTCCTCCCCCTCCTCTGCTTCCTACCCATACGCAGGTCCGGTCAGGAGGTGGTGATAACTGGGCACCAACCTGGTCTGTCTTTTTACTGTTCCTGCAGGGATCCGCCAGAAGTGCGGTGGATGGCACTTGGCTGTGGGATAGAGCGTCCATAAGCGGGACAGCGGAGGCGCGTGCATGGAGGGTGGCAGCAGCCACTGTGGTGGCAATTCCTGTCCGGGACAAGCAGCGGTGATGGCAGCGGCGGTGGCAGCATCTGTGGTGAGTGTTCTGGGTCAGGCGGCGGCGGTAGATGATGGCGGTGTTTGACCTGGTCGAAGTTAGGTGACTGTCCTGCCAAGGATGCGCCATTGCCGGCTAGTGATGCACACTCGTCCCGCCACTGCCACCCAGTGTTCTGTTTTACTTTCTCTCCTGAGCTCTGTTGCCAACGCGATGGGACAAGAGGGCCCTGTGTCGCTGGCCAGAGTTTCAGGATGCTGGCAGCGTTGCCTCAGTCCTCCAGTTGGTGACTGAGCGCCGCGATGGCCCGAGGTTGTACCTGCAGCCTTACGGGTTGGTGGGCTTCACTGCCGGTGTCCATCAGGCTTGGTGGACCAGCACAGGGCGCTCTCCCGCTGCTACCTCGCCGACCAGAGCGGTCCCCAAGGAGGCGTCATGAAAAAATAGAAGTTGGCATGTTGGGAGCATTGGTCTGCGCGAACTCCTCTGGTCCTGGTGTCACCTCTACCTCTCCGGGCCTGGGCGGAGTCCCGACTGCCTGAAGCGGTGCTTGAATTTTTCCAAGAACCCACTTGGGGCCTGGGAAGAGCCCTGGTGGCTCTCATATGGCCAGAAATTTGGTGTTTACTACCTTGGTCTGTACACGGCCGCATCTCGTTGACGCCCGCCCAGCTCTGTTGCAGGCGGTACTTGAGAGTGTTTCTTAAGTCCTAACTTTGGTTCCTGGGACCTGCCTTGGTGGCTCGTGGTCACCGGCGAGTGGCAGTTTGCTCCTAGGCGACTCCTTGAGTGCGTCGCTCCTCAGGTGTGGCCTGAGATAAATGATTCCACATAGGTCGCCAGCCCCACCGATATGTGGGACCTCCAGTGTGCAGCGCCTGCGTGGTGGGTGAGGGCACACCACTCTACCCTCCTTTATTTCTGGGATGTTGGCCAGAGTGTCCCCGGACCTCTGGGAGTGAGTGCTATGGGGTCGCCTGGCTTGCCTTTGGCTGAAACCTGGTTCCTGGCGTGGAATTTCTTTTGCTGAAATTGGTCATTTTGGGCCACCGTATGGATGCTACACGCTCATCTTCAGTGACGGTCGTTGAAGATGTTGGTTTGATGTTCTGGATGTGCGTTGGTTCCCTGGGTCGCTCTTTGGTTACCGATGGCCCCTTGGTGCCATCC